>NC_042977.1:32431458-32747489 GCF_901001165.1 Salmo trutta | reverse complement strand
CTTTTCACACAGACTGAAAAGGACCCGAAAACCCAGTATAAAACATGAAACAACCAAACAACAGAGAGATCACAGGATGGCCAGAAACTCAGGCCCTGCAGCAACACCGAGGGGGGAAATGGGCCCTTCCCTCCCTCCTCTTCCACCAGAGCCACCTAACTGCATTGTCACCCTGGTGAGATGTACCAGATAGTTGCCAGAGGAGGCTACGGCGGCTCCAGCTATGGAAGCTGGCATCCTGACTGTGAGATAATCGACGCGGCTAGACCCTCAAGTGGCACCACCCAATAACCATATAAATGGGAGACAATGGCCCTAATTGCAATCAGTGCCCTCCGCCTCTTTTTATGTCCTGTTTTTGCTGTTATTGGATTGGGAGAGCGAGAGAACCCAGAGTTTCACAATAGAGAGAGTCCCATCTCCATCCCATTCATTTCAATAAAGCTGTGGTGTTCTGGAGGGGTAGGAAGACTGGGGCATGATACATAGTGGTGGTGTGCTCTGGTGGTGTGACGCAAAGCCCATTCTTTACAAGTGACATGGTGCAAAACACTCCCACGGTCTAAAGTCACACTTTACTTTGAACGGACATAGACCTTGTCTCATTCTCCCAAAACCTTTTGATGTCCATGTAGTAGGGATTCCCGAATGTCATATTTGCATACAGTTCACTTTGAGATGTTGTTATTGTTGTTGTGGTTGGCCTGGTGATGGTGATAGATGTTTATGGCGTTTGACTACCGTATTACACATGACATATCTAGTATCCTATTGCACTTAGATTTCAAAGATTGTCAAAGAAAGGTTGATTTGATCATCCAAGATTTCATCAAATCAACACTTCTAGTAACTAAATTAGATTTGAACCCTCGCTGATGGTATTTTATAGCACTGGGTGGAATGTCTGACATTGAACAGCAATTTGGGAAAGAACGTGGCAGTCAAAGCACTATTTGTATATCATACATCGCAAAGAGTTGGTGCAATAATGGATGTACAGAGCAAGCTACTTCAGTGTGTGGGCATTTCATTATGCAGCGGACTGTGAAGAAAACCTTTTAATGTGCATGTGTGTTTCAGTCCCAGTACCATAGTGCAATGAGTGACACAATGGCATGATTATAGACTCCTTCTACACCTTTTTTTAGGTAAACTATGTCGATAATGCTAGATTGAGGTGTAACTATTACGGAGGCCTACAGTTAGTCTTACAGAAGTGCAAAATATTATCACTTGCAGCAATATAAATCCCGTTCCAATCAAGGTAAATGTGATTTCAAACACATATTTTACGTTAAACATAGACGTGTTGTTTCTAACACAAACCTGATTACTGATAGTCATTTAAAATAAACAATCACATCACACTCCATCATTGAATCCAGACTAGGTCCTGGGGTGAAATATGTATTTATTTATATTTATTGAACCTTTATTTTAGCAGGGGGTTCCATTCAGACCAAAGCCTCTTTTCCAAGGGAGCCTTGCATTAACACAATTTATAAACAAATTAAATTAAATTACAACATTCAAACATACAATGTAATAAGAACATACAATACTACAAACAATTTAAGAAGCAAACACATTTAATATAAAATAAAAGTATCTTCATCTATTTAGATGTATAACATATGGTAACTTCACACTGGACACGAATGCCTCTGTTCTGTTGCTGTGAAATATCTTATAGCTTTAGTTGTGCCAATCATTGCCCTATTTCATCTTTTACACCCATGAAGGGGAAACGTGAGAAGTGTGTCACCTGCCCTGAATGGCTAGTACTGGGTTATCCCCTTGCTTTCTACAGATGAGAGCCACCACCAGGAAAGCTGTAGCACCTGCACAGCACTCCTCTTTCTTTTGAAGTGCTTGTTTGTATTGTTAAAGCGAACAAAGGAATTTTGCCACCTTTAGTCAAACGTGGAGGGTAATAGCAGGGAGGATGCTAATGAGCTCGCTCTGTGAGGTGGGTGTGCTACTGTAAAGGCAGTCTGGGGGGCGGGGCCGGGGGCAGGGGTTGACGAGAGGTCAGCTAGACCAAGGTGGCGGGGGCAGTTAGGTGGGAGCTGACATGATCACTCAGTCACCTTTCACCTCTCAAGCTGAAGCAGTTTAACATGTATGACATCCATGGATTTCTTCTCAGTTGATCTTATCAATGTGGAACAACATGGTATTCAGTCATTCCTTGAACAAGGACCATGCACTGCATCTCGTGGCAGAGAACTTAAAATGACTTGCATCTGTAGTAACTGAACAGATAACCCAGACAATCGGTAATGAAAATACATTGCGTAAAACACAACTATGAGAGACATTTTCTGTCCGCTAAACAAAAGCAACCATATTAATCTACTCACAATACCACAGCAACACTTTGTCAAATCAAATCAAATGTTATTTGTCACATATGTTATTGCGTGTGTAGCGAAATGCTTGTGCTTGTAGTTCCAACAGTGCAGCAATATCTAACAAGTAATATCTAACAATGTGTGTGTGTGTGTGTGTGTGTGTGTGTGTGTGTGTGTGTGTGTGTGTGTGTGTGTGTGTGTGTGTATGTGTGTGTGTGTGTGTGTGTGTATGTGTCCGATAGGGTGTATCAATGACAAGGTGACTAGCAGGGGGAGTCCCCCGGTAGAGAGGTTATCATTAGCAGGGACTGGCGCTGGCCGCTGCTAGTTCCAGTAATTACCTCACAAAGGGCGCTGCCTGCCTTCCCACTGCTTTTCCCACACTGCACTGCAGGCTCAGAATTCCAAGCGGCCCCAGACCTGCAATCTCCTTGGTTTTAGCCAGCAAATTACTGACAAGACCATTCTTCACAGCACTGTAATTGCATTTGAGTGCTGTTTTTATTGGGGCGACCCCCCCCGAACCCCCTCTGCACTGCCGTTCTCCACCTTTCAAACTAAAGCTAGTTTCCACTAAGGAGGGGGCGAGGGGTTAACATAGATTGCATTATTTCTCTTATTGGAAAATCTAAGAATGGAGGGAGGTGCGTATATTCCAAAAGATTTGAGCTTTTCTATTTCTCTCGTCTCTTCACAATATATTCCACCATTGCCGGTTCGGACATCATGGCGTCACTGCTAAATTAACTATTCATCAGTTGCATATTTTCTGTCTAGAAAATAATTGAAATGGTCAACAAACAAAAAGTGTATGGGTCAGTCTGCTATTGACGGACTTCCTGTCTTGTTTCAAGTGATATAGTAGCAGTTGAGCATCTTGGCTTGTCTACAAGTGTAATCACTGCTTATTGTCTTTCCCATCCCTCCACATTATTCCCTCAGTGTTGTACTACGTGGAAATAATTAGTCTCCATGTCAATACAAGCTCCGAGCACAGAAAACAGCTCATTATCACACTGAAACAGATCCAGTTGCATTCTTGGCTCTGTCAAGCTGTACCTCTTTTTTCTCCTGAATATAGTTACTTTTCTTTTCGTGGAAGAGGGGACAAATTCTCGATGTTTCAATGCTCCACAATCAAAAAACAGCTGCTCGTTTGAAATGAGAAAAGGAGAAGATGGAAATGGTTGAAGGATTAGAGGATCAAGACAGGATAAAAATAATAAGATATTCTTGGTGTGATCCAGTTGAGTTTGAAAGATGGAGGGACTTAACAAGGATTTTAGACTTTAGACTGCCATTATATCCATCCAATGCAGTTTCATCGAAATGGTCTGCAGTTTGGTGGACCGGACAGTGCAACAAGGCAGCTTCAACAACCCCCCCCCCCAACTCAAACTCCTATACACAAGCACACGGCCCCATGTCGTACATTAAATAATATGTTAATCAGATGTTCCTTTTCACTCTCAAATAAATTGAAAAAACACACAAATACAATTACAAATATGTTTGCATTCAACTTCAGTTCCTTTTCTATTTGTTATCCTTCTTTTGAGAAGCAATTATAAAGGTTACTGAAAAACCAACAGGGATGTAAGGCCATGTTACACAGCCCTATTTTCTAAAGATATATATCACTGTATGTATAACCCTGTTTCCTGTTTTTGTGTGCCAAAAGGTGGAATAAAAGGTGATACATCAAACTAAAGTACATCCAGCTCTCCCGGGTTGTGTGCTGAGGTGCCCCAGGGTAGGACTTGGTCATTGACTCTGGGAGCAGCCCAATTCGTCTGTGCCATAATCTGTCCATCCCCCTTCCCTCCATCCTCCCTCCCTCCGTCTGTCAGTCAGAGAAGTTTGACACCTCTGACCCTGCTGTGTCTAATGGGTTGTCAGAGGGCTACAATAAAGTAAAATGACAAGCCCTCTAATGCATTATTACAGGAGGAGCTGTGGCTCCAGCCAGCAATGAGAGGCTACCCACTGTGGTCTATTTTAGCCTGGAGGTAGGCAGGTGTGCTCCCCTCTGGAACAACACACACACACACACACACACACACACACACACACACACACACACACACACACACACACACACACACACACACACACACACACACACACACACACACACACACACACACACACGGGAAAATGCATCAGGCAACTGAAAAAATGATAACAAACAAAACATTATTGTTCTGTTGATTCCACAAAGTACACTGGCTGGATGACATCCTGGGAAGAACTACTGATTCAACTTCTGTCAGATAATTATGGGTGCTAATTCTGCACTACCACAATTATTTGGATAATTTCAGAAATGTCACTAATTCCATGACGGTATTCTGCCCAATAACCAAGATGACATAGCAGGTGTACTAAGGTTACTTTGTATAGAGGAATAATAATCACATAACACAATTTGGAATAACCAATAGCTTATGGCTTTATTATATCACTGATGGACATGCATACACACAAGAGAGATGTCAGTAGCAACACAGACCCCAGTCAGTTCAGACCCAGACCACCTTGGAGAGATATGTTATGAGACTGTTGGCTTTGTCAGAGTCTAGGTCTCTCTCTCCAGACCCACAGGGTCACTAACATTCACCCTGTCAGTCGGATGCTTCCAGTGTTAGAGAAATTGAATGAGGGTGGGTTCCAAATAATTTGGCATCGACGCCGTCACAATTGCAAGGCTCGGCAATGCCAAATTAAAGGTAGTAGGTATAGGTACCTAGGATGCCACAGGTTTTCAATTGGCGCTGGGTCTCTCTGCTCTCCTCAGTCTGTGCTCTGACACGCTACTACATTCCAACCAATTATCTAGCCCAAGGTGGAACAGGTTAACATCTTACCTTTGATGCCTCCTCTACAGAGTCTTTGATTTAATCATGGCAAACTAAAGGTACAGGGTGGGGCATCCTTTATTCTTTCTTTAGTCATCATTCAGGTACAGTTCATGGCAGACGAACAGGGAGAAACTTCAAACGGACACCACTGAGGACATTTTATTTTTTTTCCCTCTCTTTGATTAACCTCAACTACTGTTGATAGTATCGTCAGGTTTCTGAATAATTGGTCACATCATTACCTGATGTTCTCAACTCAGAAAAACAGTACATTTTTGCACACTGCAATGGAGGTCAGACAGAGACGGAAAGACTAATCCACATGAATAATGAAAGTCCATCAAAACAGTCCTTGATAACCTCCACTCCAATCCAGTCAACTAAATAGACATTCTTTGGTAACATCCACCACTCGCCAACACACACATCTTACATTACGACCCACAATGCCCCTGCATGGTTGATAATACGTGGCCCCCCTTTTCTCTGAGGGAGTGCATCATTGAAGCGCTTGTCTCAATCGTCCGTCACACATGTCCCTAGTAGATATTCCCCATGGGTCCAATGACCCACACAGTCACCACTTATCATCCCACTCAGCACCAATGTGGAATTAATGTTGGCCAAATTAGCTCCCACAAGTTAATGCTACTGATTTTGTTTGTATCTGCTATAGGAAAGTGCCTCCTCATATTTTTGCAGAAGCTAGGGCAAATGGAGAATGGATTTCTGTCTTCAGGATTGGATTGGGTTTCTTTCAGAATTATTTAGTATAGGGGCTATTGTTTTATTGTGCCTTGTGGTCTGCTTAGCTCCTTATTGTAATTGGGATAATCTTATGCAAAATACCTAAAGTCCTAATTACTTTTGCTGACGACATTTAATTTATAGTGATTGGTCTACTTCGTTTAGTCTTCTACTTGGCACAATCCGTCATCAAAATCTCATTGAAGATGAACCCTCAACGGGGTACCACACATTTCCTTATGCGCCCAAGGCGTACAAAATGTTATGTAAATCCCCTTAACGACCTTTTCAGGCCGCTGACAATCGCAACACAAAGGTGATTGGCAGCCGACACCATGGTGCACAGTTATCCTTTACCCCACACCACCTCGCTCTATAGCGCCCCCTACTGTGAGAGGCGTGGGGTAGGGTGCCCAGTGGCGGTCGTTGCCAAAGGGGTAAAGCCAGCATGGATCCTCTCACGGCAACCATGTGGGTCGTGGTAATAATGTTCAGTTTGTTTCCAGCCCCACACATCCCATTCCCTTTGGGGAATAGGCCAGGGCCAATATTCCAGCACATCAGGCGCAGAGGAAGGCATCCATGCCTGTCTACATTTACATTTTAGTTCCAGCACGGCTTGGCCTTCCTCCGCCCCATTGTACTGCTCACAGGGCAGTCTATTAGTGGTCCCATTGGACCAATCTGCTCCATAATGTGTTTCTATTATCATCATTATTCTGATTATTATTATTTGCCCCAAACCTAACCCCCACCCTGGAACCCCTGTGTAGTCCTCACGGGGGGGGGGGGGGGGGGGGGGGGGTATACAGTACATGGGCTCCATCCATACACAGACTGTCTAAAACTCTGAAGGGCTACTAATCTGCTACAAGGATGACAAAGTACCCCCCTGTGACACACACACACACACACACACTAGAGCCCGACCGATATGTTTTTTGGGGGGAATCATAGCAATTCTTTGGGGGGACAAAACTTACCGATTGCCATCCAAAACAGCAATTCTCCAAGAAATGTTTCAATTGTTAATTTATTACATTGTGAAGTGAATGACACATGGGAATGGCCGCAAATGTTCAGATCAGCATGAGATTCCCTTTTTTCATCCAATTTATTGAATATCGGTTATTGGTTACCGATACCGATATAGCGTTAATCAGACGATAATATTAGTGAACCGATACATCAGTAGGGCTCTAACACACACACACACACACACACACACACACACACACAGTAACCGACTAACAGCAACACACACACAACACACACACAACACACACACACACATAAAAACACACACATACACACAGCAACAACACACACCCAAGAGTCCACTGTTCCCAAGTCCCTTACTGAGCGTGTTTTATCCTCTCCAGGCATCATCTCAGAGGGGAGCACGTCTGCCCCCTACTGAGACCAATACCCACTTCCTACAGTGAGGAAAGCCTGTTCTGATCAGCCCGCTGGCCTCCTTCCTCCATTCAGACAGTGCCGACTAGCCCTGCAGACTCCCTGGCTGGTTACCCATGAATTTGCTTTGATTTGGGCATGAATGACTCAGCTACATGAATAACACATCCAGGGTTGATGACCAAAGCTGAAGACGCTACTTCAACATTTCCCATGGTCATATGTAGCCTACAGCAGGTGTTTAAGACAGATACTCTTATGGCCCTTACTGTCCTTGCTGGGGCCCAGTCTCCTTTCAACAAAAGGTTGATATGGAGAAGCTATTGACGAGCATAAGGAAACTGTGTGTGTGTGTGTGTGTGTGTGTGTGTGTGTGTGTGTGTGTGTGTGTGTGTGTGTGTGTGTGTGTGTGTGTGTGTGTGTGTGTGTGTGTGAGTGCGTGCGTTTGCATGTGTTTGTGTTTGTGTTTTTTCAGAAGGGAGGGTGGAAGATATAGACCCTGTATTATCTCAGTTGTAACAGTCTGTCCACACATGTGAACAGTCACTCTTCAGATAGCTATTAAGAGAAGAGGAACACCAACATATGGATGCTACCACTCTGACTATGGGAGGATGTCCGCAGAATCTCGCCTACGAAAAACAGGTCAGGGTATGTTGCAAATGAGCATGATTAACTTTTTATCCGGTATATATTTCAGATGACTACTTATGTATGATATGAAGAACATTTCGTCCAGAAACAGTGAATATGAATATTAATAGATTTTACTGTAAAAAAAAGTTATATTTTAGCTCTATTTGTGGTATAAATGTTGTATTTCTATTCATGATGCAGTGAGTAAAATGTATAAACATTGACACACGTTTTGATTGCGCAATTGTTTGTTTGGGAAATAATATTAGGTTAAGAATACATTTAGATAAATAAATTGTGTAATGTATTGAGAAATAAATTGAGAATGAGACCCATGCAGAATGCGGCACCTAAAAAATTCTATGCCTGTATTGTAACATACCGAATCCCCTATTCACATATTCTAGCCTTACAAAGAGTATTTCAAGCATCCGTATAGCGCTTGTTATTTCAAAACCTGCAGGGAAAAAGTGATTGCTCTGCTCTCACATCCGTCCTTGTGGCATCTTGGCTTATTGACAGGATAAAATGAAATACTACCAAAATAAAATATGTATATTTGACATGATGCCACGCAGGTGTTTCCCCCTAACCTAACCTCTCAAACATCATCACCTACACCTGTGCTCTGTCTTACTCAGTGTGTCTGTAGAATAACTGACTGGGGATATACAGTGTCTTCACAAAGTATTCACACCCCTTGACTTTTTACAAATATTGTTGTGTTACAGCCTGATTTTTACAAAAAAATATTTAGTCACTGGCCTAAACGGAACATTGTTTTTCAAAATGAAAAGCTGAAATGTCTTGAGTCAATAAGTATTCAACCCCTTTGTTATGGCAAATCTAAAATAAGTTCAGGAGTAAACGTTTGCTTAAGAAGTCACGTAATAAGTAGCATGGACTCACTCTGTATGCAATAATAGTTTTTATGGTGATTTTGAATGACTACATTGTCTCTGTACCCCACACATACAATTATCTGTAAGGTCCCTCAGTCGAGCAGAGAATTTCAAACAAAGATTCAACCACAAAGACCAGGGAGGTTTTCCAATGCCTCGCAAAGAAGGGCACCTATTGGTACAATAAAAAAAGCAGACATTGAATATCCCTTTAAGCATGGTGAAGTTATTAATTACACTTTGGATAGTGTATCAATACACCCAGTCACTACAAAGATACAGGCGTCCTTCCTAACTCAGTTGCCGGAGAAGAAGGAAACAGTTTAGGGATTTCACCATGAGGCGACTTTAAAACAGTTACAGAGTTTAACGGCTGTGATAGGAGAAAACTGAGGATGGGGCAACAACATTGTATTTACTCGAAAATACTAACCTAAATGACAGAGTGAAAAAAAGAAGCCTGTACAGAATACGTGCATCCTGTTTGCAACAAGGCACTAAAGTAATACTGCAAACAATGTGGCAAAGCAATTCACCTTTTGTCCTGAATACAAAGTGTGGGGCAAATCCAATACAGCACAGTACTGAGTACAACTCGTCATATTTTCAGGCATAGTGGTGGCTGCATCATGTTATGGGTATGCTTGTAATCTTCAAGGACTAGGGAGTTTTTCCAGGATAAGAAAGAAAAGGAATGGAGCTAAGCACAGGCAAAATCCTAGAGGAAAACCTGGTTCAGTCTGCTTTCCACCAGACACTGGAAGATGAATTCATCTTTCAGCAAGACAATAACCTTAAAACACAAGTAAAATCTATACTAGAGTTGCTTACCAAGAAGAAAGTGAATGTTTGAGTGGCCGAGTTACAGTTTTGACTTAAATCTACTTGAAAATCTATGGCAAGACCTGAAAACGGTTGTCTAGAAATGATCAACAACCAATTTGACAGAGCTTGAAGAACTTGAATAATGGGCAAATGTTGCACAATCCAGGTGTGGAAAGATCTTAGAGACTTCCCCATAAAAACTCACAGCTGTAATCGCTGCCAAAGGTGCTTCTACAAAGTACTGACTGAGGGGTGTGAATAATTATGTAAATTAGATATTTATGCATTTCATTTTCAAAACATTTCTAAAATATGTTTTCACTTTGTCATTATGTAGTATTGTGTGTAGATGGGTGAGAAAAAATCATTAATATTTAATCGATTTTGAATTCAGGCTGTAACACAACAAAATGTGGAATAAGTCAAGGGGTATGAATACTTTCTGAAGGCACTATGTGGGGGCGGGTGACCGACGGACTTTCATTGGTTCCAGTTGTAAGCAAGCAAGTCCTCTCCAAGTCAAACAGTGCTTTGTTGCTGGATGTGCTTAATTTGGTCTTGTTAAAGTGCATTTATTAATGTGGCCCTCGGGCATGGGTTGGGAAGTAGGAAATCACCCAAACTCTACAGGATAGGAGGATAGGAGTCACAGAGCATGCATTGTTGTTGAGGCCTCCGTTCGTTCCCTTGCCTTCCATCTGTCTAATCACGTTCCTGCGTGCTAGTTCTGGGGCTGGGGCTAATGCACTGACTGCTTTTACGGTACTGAGGGGGTTACAATCACACTGTATTGATGCATGGACTGGGTGGGAGCGTCGACGCTCAAACCTTCATTGTGAAATTGAAGGATTGTAATAGTATTCCTTATTCAGCCTGGTTTGGTTAAATAGAACCCCAATAAACAATCCATAGTTTTGAGGAAAATCGTTGACAAGACTGTGTGACATTCCACAAAGCAACCTTGCCTATCCCCTATTGTGTATGAACTTGAATTGGTGGGATTTTTCACAAACAGCATTGATGTATTTGTAAAGAGGAATTTTGCTTTTCATGTCTTTAAATATAGTCCTTCTTTTCTGGTCTTACAGCATGTTTGGATATAACGACCCAACTAATTGTAACTAATTAAAGCTGAATATTTAACTTTAATGATCATAGCTATGACAAAAACTAAAAGTGATGACAACATTGGAATCACTGATACATGAAGTGCACAGACCCAGTTGGGTGGAGCTGTTTTAAGCAGTGAGGAAAAGAGGAAATAATTGACTTGAATCATACTTTTCTGAAACTGATAAAAGTGTCCCACAATAATAATGAAAAGAGCTGATAGCCCAGTAATCTTACCTAGTTTTTTTAACAAACAAAAAGTGGTTTCCATTTTTTCAACTAGGTAGTCAACTATAAGTAAGTACCCTATTAGTGGGGAAATCCCAGTCACTTTTTGCTGTCAACCTCTTATGTATGCAGTCTCTGTTTGACCCATAGAGGGCGTTAGGTCACTATTGAGAAAGGGATTCCCCAGTGCTAGGTTTATACCAGTATGATACCTAGTGCTTATTGCTAGTAATGGTTTTTGCTTGTTGTGATATTTTAATATTTCCAGTGCCATTGCCAAAATGTGTTAATGTCATCTGTCAAAAACAGATACGCTTTAACTACAAAAACTTGTGACGATTACAATTGAAATCATCATGTTTGTTTTTTCTAAATGTTTTAGGCCTAAAACCTGATCTTAACAAATGTGGATTGTAACTACTACAGTTTACAATTTATCCTGTTGAAATCATGCAGCCAAATCCAGTATATAAGGCACAAATCATGGTACTCTTATCTTAGTCTCAAAGTACAACAGAGATGTACAAGGAAAGGAACGAAAGAGAATTAAAGGCCAAATGATAAAAATATTAGATTCATCTGGCACAGGACTGCAACATTAGAACAGTGAAACCCCAACCATCCAAAATAAAAATAACCATCTTGCAGAGAAAACACAGCACTCCTTTACAAGTGAATACAACACTGTCTGCCTGCGAAACGAACCTATGCTGAAAGCTTTTCTTCCTCAGGCATTTGGCAGGCCAAAACCACAAATGAAGGTTCCAGTAGTGAGACGGCATTATGCAGGCTTCGCTGTGTGGTCCTCCACCAACCACAGACCCACTCGCCCCCCTGCTGCTCTGTCTCTGAGTCCCAGGCACTGCCCTCTCCACTGGAGAAGGGGCAGACATGGTTGACCCTGGTTAAAATTCAACTTGTTGCACATAAATATTTGATTACTAGGCTTCTGTGAATCAGAGGAAGAATTTGGAATATTTTTGGGGACGAAATGTATTGGAATTCCAGTCAGATAAATATAGGCCTATGTGACATGCACAACAAATTACAATCACAATAGTGTGAATTAATTATCTTTAGTAGGCCTAGAGAACATCCCCATTCTGTCCCTTGGAAACCTTTAGCCTGAATTGTATTTAATTGATTTATTATGTTTATTTGTTAAAGGATAATGTACAACAACATAGGCTAAGTCTCAGAAATTAGAAGTGATGCATTGCCCCAGATTTAGCTAACAGCTAATTTACTTAACTGCAGTCTCTGGGCAGGTGAACATATCAACTTTAAACCATTATATACCAACAGACAACACACACATACTGTATATCAGAATATAAAAGCACATTCACAATTTGCTCTCTCTTGAAATGGAACCAACTCACACTTTAACATTTGGTTATGAATAGAGTAGTCAAGTAATGGAAAATGAAGTCATACATCTATTCTTGCAACCAACCCTGTGGCAGCAGCATTATGTTCTCATTGCTTTTTCCAATAACATCTTTTTGCTTGCTCACATTAGCATCTATTGTCAATGTACGGACACCTGTCTCACAGTCACACAGAGGACATTGTTTCGTGGTAAGCTATTCAGTGGACAAGGTCTTGCCATGCCAGAGAAAGGGGTGATTCTGGGCCGGGTTGGCTGGCTGGCTGGCTAGCCTCTGCACTCCACCCCCATAATGGCAACAGCTGAGCTACCCTGGTTTCACCCTGAGACCGTGAGAAGACAGACATGATGAAAAGCCAAGTGTCTCGTAGACACCCCTCAAATGCCCCGGATTGGCACTGCAGATTTGCCCACATGAATAGGCCTATGTGCCATTGTACATTGTACAGTGGCGGCAATATCAAGGGGCAAGGGCGGTTCATTACTCTACTCAATCTAACACCTGGGAGGCAAGACAGGACATGTATAGAAAGAAACAAGGATGTTTTATAGTGACAGCAGCACCACCACCCCTTGACTTATATTATTATATCTACACTAGAGTAGAACTAGGACAACCAATGTCCATAAGTCTGATGATGAAAACATTGGATTGGATTCATGTTCATGGGTTTGCTATGACTAATGTTTTTCAAACAGTGTCACAGGTCTTGGTTAGAGTTACAGAATCTTTTTCATACCTTATCAAACATTTCAGTGTTGTAACTCAATCTGCCCTGTTGCTAAGCTGTCAAGGAATAAAGGAGGGTTTGAAATGGCCTATAATGGAAACGTTGGTCCTTAGTGAGTTTGAATAAAACAAGGCAGTTTACCACATGCACTCTTAATTTTTCCACAAACTGATGGTCTTCCATTGTGCTAGATGTGGAGAAAGAGGAGCTGGGTCTTTTTTTAGCCTTGGTCTGGATCTTGTGGGCCTTTAGTGAAGTCCCTTGAAGTCCTGTAGTCTCCTGAAGTCTATGGCAGAAAGAATGAATTATGTCATAGTGAATTATTGCCCAATGCACAAAGATTGCAAACCCATTCTTGAGTATTATCAAATGCAAAGATAATGGGTGGTTGTGTTGTGTGCAAAACGTTTAAGCTGGTTAACAATCACAAAGCAACCAAGACAGAAGGAATACCATGGCACGTTCTCAAAGCATGCGCAGACCAGCTGGCAAGTGTCTTTACAACCATTTTCAATCTCTTTTTGTCTCAGCCTGTAATCCCAACATGTTTCAAGGTGACACCATTTTCCTTGTTCCTAAGAGCTCCAAGGTAATCTGCCTAAATGACTATGGCCCTGTAGCACACACATCTGTAATTATGAAGTCCTTTGAAAGGCTGGTCATGACACACATCAACACCATCATAACAGACACTCTAGACCCACTCCAATTTGCATACCGCCCCAACAGATCCACAGATGACGTAATCTCAATTGCACTTCATACTGCCTTCTCCCACCTGGACAAGAGGGGAATTAATTATGTGAGAATACTATTCATAGACTACAGCTCAACACCATAATTCCCAGCAAACTCATCACCAAGCCAGGGACCCAGGGACTGAACCCCTCCCTCTGCAACTGGATCCTAGACTTCCTGATGGGCCGGCCCCAGGTGGTGAGAGTAGGCAACAACACCACCGCCATGCTGACCCTCAACACGGCGCCCCTCAAGGGTGTGTGCTTAGTCCCCTCCTGTACTCCCTGTTCACATACGACTGCGTGGCCATGCACAACTCCAACACCCTCATCAAGTTTGCTGACGACAAGACGGTGGTAGGCCTGATCACCGACTGCGATGAGTCAGCCTACAGGGAGGAGGTCAGAGACTTAGCAGTGTGGTACCAGGACAACAACCTCTCCCTCAATGTCAGTAAGACCAAGGAGCTGATTGTGGATTCTAGGAGAAAGAGGGGAGAGCACGCTCCCATCCACATCGACGGAGCTGTTGTGGAGTGGGTCGAGCTCTTCAAGGTCCATCACTAAGGACTTAACATGGTCCACACACATCTGCACAGTCATGAAGAAGGCATGGCAGTGCTTCTTCCCCCTCAGGAAAAGATTTGGCATGGGCCCTCGGATCCTCAAAAAGTTCTAAAGCTGCACCATCGAGAGCATCTTGACTGGCTGCATCACCGCATGGTATGGCAAATGCATCGCCCTTGACCGCAAAGCGCTACAGAGGGTGGTGTGGACTGACCAGTACATCAATGGGGCTGAGCTCCCTGCCATCCAGGACCTCTATATCAGGCGGTGCCAGAGGAAGACTCAGTATACACACAATATACACACTCACACACACACACACTACATTGACACTCCCACACACATTCACATACACTACATACGCACATACGCACACATGCATACCGACACATACACACTCACACACTTTTGCACTCATCATTTGCTGCTGTTACTCTGTTCTTTATTTTACTCGCATTATTATATATTCTGATGCCTAGTAACTTTACCCTGCCTTCATGTACATATCTACCTCAAATACCTTGTACATCTGCACATTGATCTGGCACTGGTACTCCCTGTATATAGCTCCATTTTTGTTTATTTTATTTTATTTCTTGTGTTGGTATTTTATTTGTTATACTTTTTTTAAACTGCATCATTGGGAAAGGTTTGTAAGCAAGCATTTCATGGTAAAGTCTACACCAGTTGTATTTGGCACTTGTGACTAATACAATTTCATTAGAAAGAAAAGAAAAACACTGCATTTGCCAATAAGAGCACTCTTCAGTAGCTTTCACTATGCTGTACAGGAAGAGAGGAGATCAAGTTGAATGGCACATCAACAGGTAAAACATTTTTCTGATTGGAGATAATGTTCAGTACAATACATTGCAACCCTTAAAATGTTGTCTTTCCCTATAAGTTTACCTTTCTGGCCAAGCTTTTGGCATTCCTCAAACTAAAGTTATATAAGAAAAAGCAGTGTGTGAGTTTTTTATTTTCATATAATCGAATAATTATTCTCACGCACCTGCAACAAGCAAACATGTTTTAGCAGCACAAAAATGTGAAAATGAGTGCCATTCGCCTCCAGCCCATAGGGCGCGACATACCAAACGCTCTGTTTCACGGAAGTCGTTCTGGAAGCTCTGACGTGGCCAAATAATAACCCGACATCTTGAGGAAGGAAACGCCTTAAAGAGGAAAGGATTGAAAACAACTGTAAGCAGAAAACTGTAATTGTTACGCTTGATGTTGTTTGAATATGATAATAGTCTCATACATTGTATTTAGCTGCTTAGCTATATAATGTAAAGGGGTCTAGCTAGTTAAAAAGGTCTGAAAAAAACTTGCCAGATGGCTGGTTAGGCTAGCTTGGCGCCGCTTGCTAAAGCTAGCAAAACAGTCAGCTAGTTATCTATTAGAGAGCTAACATATAGTGGTATTTCGATATAGCTAACGTAATAGCCATTTGTCTTTCGCTGCAAGACAGTTTTCAACGCGATGGTTGTTATCTTCATCTATCCAACTGGTTAGTTTATGAAATGATTTGTGTAACGTTAGCTAGCAGCTATCTAAGCGTTTACGCGAACTATATGATTAGTTAAATAGCTTCTTGTTCTTAGTTATATTGCTAGCTAATTAACTAACATAGTTGGCAGAAAGTTGATATACTAGGTATATTAACCAACTCAATTAGTTTATAAGATGGGTAAACCTTATGTATTTGGCAGCGCACAACTACACACTGACGGTGGGTTCCTCTTCTTGTTCTCTTCTAGTATTCCTACTGCCAAAGTTGAATCCGTCTTTCACTATGGGGAATTTATTTGCAAGCCTCTTTAAAGCATTTGGCAAGAAAGAGATGAGGATCCTCATGGTGGGTCTCGATGCTGCTGGTAAAACAACAATCCTTTACAAACTCAAACTTGGAGAAATTGTAACTACCATTCCAACTATAGGTAAGTAGTAGCACTGGTGGTGGAATGTAGGCCTAAGTGTTGTCAGCCCAGTTTGTTTGAATATCATATTTTGTGTAATGTTGAGTCTATTTAAAAATATAGAATTAGAAACAACACAATTTCCCCCTGGACATGTTCAATTGTTGCATGAAATAGATTGTGTGGGTTATTAATGCCTTCTTTCTTCAACTCAGGTTTTAATGTCGAGACAGTCGAGTACAAGAACATAAGTTTTACAGTGTGGGATGTCGGTGGTCAAGACAAAATTCGACCGTTGTGGCGTCACTATTTCCAGAACACACAGGGTAAGATGTGTGCTGACAGCAAGTAATTTGACTCCTGTCAAAGGTGGACCAACAGACTAGAGATGTTGACTCAAAATGTTTTTATTTTGGTGTTCCAGGTCTCATCTTCGTTGTGGACAGCAATGACAGAGAGCGAGTGAACGAAGCCCGTGAAGAACTGATGAGAATGTTGGCAGAGGATGAACTACGAGAGGCAGTCCTATTAGTATTCGCTAACAAACAGGTACTCCTACATTTTTCACCTGTCCATTGTGTAAAAGCAAAAGCCTCCAACTTGCTTTTTTTGTATTAATAAAATAGAAAGGACGATACACATGTTATATACTTCGGATGTCCTTCCCTGGCTTGGCTTTTGTCTCATTGTGGGAGAACTTCTCTTTTCAGGACCTCCCAAATGCTATGAATGCAGCTGAACTCACAGACAAGCTGGGACTGCACTCTCTCCGCCATAGAAACTGGTACATCCAGGCCACCTGTGCCACCAGCGGAGACGGTCTCTATGAAGGACTGGATTGGTTGTCTAATCAGTTAAAAAACCAGAAATAGGCCTAATCCTCATAATCCACTGTCCTCCTCAACTCACATATACCCTTTTCACTCTATCGTGCCGACTCAAACCGTACAGTGGCTCAGATGATTTTCTTTCACGTTGTCCTTTCCTGCACGGTTCTAGCAACTGTGTGGTAGAAGAGTTACCAGGCTGGCGCAGTACAGCTCTGCTCGGCTCAGTTTGGCTCGGCTCAGTAGTGTGAAAAGTGTGACACTGTATCTTCTCTCTATCTTTGCTTTGTACTCTTCTGATGTTGAAAATTAAGTGACTTTTGTCAAAAAGTACCTACTGGAAAGCTGCCCTCATTTCTCATCTCTCGTTACAACAATACACCATATGGGCCAGGGAGGATAATAACCCAATCATGGAAAGCTGTCTGGGTTTCTTATTTAATGTAAATAGTCTTGTGGTGGGGGGTTTAAGAGGCAGCTTATTGCAGACTTTTAAAAAATCCACCTTGGTTATTTCCTCCTCTTGACCCTTGGGCAGACATATAAATGTCTAGTAAATAGAAAAGGGAGGCAAAAAATAATTGATGGGACCCTATGTTTAATGACTTTTTTACATAAGTCTGCTGGTAATATTTACTGAAAGGAGTGTTTCTTCTGAATTAAGCATACATACAGATGTACTACTTGCAACAATTATGGTTTACACCTCTGAATGCTACAATATCCTGCTACCCCAAAATACCATTTAGCAAAACACTGAAGAGAATATTATTGAGGTGAAGCGAGAATATTATTGAGGTTAGTGGGCTTCAAAGTCGAACTCTTGTCGACACTTACCAGCTTTGTTGTGTGTCAGATCATGTTGGCTTTCATTGAGAAGTGGCTGCCATGCAGAGTAACTATGTTCCTCCATGAATCTCATCATTCACCTGCTTTGTGATGGACAGAGGTGCTGTCTGGTCAGCATTATGATGTATGAAAGTGGCTCAGGTTAATAATCATGTGTACTGCCTTTGTCGCAGTGAGCCTGAATTTAATAGCAAAAAAAGTGCATGATGTGGTCTGTATGTTGGACAAATGCATGTTCAAGATGCAGATTCTGTGCAAAGCAACAGATTTTCACAATGCCTAGAGAAGCAGAATTCCTGCCTATCCATTTGCTGTAATCCATGTTCTGTGCAGAATCTAATATCTTGAACACACATTGATTGTCAGCGGGACTAGCTAATTGATTGTTAAACATTTTGTCTACATAAGCATTGTCATTACTCTTGTCAGCTGCAGGTGCTCAAGGGTTGGGATACCTTGATGTCCTCAACATCATCACAATGACTTAGCGCCACAACAACCTTGTAACTCAGGGGTCTTCAACCTTTTCTTTCCCAGGGACCCCCTCCCAGGCAAACCGCTGACCCAGGGACTCCCATTATGTTAGCCAAAACATTTTTCCCTCATGTCTTATCAGGTGAATGTCAAGGTGAAGTAATCAAAACATTTTGAAATGAATAGATTTGGTATGTTTTTTCATTAGTTTGACCTCCCCACATTTATAATTGGAAGAGGAAGTGTAAACTCTAACATAGCCAATTAGCTAGAAAGGTAACTGCAAACACTTTCGCTAAGCGCAGCTGTTTAGCTCGCTATCCATGTGTTGGCAAAAATGTATGTCCAAGTCAAGAACACTTACCAGCAGCCAGTAGCACTTGCCACACTGGTAGCCTATTTTTCAAAGCCTGTCAGATACTCCAGTGAGTGTAATTTGTTCAATATTAGAAATAAAGTTGACATCATTAGAAATAAGATATGTTCCTCTTTTTTAATGTAGGTATGTTATTCAAAATGTGTTTAGTCTGTTGTTGCTAGCGATATTCATAAAAACATTGAACCCCCATCACAGACCCCCCGGTTGTTTACCCCTGCACTCAAGGTATATGCTATATGATGCTCTGATATGACAAAAGCAGTTGTATTCTAAATTCTGATGTCCTCCATCATGACCTGAAGACCTTGTTTTCATCCCTTTTTATTGAGAATGATAAAAGTATATTAATAGTTTTGGAACAAGGCATGCATCAATGTCAGTGGCAATATGAAATATGTATGAACTCCATATTTTTTACTTAGTGGGCGCTAGTATTTTTTTGTCCTTTGTAGCTCATGTTGTCCTTGGCTAAGTTCTGAGGGGATACTTTTGTCCTCATGTCAAAGAAACATGCTGTTCCATTACAAACCTTTTGTGCTTCTTATCAAAAGGTTCTGGGTGTTATTCCACCAGAGTGCTATGGACACTTCTTAGTCTTTCTTTTAAAGCAAGGCGTTGGATTAAAACTGATTGCCTGAACCTTTTGGTGAAACGTTAATCTCTTTAGCAGAACTTTTATCTAAACATTTTTTTTTTTTAAATGTAAAGTTATTTCAGCTTTAATTTTTTGGAGAAAAGCACTGTAATTAAAGTGATTAGAGAATGTTTACATGTTCTGTTTTTCATGTAATTCTCTTTTAAGTGAATTTATTGGATTTGATCATGCTGACATTGCACCGTTAACCTCCATCTCCTCCTTGGACTCAGAGGGCAGAAGGCACAGTGAACATTATCAATCAACAGCAAGGAAGGCAACATATACTGAATGAATCTGCCAACTGGTACAATGCAAATATTGTACATTTTTCCATATTTATTATTAATAACTTCCAGGTTAGAAACCCACACTGCCCCATGAGTAGGAGTTAATCAAGCCTTTATCTTTCCCCATTATGAATTCAAAATGACACCTAATCTAAAAATGGACTTTGCTTGTGCTTTGGTCCCAAATCCTCAACCACACCCAACTACTCTCCCCCATGATCTGGATGAAGAGAGTGGGTTGGTCCAAGGTGATGGCAGCCAACTAACCACCCAAAGCGGGTGTTGAATAAGTTACAAATGGCTACAGCTTGGCCTGTCTCTGTTACATTAGGTCTGCGCCAGAGATGGGTGGTGGCAATAATTGGGGAGCATTATAGGATGTTCCTTCAGGTTGATTAGACTGCCATGGTTAATGCAGCCAAGCCTATAAAACATGTCAGAAGTATGGTGGTCGTGGAAGGAGGGGGCAGGAGTCTCGAGTCCCTTACAGTGTGGCTTTGTCCATCAGTTTGGTTTGTGTGTGGCAGTCCTAATGGTACTCTGCCATATAAAAGAACAGACTTTTTCTTCTTCTTTGCACTCTCCTTTCTTTTTAGTGGACCATCAGGTGCCAGCCAGCAGAATGCCCCCTTTCAGACCTGATTTAAGGCAAATACAAACACTACACTCCATTATGACCACTGGAGTGCATTGTATCTTACCCCAGCCAGGGAGGCAGGCAACTGAACCTAAAACACAAAAGAGTGATGGGGCAAAGGAGTTCTTGCTTGATAGAGGAAAGAAAAGGAGCAAAACTGCTGAGTAGTGTGAGGCACAGTGGGATGGAGAGAAGTGAAGATTCTCAACTGATGACGAGACTAAAAAACCAAAGAGAAGACTCAGTAACATTTAGGTGTGGCACACATTTAAATACATGTTTTACTGGTAGTATGGGCAAGTGTCACACCAGAATTAATGTCTTGGACAGCAATAGTTTGTATTGCCTAACCTATTTTCAGCACCAAGAACACATGCACTTAACTTGCTTTCGGTAGTCCCTGATTCAATTGCATGAATAGTGTCCTTCAATTTTGGTAGCTAGACACAGATCATAAAATACATTTGAGCTGGTTCAGAAAAATAAAACACCAATAGAAACAAATTTAGCAATTCAAAATTCAACTAATAAAAACTGGTCAGTTCAAATAAGGCCACAAGCCTGCTAGTGGTTTAAGGAGTAGCCTACAGATTGACCTACTATTCTCAACCACAGCCCTTGAGTCCAGTCCAGAAGTACATGAGGACAGTCCATAGACCAGTTAAGCTGCTCTGCTGTGGGCTAGAGCACTCCTCTCCCTCAATGTGTCTGATTGAGTGGGGGGGACATTAATCATCAGAGTCTGTGTCATGGCGCCGCCTGTGGCTTTGTGTCAGAGCAGCATGGGCTGCCTTGTGGCTGGCACGGTGACGGGGGACGGGGGACTCCCTGTCGGAGGAGTGTGCGTCATGCCTCTGCTGGCGTCGTTGAGAGGAGGGGGGGTGGCGTTCACCCTTTGGTCCCCCCTTTGAATGGCTGTCATGGGGTCTGGCTCCAGTCTGACTGAGGCATGATGGATTATGATGATGGTCCTTTCTGCGCCTGAGGAGTAAAGAAACACACACACGATCAATGATTGGGACTAATAGGCAGGGGTCAAAGTAAGCTGAGGAAGATAAATTAGGGATACACTGAATGTTATGATACAAACCATTGCCTCATCTATAAAAGGATAACTATCTGGGTTCCATAGGAGAATAATAAATAAGGCCCGTCCCCAAACAAGATAACCATGACATGGGCTGGATGATGCATTCACTCAGTTCAAAATCAACCCTACACCTTATTTAAAATAAGACTACCTCTTCCTGTTGCTAAACATCCCACATAAATCAATCCTGTATTACCACAGAATACAGCAGCTGGACACATTAACTGACACATCCCTAGTAAGGGTACAACCTGTTCTATGTTTCTACCAAGCATACAAAATCTAAATGGTTGACAGAACATTTGCAGGTTGGCAAAAACTCATCTTTTGAGATGGAACCAAAGACCAGCTCTCTACCTCGCCAACAGTGATTTAGCACCCTCTAGTGCTAAAGCAAATAAGCCTTTTTTACATTTTACCTTTATTTAACTAGGCAAATCAGTTAAGAACAAATTCTTATTTACAATGACGGCCTACCCCGGACGACGCTGGGCCAATTGTGCGACGCCCTATGGGACTCCCAATCCCGGCCGGATGTGATACAGCCTGGATTTGCACTGAGATGCAGTGCCTTAGACCGCTGCACCACTTGTAACATTATTGGACATTGGTGTTCTGTTTTCTTGTGATTTTATCATTTAAAAAAGGAAAGGAAAAGATAACATGACATACAAGTGACCTACAGGTCTAAAAGGGAGAAACAACACGCTAACCTTTTGTCATCTTCCGAATCGGAGGAGGAAGAGTCTCTTCTCTGCCTTTTCTTCTTTTTCTCTTTTTTGCACTTCTTTTCCTTCTTTTTGCTGCTATCATGTCTATGATGGTAAAGTATAACAGAGAAGTCTTTCGAGTTTTTTTTGAGACAGTAATCTGAAGAAATTTACCTTAGATATTCAATTGTCAACACACTATGTGATCAATAACACATTACCTTTGATCCACATCCTGTTTCTCTGTATTCGCAGATGTTTTTCTGGCAGAGGCTTCCTGGTTTCCAGACTTCCCTTCTGTTTTATGGTGCTGTGAAAACAATGCTCTCCATTATGACCGTAATCATGTAACATGACTATTACAGAATCAATTCCCAAGCGGTATCATGTTAGAAAAATATGTAGCTAACACAAATGGATTAACACACCTACACAGAGTTGTGTATTATTTTAGATGGCTCACCTTTGCGTGAGGATGCTTTACTCAGAGAGCATAAAAATAAACTTACTGTGAAGACTGACAAGCCTATTTTGGCAGCTTCCTTCTCCTGTTGGGAGAACACCATTTTCCGTGACGTTGCACTGGTGACAGAAAACATACTCATAGTTACTCAACTAGTACACTCCAATCCATTATGGCAAGCACCGTTTCTTCCACTTGAAATTCAACTCAGCCATGTACTCATATATGCTGCTAAAAAAAGTCTAAACAAGGGTGAAGAGCGACCTGAGAGAATGCTTAGAAGGCGTGGGAGAAAAGAAATCGAACGGTTAAAGAGCGTCGGCCAGTAATCAAAAGGTTGCTGGTTTGAATCCCCAAGCCGACTAGGAGAAAAATCTGCCGTTGTACCCTTGAGCAACGCACTTGACCCTAATTGCTCCTATAAGTCGCGCTGGATAAGAGGGCCTACTAAATTACGTATTAAAAAAAATATATATTGTTGGTGAGAAGTCTCCTACAGTATCAACTCAGCTTTAAAACAGAATTTGAGCAACAACCACTTTTGCAAACAGTTCAGTCAGTTACCCGGAGCTTCCAAGTCCAGAAACTCTGTCCACATCTCTGTCCTCAGCTTCTGCATCCTCCCTCCTGCACACATCTGCAAGGTCCTGTTGCACACATTGGAATCGGCATTACAAAAGCAATCCCGTATTCATCCTTAAGATTTATGATAAAATATGACTAGGCTAGTTACGTTAAATCACTGTGACAAATGCTATAAAAAAAAAATCTAAATAAATGAGATTGAAACTAAATGTCCTCTTCCCTGGTCTAATGCAGTTGTGATACTATCAAATTAAGACATGATTATAATCCAAAACATACTAGAACTTGTGTAAACAAAAAGCACATAATACAAATGGGTCTCAAACACTATGAAGGCAAAAAAAGCACCTCTTTGGTCAGGCCAGATGGTTGTCTCTTTATATTCTTGTGGCCTCTGAAAAGAATGAATAAGACATTAGTTTGACATTTTACTGTAATGTAAGGTAGTTGTTTCTGTCTGATGTTCCACTTACAGGGCAGCCAGCAGTGCCTCTTGCTCTGCTGCCTTCACAGCAGCAAGCTCCTCTTCTCTTGACATAGGCTTGAGACCGCCTTTTTTGTCTTTGGCATACCATGTCAGATCTTTGCCTTTTTGCCATCGTCCCACTGGTGCCATAAGAGAGTTCCCTGGGGATGAAACAATAGCAGGGATGTAAATATACTCCATATGCATGCATGTCCAAATCAGAGACATGGCTTCAGTAATAAAGTTACATAAATAAGTGATTGCCATAACTATTCTTCTACAATCAAAGAGTATGCAACGATGCAAAACGTTGCCATGTTGAATACACCCCCTCTTCTCCTGGCTGCAGTGTAAAATCTTTGAGAAATTGTAATCGATCGTGACCAGTGTATTAATTTGGATAACATCATGTATATAATATAGCAAGCCATGCATGTGCGCAGACTAGCATCATTGCATTCCCTGACCAGCTGCAGTCGAGTGTGCGTGGCCGCTCAGTCAATTGTTTGCGCGTAGTTTAATCTTATTTTCAAATTCACATTCCAACATAGCTAGCTGAGTTTAAAAAAAAGTATATTCCAGGCAGATAATCTGAGTTGTTGCCAAGTAATGCAACGTTAATGAGGGACTGACTACACTTCGGAAAAAGGTAAGAACGTGGCACTCGAGAATACATGAGTACAGGCTAACAACCTATTTCTTTCTTACGGTAACTACCGTTACTAACTACATTGTCGATTATTATAACTTGCTAAGTAGCTACCTACTGTATCTAGTTTCATCTAGAAAGTAGCTAGCTAGTTACTAACAACAAACATTTGACCGAATTATTAGTTGGATAGTCGCCCTGCTGTGTATTCGCAAAGAAGCGAATCGTTAGCTACAGTAGACAGACAAAGGTCATGGACGACGATGGATTAATGCCCATTTTTCTCCACTTACCGAGGTAGTTTTCCCTGTGTTTATCGCCTTTCACGTCATCCCAGTTGAATTGGTCTTGCCCTCCCCTTACACCCCCAGATCTCGAAGCACCAAACATTATTTTAGCGTTGAATAAAGACGATGAAAGCTTTGTTTACACGTTAGGCCCTCTCGTTGTCCATCCGGGGAGTTTCCTTCTGGCTTTTCTCTCCCACGTCCGCTTACGAAGAGATAGCTAGCACTTGGATGATATAGCAAGCGATGGTTAGAAGCATGGATAGTAACCTTTTCCGTGTTTCGAATAAACTGAGTTAGCTAGCTAAAAAAAGTTAAAAACTAAGACCGAAAACCACACCGTTGCTAACTGTTCTGTCTGGAGTGTTTGTGCGCCGATCATCTACACGCAAATAGCTCTTTTTAGCTGGGGGCGTTCATTACGCACAGTTCGTAATGCTGAATCTGCAACCTCTGTAAAATACTTATATGAAGTAATTATATTATTTCTGCATATTGGGTTGGATGTAGATTTTCAAACGGTCTATGTATCGCGCGCGGAGTTTAAACGCTCACAAAAATACGACAGCGTTTTCTCTGACTGTACTCCATTGAGGACGGATACACACTGGTATTTGAACGATGTACTCTCTCGTTTATTTGGCTCGTGATGATGACGTCGAAACACAATCTATATAATGGCTCTCACGCGGAATGTAGACAGAAAAGGGAGAAGACAACCTAATAAGTACGGAAAAGACGTCTTTGAGACATTATTCAGATATTGAACCGCAGTCATTGTAGATGTATACGAGGTATTTATCCAGGCTCTTCTCAGGTAGGATGACCATATATTATTTTGACCGCTAGTCTATGAACTAATTCTCAATAGCCTGCTGTTTTTCTTTATCATCACTGAAGCGAGCCAGTCTGTCACACAGGCCATACGCATTGGTCAATCCGTGTTCAAGGCATTATTCTGTCCCCAGGAAATATCACTTATTTACTGTAAAATGTGGATTCCAAAATACTTTAAATATAACGTCAGGTGTCTTTTACTTCAAAAATACAAAAATATGTCTCTTGAGAGGAAATGTTATGCATTTTTTGCCATGTCCCCGGGTGTTATTCATCAACTTCCAGGAGAAATATAAACCATAAAAAATTAAATCTTTCTTAGTTATTTTATAGTCCAAGTTACATTGTCTTTCATCAATAACGTTTTTTAATAATTATTGTATCTATGGTTTATTTAAGATTTTCTGATATCACTTTCCACCCTGTTAATTTGTTGTTAATCTCCGTTTAAGGAACAAACCCTTCCTAAATCGACACCACATTCAGGAAATGTCATAATTTATTTTGTGGGGAAACAATGGTGCAAAGCTAAATAAATATAAACACTGTTTTATCTGTTTTCTGTGCTCAAATGTTCACCATAATACTAGCTCAATCTTGCTCACTCACAGAGTTATGGCTAATTTAGGCTCCACATTCCCACCCTGTTCAATTCCACCCATTTAGGATTATGCAGCTAACAGGTTGGAAAATACACCCCAGCATTTTTTTACGTGCCTGAGCTTGACCAATATGTTTTTCTGAAAGTCAAATGTCCTTTTTCTGATAGAATACACAAATATATGCTTTTCCCAAAAAAGTATGAGCTCCAATAGGCACGGCATAGTAGGAATGACCCAACTGTCTAATTCTCTGTCCATTTGTGTTGAAGTTGAAATGTCTTGTTTACATAATCATCATCTATCCTCTCCCACACAGCTAACCTGCTAGATTTAGGCTATAGCAGTAAGTGGTGCCTAAATTAGGTATCAAGTACATTGCTCTATTATCTATTATGGTTTGATATCTTATCAACTTGGATGTTTCTAGAAAGCTAGGAGTTATTATAGGGGACAATATGGGGAGAAAAGGAAAACTGATTGTTAGTACAGATTGGATCTGGTTTGGCAGCTTTTGCCTTCTTACTGTTGAATGGGAAATCATTTTTTGGCCTAATTTTAACCGCATAGAATAGGGATAGAAGACCTTTTTAGGTAAGAACCTTGTCATGCAATGTGCTTTAGATCGGGGATAGGCAACTTTGATGGGGTGGCAGTCACAAAAAATCTGAACTCATCATGGGGGGGGGGGCGTAGTGGCTTGATTGTCTGCTTACCCACATCCATACCCACACATGCATTCCGAGCATGGTTGCTGATAGGTGTATAAAATTGAGTACAAAGCCATGCAATCTCCATAGACAAATATCGACAGTAGAATGGCCTTACTGAAGAGCTCAGTGACTTTCACCGTGGCACTGTCATAGGATGCCACCTTTCCAACAAGTCAGTTTGTCACATTTCTGCCTTGCTAGAGCTGCCCCGGTCAACTGTAAGTGCTGTTATTGTGAAGTGGAAATGTCTAGGAGCAACAATTGCTCAGCTGCGAAGTGATATACCACACAAGCTCACAAAACGGGACCGGAGAGTGCTGTGCTTCCAACTTTGTGGCAACAGTTTGGTGAAGGCCCTTTCCTGTTTCAGCATGACAATAATCCCGTGCACAAAGCGAAGTCCATACAGAAATGGTTTGTCAAGATCGGTGTGGAAGAACTTGACTGGCCTGCACAGAGCCCTGCTCTCAACCCCATCGAACACCCTTTGGGATGAATTGGAATGCTGACTGTGAGCCAGGCCTAATAGCCCAACATCAGTGCCCAACCTCACTAATGCTCTTGTGGCTGAATGGAAGCAAGTCCCTGCAGCAATATTCCAACATCTAGTGGAAAGCCTTCCCAGAAGAGCGGAGGCTGTTATAGCAACTTCATAGTAATGCCCATGATTTTGGAATGAGATGTTCAACAAACAGGTGTCCACATACTTTTGGACATGTAGTGTATCTTACCTAACTGAGCACTTTGTTATCGCAGGCTGCAGCTGATTAGAAAACACACTAATCAGTAACAGCCTAATGAAATTAGGAGCCAACTGAATTCACATGATGAAAGGTTGGTCACTGTCTGGCAAAGATCGATCACATGCTATGGAACAGTGGAACGCATATATAAGGGTTAACCTAAAGTAAACCTAATGCCAAATCTGTAATGGCATGCAGAACAATGTTTCCTGTAACCATTTCAATTAGCCTTATCCCGTGCCTGCAGTCGGCTCACATGCACCTCGTTTTCTGTAACACGTGCTTTGTTTACACAGGCAGCCCAATTCTGATATTATTTTCACTAATTTGTCCTTTCACCTATCATATCTGAAAAATATCTGATGGGAAAAGATCTGGTGTGATTGGGCAAAAGGCCAAGTAGTGGAAACAATTTCAGAATTGGGCTGCCTGTGGAGACGTAGCCTATAGCCAATTTTTCTGTCACGTTTGAAAAGT
This sequence comes from Salmo trutta, assembly GCF_901001165.1. NCBI lineage: Eukaryota > Metazoa > Chordata > Actinopteri > Salmoniformes > Salmonidae > Salmo > Salmo trutta. The sequence goes on along the minus strand of NC_042977.1, from coordinate 32,719,354 downwards.
GGTGCCTTTAGATGTTAGGCCAAGCCTATAAGATGTCCCTATGTATGGTGTCATTGTAGACCTCATTGTTTTGAATATTTGCTGTACAGGCTAACTTGTCACCTTCTCTCGAATTGTACCATTTCTGGCTGGTATTCTGACTGTAAGGAAGAGAAGGTTAGATCTGAACCTAGCGAGAAGTGGTTTCTTATGACTGGATGTAGCCTAAACCACTCTTATAGTCTGTTTTCGGTCCACATGTTTTTGTGACAATAGTCTGACCCTCTGCATCCCAGCGTCAACCCCATGACTGATTCTGACTTGGAAAGGAGCTGTACATTTGTTTGTGGTTGAAACATTCAAGAGGCGGCAGAGAATGAATGCTTCTGTCACCTGCAGCTGTCAGGCTACACGCACTGAGGTTTTTCCTATCCTTTTTGCAGGGGGTGAGCTCAGGTCTGATTAGCCTTATTACAAGAGAGAATCATTTCTAAAATGGAAATTAGCTTATATGGGATCATAGACTACATGGCTATTATAACAAACTCCTTTTTTTTTACAGATTACTCTAGTTCCTTTAAATTAGCATCTGTAGATTTATGAGGAGGCGGCATCACTTAAGTAAAGTATGACACGTCATTCGCATGGAGTTTCTTATTTTTGGACATCTAACCAAACCCACTGATACATTACTTTTCAGTAAGTAGCCTAAAACAGTATAGGCTAGCAATGTATAAGTGACACGGTCGTTTAAGGTGCAATGTTATTTTGTGGATGGAAGAGGCATTTGTCATTTATGAGATATGCCTTTTAGGTCTAGTTATGTATGCAGTAGACTGTTGTATGATAATTTCTCACCTGAGATTATTTTGTGTTTTGCATGATTCGTTTATCATTTCCATAGACGACTGAAAGAAGCTGTCAATATCTAGGCTATGTCACGAGCTGCTGGGCAGGGTTTAGGCTACTGTGTAACTTACTGAGCGGTGATTGGAGGGAGCAGCGATTTAGTTCCCTATGTTTTGTACAGTGCTCAGTCTGCTCCCACACACACACACCACATAGACTGACACACCCTCTCCGGTATATAATAGTGCTGCTCATTCTCTTGCCAATCCAGTCCTCCCACATCCTGCTGCTCTCCCTCACTCACACGTCTACTGAAAGTGACTGAAGGTAAGGAGGAAGAGGGACTTTAGCCTATATATATATGATCTAGCCTATATGGCTAACAACTAAAGACAAAGATCATTCTGGAATAGGATAGGTCAGAAAAAAATATGATTGTTAAGCTGTTTTGTTTAACTAATTCCAAAATAGTCTGTCATTGCTATTATCACTGTCATTATCTCTGTAGTTGACCCGGCTGTGTTGACTCGGCTGATGGTTTTTAGTACACAAGCTAGATTGAAAATCAAATAACTCCACGGTATGTGGCTGTTCCTCTTTCAGATTGTACTAGTTTCAGTTTAGGCCTAGACCTATTAGTGGAACATTTGCCGGGTATGTCTAAATTGGACAACCCATACAAAAATAGCCTAGGTTACATCATAAGAAACAAGTAAACATTTAGCTTAGGATCATTTTAGTCTTTTTAAATGTATTTTCTGGTAAAAAAAAGTAATTGCAGACAGTGTACTGAAAGCACTTATGCCTTGCAATCAGAAGCAGCAGGGTCATTTTAGGCACTCCAATTAGTAGATGGTGCCGTGGTAACGGCCTAATGGGACTTAATAACTCCTCTAGCAGTGTTGGTCCTACTAGTCTTGTTGGAACCTGTTCTGATTGCTAAGGATGTTTAATACAGAATCACCTTCTGAAATTTTTTTTTTTTTTCAAAAGGCAATTAATCTGTTTGTTCCATGTTTTATGGGATGCTTGGTTCATTAGGTCCATTTCATATTCATCCCTATAGTGTATCCTTTAGACCAGGCATATTACACCTAGCCTCATATTACACCTAGCCTCATATTACACCTAGCCTCATATTACACCTAGCCTCATATTACACCTAGCCTCATATTACACCAAGCCTCATATTACACCTAGCCTCATATTACACCTAGCCTCATATTACACCAAGCCTCCTAGCCTCATATTACACCTAGCCTCATATTACACCTAGCCTCATATTACACCTAGCCTCATATTACACCTAGCCTCATATTACACCTAGCCTCCTAGCCTCATATTACACCTAGCCTCATATTACACCTAGCCTCATATTACACCAAGCCTCCTAGCCTCATATTACACCTAGCCTCATATTACACCTAGCCTCATATTACACCTAGCCTCATATTACACCAAGCCTCCTAGCCTCATATTACACCTAGCCTCATATTACACCTAGCCTCATATTACACCTAGCCTCATATTACACCTAGCCTCATATTACACCTAGCCTCATATTACACCTAGCCTCATATTACACCTAGCCTCATATTACAGGTGAACTATTTATGTAAGCTCATGAGATCAGTGTGGTAGTACCAGCCTATACTACACCACCTGTCTGATCTTTTTCAATATAGGCTACTTGAGATTGTACCAGTTTCATGTGAGTAAAGGATAGGCCTAGGTATGTTTTTAATCTGTCTGTTTCTCCTCATGACACCAGTTCCAACCATTTGTGTAAAATTATCTTTCTGTTTGATTAACCACCACACCCTGTGGTGTGTGTGTGTGTTTTCTTCTTCTTATCTCCTCTAACCCTCTGTCTCTTTCTCTCTCCCCCAGCTATGGCAGGACCCAGGCCAGTGGTGCTGAGTGGCCCGTCGGGGGCTGGGAAGAGCACACTGCTCAAGAAGCTGCTCAAGGAGTACGAGGGCGTCTTTGGCTTCAGCGTCTCACGTAAGTGTGTTCTGCTCCAGTCCCATGTTAACTTTGTATAATGTCAGGGAGGTGTCAGTTACAGAAATAAGATATCCAATTGTGTGCTCTCATCCGTCAGACACAACAAGGAGCCCTCGTCCTGGTGAAGAGAATGGTAAAGGTAGGTAGGGTTTTTAATCTCCCAGGATGGATGATCTTGCTCCAAATCCTCCTGCTGCGTCTCTTTAATTAGCTTCAACCACCTATGCTGTCGGCTGTGTCCTATTGGTTTCAACAACCAACCTTTTAACATGCAACTGTTGTTGTGTTACAGATTACCATTATGTTACAAGGGAGTATATGCAGGCCAGCATCGACAAAGGGGATTTCATTGAGAGCGCAGTGTTTTCCGGGAACATGTACGGGACGAGCAGGGCCTCCGTGCAGGCCGTCAAGGACAAGAACCTGATCTGCGTCCTGGACATCGACATGCAGGGAGTGAGGGCGGTCAAGACGACAGACCTCAACCCCATCTACATCTTCATCCAACCCCCGTCCATGAGCATCCTGGTGAGAGACAGGCACCATTATAAAACTGTTTACCAGGGCCATTTTTGTCTCGTTTTACTTTGAAATACCATATTGAATGCTGTTTAAATGTGTAATATGGTTATAAACCTATAATAACTGTCTGGGATTGTGATCCAAAGATAAACCCCCATGACTTAATTCATCTTCTTCTGTCATTTGTAATTTTAGGAGAAACGTTTAAGAGACCGAGAGACTGAGTCAGAGGAGAGCCTCCAGAAACGTTTGCATGCTGCTCAGGTGGACATGGTGATAAGTGAGTCTGATTCTGGAGAGACTTTGTGCTAAAACAGAGTTGCATGTTTATAAATGAAATGTTCAAAAATTGTCTAAAACTGCTTCTCATATCTTTCAGGCAAAGATCCTGGCATATTTGACGTTGTCATTGTCAATGATAGTCTTGACGATGCCTATGGGAAGTTGAAAGACACTCTTATTGAGGTCAGTTGGTATCGACATGACATAGCTGGTATGATGGACTGGACCATACGCACCATTTAACTTGTTGAAAACCAAGTAGTCACATAATGTGTATTGCTAAATCCTTAATAGATCTTTGTCAGTGTTGAATTTCACCATCTCCAAAATGTCATCCTCAAACCTACTTTCTTTCTTAAGGAAATCAAAAAAGTCCAGAAAACCAACTTGTCTTCTTAAGCGACGAGAAGCCTGACATCCATTCCAGCCATCCTGGCCACTCCTTACAAAATGTCAGCCCCTCTATTCCAATCCTGAACATTCCGTCAGATACTGGTGTGGGAAGGAACTCCAGACAACATCCCTTGCACCTAACCACATACGGTAGCCTTTTGAGTGTGCACTAAGATCTAGCTTATGTTTTACATATTTGGAGGATATAGGTAGGTATTAAGATGATAAAAACTGTAAGTAGAGGTAGAAGTGGACTATTTTGCTTTATTTACTCATTTGGCACAGTTTTATTTATTTTTTTTATCCACAAAGACAAAACACTCCGTTAATGGTTAACCTGTAACTGAGATGGTCCCTAATATGTTTTTCCTGTGTTTACTACATACAGGAGTTTCTGCCATTTTTTTTCTCTTCTGTCCATTTAGTAGTATTATATCCCCAAAGCATTAACTGTGTTCTCTCTGCTCTTCAACAACAGAAGGCCATAATAACAAGACTCATTCCCACGAATGGCAGTGTTGTAGTACTCGAGACCACATTGAGTGTCTCGGTGTTGTCTCAGTGTTGGATACATTTGTACTCGGTCTTAACTCAGTCTGGGACCAGCCGAGATCAGCAGAGTAAAAAAACTCATAATTATCAGCTTCCATTCAGTCAGCGCATAAAACTGCTTCTCCAGGCCAAATACATACACTCCTTTCTTGAAACATGAATATCTTAACATGTCTATACTAGATATAAAAGCTGTTTTCTCAGTGGTGAACCTATAGGCCTTCAGTGTGACAGGTTAGTACAGTGGTGAACCTATAGGCCTTCAGTGTGTGACAGGTTAGTACAGTGGTGAACCTACAGGTCTTCAGTGTGTGACAGGTTAGTACAGTGGAGAACCTACAGGTCTTCAGTGTGTGACAGGTTAGTACAGTGGTGAACCTATAGGTCTTCAGTGTGTGACAGGTTAGTACAGTGGTGAACCTATAGGTCTTCAGTGTGTGACAGGTTAGTACAGTGGTGAACCTATAGGCCTTCAGTGTGTGACAGGTTAGTACAGTGGTGAACCTATAGGCCTTCAGTGTGACAGGTTAGTACAGTGGAGAACCTATAGGCCTTCAGTGTGTGACAGGTTAGTACAGTGGTGAACCTACAGGTCTTCAGTGTGTGACAGGTTAGTACAGTGGAGAACCTACAGGTCTTCAGTGTGTGACAGGTTAGTACAGTGGTGAACCTATAGGTCTTCAGTGTGTGACAGGTTAGTACAGTGGTGAACCTATAGGTCTTCAGTGTGTGACAGGTTAGTACAGTGGTGAACCTATAGGCCTTCGGTGTGTGACAGGTTAGTACAGTGGTGAACCTACAGGTCTTCAGTGTGTGACAGGTTAGTACAGTGGAGAACCTATAGGCCTTCAGTGTGTGACAGATTAGTACAGTGGTGAACCTACAGGTCTTCAGTGTGTGACAGGTTAGTACAGTGGAGAACCTACAGGTCTTCAGTGTGTGACAGGTTAGTACAGTGGTGAACCTATAGGTCTTCAGTGTGTGACAGGTTAGTACAGTGGTGAACCTATAGGTCTTCAGTGTGTGACAGGTTAGTACAGTGGTGAACCTATAGGTCTTCAGTGTGTGACAGGTTAGTACAGTGGTGAACCTATAGGTCTTCAGTGTGACAGGTTAGTACAGTGGTGAACCTATAGGTCTTCAGTGTGTGACAGGTTAGTACAGTGGTGAACCTATAGGTCTTCAGTGTGTGACAGGTTAGTACAATGGAGAACCTATAGACCTTCAGTGTGACAGGTAAGTACAGTGGTGAACCTATAGGCCTTCAGTGTGACAGGTTAGTACAGTGGAGAACCTATAGGTCTTCAGTGTGTGACAGGTTAGTACAGTGGAGAAACTATAGGCCTTCAGTGTGTGACAGGTTAGTACAGTGGTGAACCTATAGGTCTTCAGTGTGTGACAGGTTAGCACAGTGGTGAACCTATAGGCCTTCAGTGTGACAGGTTAGTACAGTGGTGAACCTATAGGCCTTCAGTGTGTGACAGGTTAGTACAGTGGTGAACCTATAGGCCTTCAGTGTGTGACAGGTTAGTACAGTGGTGAACCTATAGGTCTTCAGTGTGTGACAGGTTAGTACAGTGGAGAACCTATAGGTCTTCAGTGTGTGACAGGTTAGTACAGTGGTGAACCTATAGGTCTTCAGTGTGACAGGTTAGTACAGTGGTGAACCTATAGGTCTTCAGTGTGTGACAGGTTAGTACAGTGGAGAACCTATAGACCTTCAGTGTGACAGGTTAGTACAGTGGTGAACCTATAGGCCTTCAGTGTGACAGGTTAGTACAGTGGTGAACCTATAGGCCTTCAGTGTGTGACAGGTTAGTACAGTAGTGAACCTATAGGCCTTCAGTGTGTGACAGGTTAGTACAGTGGTGAACCTATAGGTCTTCAGTGTGTGACAGGTTAGTACAGTGGTGAACCTATAGGTCTTCAGTGTGGGACAGGTTAGTACAGTGGTGAACCTATAGGCCTTCAGTGTGTGACAGGTTAGTATAGTGGAGAACCTGTAGGTCTTCAGTGTGTGACAGGTTAGTACAGTGGTGAACCTATAGGCCTTCAGTGTGTGACAGGTTAGTACAGTGGTGAACCTATAGGTCTTCAGTGTGTGACAGGTTAGTATAGTGGAGAACCTGTAGGTCTTCAGTGTGTGACATGTTCGTGATTCTGAAAGGACAGCAACCATAATACCAGCACACTCATGTATGAGAGTGCACTTTTTGTAAAACACAATATGTAGCAAGCTAAAAAACATGGAGCCTAACGTTAGCTAGATAGCTAAACCAACCAGCTGTTGACTGACTGACTTTTCCCCCTCATCGTTTTTCGGTGGCTATACACAGCTAGAGATGCAGGTATCATTTGGTTAGCTAGCAAGAACTTGAACAACTGCGTTCGCAAATTCATTCTGGCAAATGGCTTGTTTGTTTAAAGGCCTACTGTGGCTCTGATTGGCTATAGCGCACCAGTCTGTGTAGACTGGACAGTATGGTGGTGATTTGACCAAATTACAATCATGGTCTTGAATTGGACTTGCATTTTTCTGTCTCGGACCCCTTGTCCCCCTCCCGGTCTTGACTCAGACTCTATTTGCTCCGGTCTTGGTCTTGAATTGGTCTCGCTTTACGTGGTCTCGAACACAACACTGACTAGTGGATAAACCAATTTGTTCAGCAAGAGTAGACACTGGTATGGTATGTTCGCAAATGTCATTGCTGTTCTGTTTCTGTCCAGCAGAAATGTCCTTAAACCAGTTAGTGTGGTTGTACAGAGATGCATTGGTTGTCATAATGGCCACAGCAAGGTGCCATAGCCAGAAATGTGAACAGGAGAAAATCAATGGTTATATTTTTTTAATGTTGTTGCCTTTTCATTCTTTTTAAAAGAGGGATTCTTGACCCATAGTAGTTTGTCAACATAGGGCAGCTAACAAACAATCACAATGCCAGGTGCTTGGGCACTAGCTAAGCACAGGCTAACTCTGGCTCTAAGATAGTCACACAGGGAAGCACCATATTTATTACAGCTGATCTCAGGAACTTACTGTAGCCTAGCTGCTGTTTGTTAATGATCCTAGACATCTTGTGTGTGAAAAGATCTGTTTGAAGTTTCCCTGTTTGACCATACTGATACAATTATGATGAAGTACAATATTCATTCACTAATAAAACAAAGGATTGCCATTCAGGATTTACAATCATGATGTTAACCTCTGTATAACAAAGTTACACTTCTGGAGACCACAACTCACGGTGACGTAGTCTAACCCCTAATATATTTTTGTTGTTTTGACAGTTGTATTGTAATGGTGTAAAACTTTTGTATTGTATGTTTATTATTTTACAATCTCACCTATATTATGATATTCAGTTGGCCTTTTTTTGGAAAGAAAATGTTTGAATGAGAATTAAAGAGAATGAATATTAAATAAATGGAGCAAATATTGGCTCTGTCCTCAGGAGAATATAGAAAAGCTTAGAACCAAGCACACAGAGCATCTGCTTTACTTGAAACTGGTTACATTGAATTCCACAAAACCTCTTTGTTCAAGGCAGCCTTCTAAAAAGGCTACACTTATTTTAAGTTTGTAGTTTAACATGTTTTCCATTCAGAACCCAAATTCAGTTCATTGGTAACTAATATGACATACTCTATAGCTTCTTGTCCTCTGTATTTGATCTCCCTTTGAACAAAACATTCCTTCCTTTGCACAAATTACTTATTGCAATATATTTATTTAACTTTTTCACTCTGAACAGCTTTTTAATGGTGCAAATGTTATACCACTGCTTTGAATGTGTCATCTTTGGCCAAATATTGACAATTTACCCAGCCTTCAACGAGTCATTGTTTTGTAATATGTATTTCTAGTAACATTTTATGTATTTTACAAGTGTAGTCAAGTAAATTAATAAAACTGTTTTGCCTGGATATCTCTATTTTTTAAGCGTAGTGATCCTGTTAACTTGACTGAAAGCGGCCAGTATGGCAGAATGAAGTCTGACCAGTATGGCAGAATGGTTGAAGTCTGACCAGTATGGCAGAATGGTTGAAGTCTGACCAGTATGGCAGAATGGTTGAAGTCTGACCAGTATGGCAGAATGGTTGAAGTCTGACCAGTATGGCAGAATGGCTGAAGTCTGACCAGTATGGCAGAATGGCAGAAGTCTGACCAGTATGGCAGAATGGCAGAAGTCTGACCAGTATGGCAGAATGGTTGAAGTCTGACCAGTATGGCAGAATGGTTGAAGTCCAAGCACCTGACCTGAAATATATAATCAATGGTTAGAGCTACCATTGTTGACTCCCAATTCTGACTAGTATTTCTTAGGCCTACACTTTTATATGTGAAAGATTCAATGTAATTGAAGAGGATGTAGACTAGAGGAAGACAAAGCACAACCATTTACATTCGGTGATTGCATTACCAACCAACCCACACATTCACCAAGAGTGAATAAAACAACAGGCTGATCAGTTCATCAGTTGCTATTTAATTATTTTGATGTATTAAACACTTGGGAGTACCCTCCCAAAAATCCATTAACTATTCATTCTCTTAACTAAACATGTGCAGGCAGTCAAAACCTATATGTGATTTATGTTGAATTTCTTACAAAGTTAAACATTCAATGCTTTTACAAGATGTTTAAAATAACATAAAAACAAAACATTACTCTTACTTTGGAAAGCGGTAATTCACTTTTTAAAACAATATATTGCAACAAAGTTAATAAATCCAGTGTACAATGGCTCACTACTAACTATGTAACTGTGCTCTCACCTGAACCGAATGTGACAAGATTAATATTAACCCTATCAGTCCCGCGACCCCAGCAAAAATCGTCTTTCAATGTATCTGACTTTCATTTATCTGCATGTCCAGACCTTATATTTAGCCTCACAATGGAGTGTTATTTTCAGGACAACCAGGGCTACAAGTAGAACACAAAACGATTTGACATAAAACAGTTGCATTCATGAGTTTTATTGACAAATGTCAATGTTTAAAAAAAAAAATTATCAGCCAAAGCAAAAACCTGATCAAATGAATTGATATGAATGCTGTAAGTACAGAAATTGTATGCTCACTGGGAAATGACAACTGTTTGGATTTTGAGAGAGCCACTATGTGAGCTTATTATAGACACTATGTCCTGGGATTTCCTATGATCTTCTATGTAGAACAACCCCTTACCTTCTAACAACTCTTGTGTAGGTTTTGAGCGTCATAGTTACATGCACGTGTTCGTGAGAGTCTCACCTTTTCATAAATATCTTTGAATAGTTTGTTGCTCAAACCTTTCAGACTACATACGTTTTTGTAAAAAGACCCCGTCCAGGGCCTCTTTGGGATCCGCACTTGTCTCACAAACACAGCTCTAGCACAGCCCCCGTTAATTACACAGACTAATGGTTGGTATCTACGGATGCAGAAACAAGACAAATCCAATGGTTCTACCCAGAAGTCCAAAACGCACCGGCGTTACAGTGGGACTCATTGGGTTAATTCAATTATGTCAATCAGATAAACATGCAAATCAGCTTTCAAAAAGCTAATACATAACATGCTGGCACTTTTCTAAATATAATTAATTACATTTTACCTTAAAGTAATCACAAATTCTTAATTATCTGAGGTCAATCTACTCTTTATTGCTCTCAAGAAACTGATAATGAAGTGCCTTTCTATAAAACAAATGACCCAGTTCAAAATGAAATATCCTAAATAGGTCTATGTTTTGGATGTATATAACCTAAAGTAAACAGAGACCCTTTATACGAGACCTGTATAACACAATTATAGACCTATATCATTCCACAGTCCACACCACAAGTGAGTGATATACGGTTAATGTAAAAGCATCAGCACTGCACAACATGTAACTGCCCATCTAGAATTGCTTAGAAAATTCTAGACTTCTCCATAGGACAGGACAGCCCAATCTGAAGTACAATTCAATGATCCATGAATTAGTCTTTAATCTGGCTTTCTTGTATTCTCAAGCAGACAGTGACTGCAGTTGAAAGAACATCGTCAATGTTTCACACAATCCAACAATGTCAGTAATCAATGCTCTTTTATACTTCTAGCAATCTTGTCAATGTTTTTATGTTGGATAATATTATCCCAGAATTACCCCTTCCTCATAACATTTCAAATCAGACTTCCCTTTTGTTGCTGAAGTCATTGGTTTGGTAAGTTACTGTCGAGACAAACATTTTTCCTTTCACAGGAGTTAGTTAGCCTATTTACAAACTGATATGCTACAAGTCAAGGTGGATATTCCTTGTTCAATAAACTTCAGATACAACACACAGAGAGAAATATAGTACTGTACTGATGTTCTCCTACAGAACAGAAGTTTAACATCAAGATGTTGACATTCAAAACATCTGTCACCTGAGGGTAAAGCAGATGGATTTTTTAAAACTTTCAAATGGTGTCAGTCCATGTTGCACGACTTGCAATTATTCTGTATTTTTCTGTACATCAAATACGTGGCAAGCAAGGCAACAATAAATTGAAGCCTGGATAGTATACAATGGCGTTCGGAAATCATTTAGCCTAAACATATCCAACCCCCTTTTGATGTTTTGTCCTTTAAAAACGACTTTGTCTGACCAAAACAACTGACTTCCTGTGTCTGCATTTGACTTTCAGATGGGTTGCTTCAAAATGGAATGATCCTCCCATTTGCAATAAAATGCAAGGTTAGAATATGCTTTTTAACACTTAAGTAGTAATGTTCCCATTTAAGACTAAAAGGGCTATTGTACGTATCACCAATTAACAAAAACCTGCTTGGTTCTAATCCAGCAACTGATATTCACACACTAGGTTATTGGTTTTGATATGGGTTCTGGCTGATCTGAAGAGTGACTGGCTTGCCCACTGACGTGTAGACTTTGGTTTTGTATCTCTGCTGCCCTCCCTCCACTCTCTGCACCTCGGAGCAGTATGCAAGCTTGACTTCTTGCTTGGCGTGGCTGACCTGGATGGGAATCTCGCTCTCACTTCTAGACTGGCCTCTGCTGGGGTGGTGGTGGGGGCCAGCCAGGGAGAACATGCTGCCTGAGAGGTACTCTCTAAAGCGGCTGAAGAAGCCAGGGCTGCGCCTCCCCCTGGGCACCACCACAGGCCTCCCCACATTGAGCAGCACTGGCTGGCCCACGACAGAGCCCCGAATCTCCCTCTGAAGCACAGAGATCTCACAGGGTCTCTCGGGAGGGGAGGGCCTGGTGTTGGAGGAGCCGTAGGTCTCCCCCTCCCTGGGAACATAGTCCTCCAGGTCCTCCAGGGTGAGAACGCGACCGTCCTGGGTCAGGGTCTTAGGCTCCAGCTTCCTGGGAGGTTCCATGTTATCATCATCATCCGGTTCTGTGACAAAGGCCTCTTGCTGCTCCTCTAGCCAGGCCTCATCATGTTCATGGTCGTTAGGGATTAGAACAGAGGAGACCTCGCAGGCCTCTTCACTGAGTCCAGGGGCGACCTCGGACCCAGCCATGTTCTCATCCTCCTCATCATCATCCCAGGTTATAGGCTGAGCCCCCTCCAGCTCGGAGCAGTTCTGCAGCTCTACCAGCTTGTTGTTGGAATTGTTGGTGTTGGGGTTCGGGGACCTCTGTGGCCGGGTGAAGGAGGGGGTGTTCGCTCGCTCCGACCCAGCTGGGGAGACCCCTCTTCTCCTGGATAGCCTGGGCGACTTGTTGACCTTGTACTCAATGATTTCCTCTACCTCCACCCACCTGTTCTCTGCGGCCCGGGCCCCAAAACCCCCCTCGGGCTCCGTGACGTACAGGGTGGGGATAGTGGTCTTCCTGCTGGCAGAAACCTGCCTCCTCTGCCTGGCCGTGCCGGTGGAGGTGGTGGGGAGATCTGGGGTGGTGGTTTCGGAGCGGTTGAACCCAGATGGAGACACGCCGCGACGCTTCATACGGGTGTTCTTCACCACCGTAGTTATGGTCTCCTCTCTGTAAGGGTACACAGCACAGAGGGTGTGAGAGAGGGACAGACCGGAAGGTACACTTAAAAAAAAGGTTAAATCTAGAACCTAAAAGGGTTCTTTGGCTGTTCCCATAGGATAACCCTATGAAGAACCATTTTTGGTTCCAGTTAGAACCCTTTTTTCTAAGAGTGTATTGTATGCAGGGAATAGAACAGAAGGTATGAGAGAGACAGCAGAGAGAGAGAACAACTTGCGGGCATGCTGTTTTCACAATAAGCCTACATACAAAATATGTTAATTAGCGTGTACACGCACACGGACACGCACACACACAAAGTAGAGTCTTTTCTACTCGTACAAACATGTCATGCAATGGTACATGAGTTAAGGAAAATGTGCAGACACAAAAAATATTAACAACCATTCCCTTATGGAACCATTCCATATGCCGGCTCCTTGGAAGTTATATTTGGCGTTGAGCGAGCCCCTCTTACCCTCAGGGTTCACATACTGCCTGGCCATGCATGCAGAGGCCTAAGGAGGACACACACAAGTATGCATGCTTCTTCTAGCCTGTATCATAACCTGGTCACACTTACATGATGATGGTTTTCTTTGGTGTTTTAGTCTCCTGCTCAGTGACTAGAAGGAAAGCAGGACGGGGCTTATGGAGTTAGTCAGATAAATTGATAGCTAATGTCAAGACAAAAAGACTACATCATCTAAATTGTTGATCAACTGATGGTTCATCTTTTCCTTTGAATGAACATGGCTTATGGAAATTAAAGCATACATTCTCTACATTTTAAGGACCTGGTAAAAGAGGTAAATGATGAAACTAATGCATAACGGAATGTGCATGAATGGGAGTATTCCTACCTTCGATGGTGATCGCCTGCTCTCCTCTTCTAGCCACAGCAGAAGGAAGGCACAGATCAACTGCACATTTAGCACTGCCCAGTCGATTGGACAACTGGGATGGGCAGGGAGGAGAATACATTAGGCTTACTGAAACAATGGCTTCATCTTATCAATGTAATGTCTCATGAAAACAATCCTCTTTGGAGGATGCCAAGCATCCAAATAATGTAACTACTGTTACATGTTACTACTACTGTATCTCTCGTTTTTCTTTTATATTGATCTGTGATACAGCAGCAGCTATTCACACGAGGTGCTTTGCAGTCCAATGTTTTACAACTGTATGGAATGGTTTCCTGGACCCATATTAGGCTAGTCCTGGATTAAGAATCTCTATTGAAAGTACATTTCAGTCTGGTACTAGGCTTTATTTGGCTGGGACACCGGCCCTGTTTTCTTTAGCTGAGGGGTGGTGAATTAAAGGCCTACCTCACACTCGTAATGTCCCAGGTCTCTCTCCGTAGGGCCTTTAATGACCAGCACCAGGACTCCACTACGGGACTCAGTGTAGGTCTGATACTTCTCCTGGTCAGTCAGCAGCCTGCCCTCCTTGAACCACCTGTTCAGGGACACGCATGAAATGACATTGAGATAATATGAATTACCTTACGCATACTTATTTATTATCTTATACAGTATATTAACTATTAAGAATGGGCAACATAATGAGCACAGTAGGAAGAAACAAATGGCACAGTCCACTGTCACTAAAAGATTGTCAGTTTAAAGAGCCTAGGAGACAGGTGTGGTGTAGTGTACCTGATCTTGGGACTGGGGGCGCTCTGGATGGTGCAGGAGAACTGAGCATCCTCACCAACGATTAAGACAGCATTCCTCATCTTGTTCACGAAACGAGGAGGCACTACCACACACAATATTTACTCTTGAAAACAGGCTTATTTTTTTTTAACAAGATTAACATTCCTCCCAGACAATTTAGATTCTTGGAATTGTAGATTTTTTTTCCCCCAAAGCAAAGTATCAATCACTTTTACTGTTGACATGTACACTGAGTGTACAAAACATTAGGAACTCCTTCCGAATATTGAGTTGGACCCCCTTTTGCCCTCAGAACAGCCTTGATTTATCGGGGCGTGGACTCTACAAGGTATCGAAAGCGTTCTACAGGGATACTGACCCATGTTGACTCCAATGCTTCTCACAGTCGTGTCAAGTTGGCTGAATGTCCTTTGGGTGGTGGACCATTCTTGATACACACAGAAAACTGCTGAGCATGAAAAACCCAGCAGCATTGCATTTCTTGACACACTCAAACCGGTGTGCCTGGCACCTATTACCATAAGCCGTTCAAAGGAACCTAAATCACCGTCTGAATGGCACACAATCCATGTCTCTATTGTCTCAAGGCTTAAAAATCATTCTTCATTCTGTCTCCTCCCCCCCATGTACACTGATGTGATTGATGTGGATTTAACAAGGGACATCAATAAGGGATCATAGCTTTCACCTGGATTCAACTGGTCGGTCTATGTCATGGAAAGAGCAGGTGTTCCTAATGTTTTGGACACTCATTGTATGTCAATGATTCTTATGAGTAGGGTCTGGGTGTGCACTATGTTCACTTTCACAGTTCAAGCGTAATGTTGGTGTCATTTCCCCTCTGTAATAGAGACTGACCTTGGACAGTGATCTTTCCCAGGGTGCTGGCGTTGCCTGCTGTGCTAGTGGCGAAGCACATATACTGTCCAGAGTCATCAGCCGTCATGTTGTCCAGGATCAGGGTGCAGGAACCGTCAGGGTCCTCGATGATGATGTGGTGAGGGTCGGCCTCCACTGCACGCCCGTCTGTCATCAGAGGAGGAAACAGTTTTAACACAGGAGGTGTTTCTACCTCAAAAACATGAACATGGTATGGGCTATGTAGATAAAAACAAACATGCACTGTATGCACAGCTATTGCGTGGTTTCGCACAGTGGTCTCGCTGGTGTGTCTCTTACCCTTGTACCAGGTGACCACAGGTTTGGGTACTCCAGTAACCTTGCAGGCCAGTTTCACCGTCTGTCTCAGCTCCGCTGTGCAATCAGCCAGAAGCTCATCAAAGTCAGGCATACCTGGACAGATAGAGGGATGTATTTACACATCAATCAATCCTGAGTGGAGAGATGACAAATTTGATGCAATTACCAATTAAATTATAGTATGCAATTTCATAGTATGTAAAAGTACTTGTTTGATAGTGAAGGTTAGATCACAATATGCTATGTCAAACTATGTCTCTGTTTGTCTGGTGGATCTGAGTGAATGTGTGTGTGTCAGACTCACTCCAGGCAGGCATGGTGTAGCGCTGCTGCAGCTCCCTGAGGTCTCGCAGCCAGGAGTTCTTGATGATGACGGTGCGAGCCTGAAGCGTGTACTTCCTAACAGAGTCCTCACGCTCGTGCCAGATCTCAAAGGCCCGGTCGTCACCCTCCACTGTCTCATTCACATCTATGTTGTTCAGCTAGGGAGGAAGACAGACAGAGAAACAGTAGTTATCCTCAAGACTAATGATTGACTTTATTTATCTGTTAGGAAATTATTTTTATGTCATAGGAAGTGTGACATTGATGATATATTCTCTCCAGCAGCAATAATCTATTTCTATGCCAACCCTGAACAACAGATTGGAATTGTCTGGTATTCCGAGTTGACTAATTCTTTAGTGACTTTTTTCAGTGGATAGACATGCTGAGTTACATCTGGAGTTTTTAGAAAGAGCAATGAAGAGTCTTACCTTCATCATGTTCTTAAAGACGTAGCCCTGGGTGTCTGTGTTGGTGTCTCTCTTGGATTTGCAGATGATGACATAGTTTTTGAAGAGGAACGCGTGTCGATGGTGACCTCTGGAGGAGGACCGTACCCCAGGTGCACCCTCCCACACCATGAAGGGTCCCTTTCAGAAAACACAACACCGTCACATAGGCTACAGAAACAAAATGAGTTGAAAATCCTCAAGAATATGGTCGTATTCACTAGCCACCAGAAGGAAGCAAATGGATTTTGGTTATTCACCTGTCTGATGGGCTCCCCCAATACATCCAGAGTGGCAGGGTAGTTCTCTATCATGGAGACGTGGTGTGTGTTCTCTGAACGCTGAGGCAGTGATGAAACCATGGCATAGGCCTCCTCCAGCAGGCAGCAGTTCTGACCGTTCCTGGCCTTGTTCCTGATCAGCTCCTACAGTCACAGAAATGGGCACAACGATTTAAGATAATAATAATAACAATAATAATAGTAATAATAACAGTAATATTTAAACAAGATTTTATAACATAAAAACATATGACAATTTAGGCTCAGGTGCATTCATTTCTAGTATGTGAACAAGAACAAAGAATACCCTATTGTCACGTCCTGACCAGTAAAGGGGTCATTTGTCATTGTAGTATGGTCAGGGCGTGGCAGGGGGTGTTGTTTTTGTGTGTTTTGGGGTTGGTTTATTTAGAGGGGATTTGTTCTAGTTTTCATTTTCTATGTTCGTTTTCTATGTGTGGCCGAGTATGGTTTCCAATCAGAGGCAGGTGTCTTTCGTTGTCTCTGATTGGAAGCCATACTTAGGCAGCCCTTTTTTCCTTTGGGTTTGTGGGTGGTTGTTTTCTGTATAGCCGTGTGCCTTATGGAACTGTTTGGTCGTTTGTTTATTTTGTTTGAGTGTTCACTCTAAATAAAGAAAGAAGATGAGCACTATACCCGCTGCGCCTTGGTCTGTCCCTTACGACGCCTATGACACCTATTTACAGCTTTAAACTCTCACCTTGAGCAAGGCCTTGTACTTCTGGATTCTGTCCAGAGGTTTCTGTAGGTAAGCGTTGATGCTCAGTACAGGACCTTCAGCAGGGTCGGCACTGGCCTGTTCTTTGTCTGTGTATTCCTGTGACAAAGACAACAGGGTTTAGAAATATGGCCATTACTAGCCTTACATCAGTCGGCCATCATAATCACAAAGATGACGAGACTTACACATTAATGACCATTTGTGCTAACAGTATTTGTGAAGGGTTCACTTACCTTGAAGAAGCGGTGTACGGTCTTGTCACTGATAGCGGCCTCTGCCTTTTGCTGGCCTACGAGGTACTGGAGGTATTTCTCAAAGCCCTCGCCACTCCTCAGGAAGCGCATGGCCACGTCATCATCAGTGTCGCAGTGGATCAACTTAGGGAGCATGGACCTGCACATCACACAGTATGGGGTCAATTCATTCAGCAGCTTTGTGAGAAATGTAATTATTACCAGTATATTTAAGCAATACACCCAGAGGTGGTGTGATATGTTTAAGCAATAAGGCCCGAGGGGGTGTGGTATATGGCCAATATACCAAGGCTAAGGACTGCTCATTCGCACAATGCAAAACAGAGTGCCTGGATACAGCCCTTAGCCGTGGTATATTGGCAATGTACCACAAACCCCCGAGGTGCCTTATTGCTATTATAACCTGGTTACCAACGTAATTAGAGCAGTAAAAATACATGTTTTGTCATACCCATGGTATACGGTCTGATATACCATGGCTGTCAGCCAATCAGCACTCAGGGCTCAAAACACCCAGTTTATAATGGCAAATATATCACGGCTAAGGGTTGTTCTTACGCAAACCTTAGGCATGACGCAAACCCCAGAGGTGACTTATTGCTTTTACAAACCGGTTACCAAGATAAATAGAACAGTAAAAAATATACTGAACAAAAATATAAATCCAATATGCAACAATTTCAAAGATTTTACTGAATTACAGTTCACATAAGGAAATCAGTCAATTGAGATAGGCCCTAATCTATGTACTTCACACAACTGGGAATACAGATATGCATCTGTTGGTCACTGGTACCTTAAAAAAAAGGTAAGGGCGTGGATCAGAAAACCAGTCAGTATCAGGTGTGATCACCATTTTTCTCATGCACGCCACACATCTCCTTCATATAGAGTTTATCAGGCTGTTGATTGTGGCCTGTGGAATGTTGTCTCACTCCTCTTCAATGGCTCTGTGAAGTTGCTGAATTTTGGCGGGAACTGGAACACGCCGTCACACACACACGTCAATCCCGAGCATCCCAAACGTGCTCAATATGTGACATGTCTGGTGAGTATGCAGGCCATGGTAGAACTGGGACATTTTCAGCTTCCAGGAAATGTGTACAGATCCTTGTGACATGGGGCCATGCATTATTATGCTGAAATAAAGTGATGGCGGTGGATGAATGGTATGAAACTGGTCCTCAGGATCTCGTCACGGTATTGATGTGCATTCAAATTGCCATTGATAAAATGCAATTGTGCTTGTTGTCCGTAACTTATGCCTGCCCATACCATAACCTCACCATCACCATGGGGCACTCTGTTTACAACGTTGAATCAGCAAACCGCTCACCCACACAACGCTATACACATGATTTGCAGTTGTGAGGCAGGTTGGACGTACTGCCAAATTCTCTAAAATGACGTTGGCGGCGGCTTATGGTAGAGAAATTAACATTCAATTCTCTGGCAACAGCTCTGATGGACATTCCTGCAGTCAGCATGCCAATTGCACACCACTTCAAAACATCTGTGGCATTGTGTTGTGTGGCCTTTTATTGTGCCCAGCACAATGGTGCACTTGTGTAATTTGTATTTGTATTTATTAAGGATCCCCATTAGCTGCTGCCAATGCAGCAGCTACCCTTCCTGGGGTCCAGCAAAATTAAGGCAGTTATATACAATTAGAAATATTACATGATGTTTAATCAGCTTCTTAATATGCCACACCTGTCAGGTGGATGGATTATCTTGGCAAATGAGAAATTTTCACAAACAGGGATGTAAACAAATTCGTGCATAAAGTTTGAGAGAAATCCGTTTTTTGTGTGTGAACATTTTTGGGGATATTCTATTTCAGCTCATGAAACATGGGACCAACACTTTACATGTTGCGTTTATATTTGTTTAGTGTAATTGTATGGTATATTGTCTGATATACTCACAGCTGGAATGCTGTTTCATCTGTTGGGTTCTAACTTTTAGACTTAAAAGTTAGGGGGAGGGATGAGCTCTACAGCAGAGTCTCACAACTCAATCGCTGGATGAAAACTGTTTTCTGCCCCTCCCAAAAGATAGAATTTGTAGATAACTGGCCCTCTTTCTGGGATTCACCCACAAACAGGACCAAGCCTGGCCTGCTGAGGAGTGACGGACTCCATCCTAGCTGGAGGGGTGCTCTCATCTTATCTACGAACATAGACAGGGCTCTAACTCCTCTAGCTCCACAATGAAATAGGGTGCAGGCCAGGCAACAGGCTGTTAGCCAGCCTGCCAGCTTAGTGGAGTCTGCCACTAGCACAGTTAGCGTAGTCAGCTCAGCTTTCCCCATTGAGACCGTGTCTGTGCCTCGATCTTGGTTGGGCAAAATTAAAAATGGCGGTGTTCGCTTCAGTAATCTTACTAGTATAAAGACCTCCTCCATTCCTGCCATTATTGAAAGAGATTGTGATACTTCACATCTCAAAATTGGGTTACTTAATGTTAGATCCCTCACTTCCAAGGCAGTTATAGTCAATGAACTAATCACTGATCATAATCTTGATGTGATTGGCCTGACTGAAACATGGCTTAAGCCTGATGAATTTACTGTGTTAAATGAGGCCTCACCCCCTGGTTACACTAGTGACCAAACCCCCCGAGCATCCGGCAAAGGCGGAGGTGTTGCTAACATTTACGATAGCAAATTTCAATTTACAAAAAAAAAAACAATGACGTTTTCGTCTTTTGAGCTTCTAGTCATGAAATCTATGCAGCCTACTCAATCACTTTTTATAGCTACTGTTTACAGGCCTCCTGGGCCATATGCAGTGTTCCTTACTGAGTTCCCTGAATTCCTATCGGATCTTGTAGTCATAGCAGATAATATTCTAATTTTTGGTGACTTTAACATTCACATGGAAAAGTCCACAGACCCACTCCAAAAGGCTTTCGGAGCCATCATCGACTCAGTGGGTTTTGTCCAACATGTCTCTGGACCTACTCACTGCCACAGTCATACTCTGGACCTAGTTTTGTCCCATGGAATAAATGTTGTGGATCTTAATGTTTTTCCTCATAATCCTGGATTATCGGACCACCATTTTATTGCGTTTACAATTGCAACAAATAATCTGCTCAGACCCCAACCAAGGAAGATTAAAAGTCGTGCTATAAATTCTCAGACAACCCAAAGATTCCTTGATGCCCTTCCAGACTCCCTCTGCCTACCCAAGGACGTCAGAGGACAAGAATCAGTTAACCACCTAACCGAGGAACTCAATTCAACCTTGCGCAATACCCTAGATGCAGTTGCACCCCTAAAAATTAAAAACATCTGTCATAAGAAACTAGCTCCCTGGTATACAGAAAATACACGAGCTCTGAAGCAAGCTTCCAGAAAATTGGAACGGAAATGGCGCCACACTAAACTGGAAGTCTTCCGACTAGCTTGGAAAGACAGTACCGCGCAGTATCGAAGAGCCCTCACTGCTGCACGATCATCCTATTTTTCCAACTTAATTGAGGAAAATAAGAACAATCCGAAATTTCTTTTTGACACTGTCGCAAAGCTAACTAAAAAGCAGCATTCGCAAATGGAGGATGGCTTTCACTTCAGCAGTAATAAATTTATGAACTTCTTTGAGGAAAAGATCATGATCATTAGAAAGCAAATTACGGACTCCTCTTTAAATCTGGGTATTCCTCCAGGGCTTCATTGTCCAGAGTCTGCACAACTCTGCCAGGACCTAGGATCAAGGGAGATACTAAAGTGTTTTAGTACTATATCTCTTGACATAATGATGAAAATAATCATGGCCTCCAAACCCTCAAGCTGCATACTGGACCCTATTCCAACTAAACTACTGAAAGAGCTGCTTCCTGTGCTTGGCCCTCCTATGTTGAACATAATAAACGGCTCTCTATCCACCGGATGTGTACCAAGCTCACTAAAAGTGGCAGTAATAAAGCCTCTCTTGAAAAAGCCGAATCTTGACCCAGAAATTATAAAAAACTATCGGCCTATATCGAATCTTCCATTCCTCTCAAAAATGTTTGAAAAAGTTGTTGCGCAGCAACTCACTGCCTTCCTGAAGACAAACAATGTATACGAAACGCTTCAGTCTGGTTTTAGACCCCATCATAGCACTGAGACTGCACTTGTGAAGGTGGTAAATGACCTTTTAATGACGTCAGACCGAGGCTCTGCATCTGTCCTCATGCTCCTAGATCTTAGTGCCGCTTTTGATACCATCGATCACCACATTCTTTTGGAGAGATTGGAAACCCAAATTGGTCTACATGGACAAGTTCTGGCCTGGTTTAGATCTTATCTGTCAGAAAGATATCAGTTTGTCTCTGTGAATGGTTCGTCCTCTGACAAATCAATTGTAAATTTCGGTGTTCCTCAAGGTTCCGTTCTAGGACCACTATTGTTTTCACTATATATTTTACCTCTTGGGGATGTCATTCGAAAACATAATGTTAAATTTCACTGCTATGCGGACGACACACAGCTGTACATTTCAATGAAACATGGTGAAGCCCCAAAATTGCCCTCGCTAGAAGCCTATGTTTCAGACATAAGGAAGTGGATGGCTGCAAATTTTCTACTTTTAAACTCGGACAAAACAGAGATGCTTGTCCTAGGTCCCAAGAAACAAAGAGATCTTCTGTTGAATCTGACAATTAATCTGGATGGTTGTACAGTCGTCTCAAATAAAACTGTGAAGGACCTCGGCGTTACTCTGGACCCTGATCTCTCTTTTGAAGAACATATCAAGACTGCTTCAAGGACAGCTTTTTTCCATCTACGTAACATTGCAAAAATCAGAAACTTTCTGTCCAAAAATGACGCAGAAAAATTAATCCATGCTTTTGTTACTTCTAGGCTCGACTACTGCAATGCTCTACTTTCCGGCTACCCGGATAAAGCACTAAACAAACTTCAGTTAGTGCTAAATACGGCTGCTAGAATCCTGACTAGAACCAAAAAATTTGATCATATTACTCCAGTGCTAGCCTCCCTACACTGGCTTCCTGTTAAGGCAAGGGCTGATTTCAAGGTTTTACTGCTAACCTACAAAGCATTACATGGGCTTGCTCCTACCTATCTTTCCGATTTGGTCCTGCCGTACATACCTACATGTACGCTACGGTCACAAGACGCAGGCCTCCTAATTGTCCCTAGAATTTCTAAGCAAACGGCTGGAGGTAGGGCTTTCTCCTATAGAGCTCCATTTTTATGGAATGGTCTGCCTACCCATGTGAGAGACGCAGACTCAGTCTCAACCTTTAAGTCTTTACTGAAGACTTATCTCTTCAGTAGGTCCAATGATTAAGTATAGTCTGGCCCAGGAGTGTGAAGGTGAACGGAAAGGCTGGAGCAACGAACCGCCCTTGCTGTCTCTGCCTTGTCGGTTCCCCTCTTCCCACTGGGATTCTCTGCCTCTAACCCTTTTACAGGGGCTGAGTCACTGACTTACTGGTGTTCTTCCATGCCGTCCATGGGAGGGGTGCGTCACTTGAGTAGGTTGAGCCACTGACGTGGTCTTCCTGTCTGGGTTGGCGTCCCCCCCTTGGGTTGTGCCGTGGCGGACATCTTTGTGGGCTACACTCGGCCTTGTCTTCGGACGGTAAGTTGGTGGTTGTAGATATCCCTCTAGTGGTGTGGGGGCTGTGCTTTGGCAAAGTGGGTGGGGTTATATCCTGCCTGTTTGGCCCTGTCCGGGGGTATCATCGGATGGGGCCACAGTGTCTTCTGATCCCTCCTGTCTCAGCCTCCAGTATTTATGCTGCAGTAGTTTATGTGTCGGGGGGCTAGGGTCAGTCTGTTACATCTGGAGTATTCTCTTGTCTTATCCGGTGTCCTGTGTGAATGTAAATATGCTCTCTCTAATTCTCTCTTTCTCTCTTTCTTTCTTTCTCTCGGAGGACCTGAGCCCTAGGACCATGCCTCAGGACTACCTGGCATGATGACTCCTTGCTGTCCCCAGTCCACCTGGCCATGCTGCTGCTCCAGTTTCAACTGTTCTGCCTGCGGCTACGGAACCCTGACCTGTTCACCGGACGTGCTTGTTGCACCCTCGACAATTACTATGATTATTATTATTTGACCATGCTGGTCATTTACGAACATTTTAACATCTTGACCATGTTCTGTTATAATATCCACCCGGCACAGCCAGAAGAGGACTGGCCACCCCTCATAGCCTGGTTCCTCTCTAGGTTTCTTCCTAGGTTTTTGGCCTTTCTCAGGAGTTTTTCCTAGGGAGTTTTTCCCAGCCACCGTGCTTCTTTCACATGCATTGCTTGCTGTTTGGGGTTTTAGGCTGGGTTTCTGTACAGCACTTTGAGATTTCAGCTGATGTACGAAGGGCTATATAAATAAATTTGATTTGATTTGATTTGATTAAATATCCTTTTTCATGTCACTGGAGGAGAGAGGGGAATGTAGAATGTTTACATTCTACCAGGATATGTTATTGTCAGACATTAGGGATCCTATGGGAGGAGAAGAGACACAGTCTCATGACAGCCGTGAGTTGGGGAGGAGTGAGGAATTTGAGCAGAGGTCAGGTTAGATGAAGTGAGGAAGAACATATATCACTAATCTTCTGCATAGCAACAGAGGTGTATTGGCTGTTCAGATGTGTAAGGAGGGGCTCAGCATAGGAGAAAGGATGAAATACTAGTGCTTGTGTGGATGTGTCTTTGTCTTATGCAGCTGTATGACCCAGTGGGTGAATAAACTTGGTTTGAGCTTTAATAAGAGTCTGAGTTTTTTACTGTGTTTATTTAGAACCTAACACATCCAATCAGCATCCAGAACCCAAACTATCCACTTTATAAGTGGTATATACAGAGTGCACAAAACATTACAAACACCTTCCTAATATTGAGTTGTACCCCGTTTTGCCCTCAGAATAGCCTCAATTCATTGGTGCATGGACTCTACAAGGTGTCAAAAGCGTTCCACAGGAATGCTGGCCCATGTTGACTCAATGCTTCCCACGGTTGTGTCAAGTTGGCTGAATGTCCTTTGGGTGGTGGATCATTTTTGATACACATGAGAAACTTTTGAGTGTGAAAAACCCAGCAGCATTGCAGTTCTTGACACACTCAAACCAGTGTGCCTGGCATCTACTACCATACCCCGTTCAAAGGCACTCAAATCTTTTGTCTTTCCCATTCACCCTCTGAATGGCACACATACACAATCCATGTCTCAATTGTCTCAAGGCTTAAAAATAACCCCTTCATCTACACCGATTGAAGTGGATTTAACAAGTGACATAAATAAGGGATCATAGCTTTCAGGTGGATTCACCTAGTCAGTCTATATTATGGAAAGAGCAGGTGTTAATGTTTTGTAATGGTATGGTATTATACAATGACAAAACATCAATGCAATAGAACCAGTTAGGTCATTTCTGAAGCATATATACAGGCCTTATAAAGGGTTTATGAAAGCTTAATTAATCCTTAAAAGTTGAAGTTTGTTTAAAGACGGGCCAAAAAAACAGTCAGTAGTACTTACTCGCTATGGAAGGCCTTGATCTCGTTGATGTTCCTGAATATGGCCTCCTTCTGGCTGGTGATGTCAGATGGGGCGTCAGGGCTCTCCACTTGCTTGACGTGGTGGGAGGTGAAGAAGTCCATCTCTTTGACAAACTCTGCCTCGCTGTTGATCATGTCTTGAATCAGTTGGCTGAGGATGACAGAGCATTGTGGTTATTATGGGGTGTCGTTGAGTGTGGTGGTGTTTCTTGCTTGTGGTTGTGTTTCTTGCAGAGCCGAATCCTAACTATTTTCTTTTTACATTCATTCTCGAATCAAATTAAATGTATTTATAAAGCCCTTCTTACATCAGCTGATGTCACAAAGTGCTGTACAGAAACCCAGCCTAAAACCCCAAACAGCAAGCAATGCAGGTGTAGAAGCACCCGCATTGATTTCACACAAATCAAGATGATTTATGTGAAAGTCAGAGTTGCATGGCAGTTTGATCTCAGTTTAAGTTTTGGCCCTAATAGAAGAGAGTGTGAGAAGTTCTAGAAGTTCTAGAAGTTCTAGACTCACAGTAGTCTCTTCTTGTATTCTCCTTCTGAGACCTCTTCTCCACCTCCCTCTGGGATGTCACCAGCAACATCAGACAGCTAGAACACAATAGTTTAATAAAACATTAAGAACACAATAACATTTAACTAAAGTAGGGTCAAGAGAGTAGAGGTCGATGTACAATATTGGTGCTAAAGCAATTACTTGTATCTTCAAACACACCTTGAGTTTTTTATCCAGGTAGGCAGGTGAGACCCAGCCTTGGCGGGATGGAGTGGTTTTGGTGGGTTTGGTCCGGACCAGCCATTTGAGTGGATGTGCCGAGTCCAGAACCTCAACATACTGGCCCTCCTTCAGGGAAATGGTATCTTTGTTGGGGATGGTGGGGCTGTAGTCAGCCGTAGCCACATAGATGTCAAACATCTGTAGAAAGAGTCGAACATCAGACAAAGTCTTGTCTATAAGAGCTTACATTTGCAGTGACTTGGATGAAAAAACGTAATTGTATTTATAAGAGATTTGCCCAGAACTGGGTTTGCTGGTGATGCAGGCCAGTTGAGGCCCTTTTCTGCATTAGGAGCTGAAAGGAATAAGTCAAGTAAGTAGCCTGCAAATCCAGTCAAAAATATAAGAGAAAAAACTTCCGAGTCATTAGAGAGGACCCAGTATGAGTGATGTGATACTGAGGTGTTCCAAACAAAGAACAAGAATGACAGATCCTTTTATATAGTTCCATACCTCTCCCCTGGCATCAGGGTCGTCAGACTCAGAGGAGGAGTCAGCGAGAATGGAGCCGGGGCGAGAGCGACCGTGGTGTGGTGAGGCGGAGGGTGTCTTGGTCTCGTCGTCACTATCGCCTCCCGGGACACGTAGTGAGGCTAGGGCAGCGAGGGGGAGGGGTTCAGAGGGAGACAGCGAGGAGAGCATACAATACACACACACACACACACACCTCAGAATATCACAGTATATACAGGTAACTGCCAAAATAAAGTAAACACCTACATTAAGTGTCAATAGAATCCCTCATTTACACAAGTGTTTCCTTTACCTGCACATAGGCCTAATACTGTACACACATTCACAGAAAGATGAAATTGGCCACTGAAACATCCACAGACCACCTGGAATGTGTAGCTTTGGCTTCTTGACACGTAAAATTAATAGTATCACATTTCTTTTAAAGTTAGCACAATGAATTATCAAGATTCCTCAGAAGGTTAGCTAAGCTACACATTAGTGCCATCAACAGTTTTGCTGCTACTGCACAAGTTATTTGATTAAATAGTTTTCACTATTACAAACTAGTTAGAACACTAGATGCATGCATAAGAAAGACACTGTACAAATAAGACGTGGGGTCTTAAGTTGTGTCCATACATGTCTGAGTGCAGGCATGTATTTCAGCTATATGCTATCCTGAGTATCACTTCAAAGCCATTTGAATCATGTGCTCAGGTAATCACTGCTTTGCCAAGACACAACTTCTACCAATGCATCAAATACATATCATGGAGCACAAAATCATAAAGGGAGAAATGTTTGACCACTTATATATATATTCTTTGTTATACTGAAATGTCAGCAGAACAATGGTACTGTTTTAATGATAGTTTTGTCCCCCACTATACAATGGAATCTTGACCATTTTGTTTCAAAATGTTTAAATGTGTCTTCAACGGTGAAATACTGTATGTTAATGTCATCTCCACAAGTCATCACCGCCGGTGATAGCCAAGATATTCTTACTGTCGTGCAACACGAACAGAGGGACGTCATTTTCTAACCCCTTGTTTCATGTCAAGTGGTACTCCTCCATTAAATTCAATGAATCCAATCCAAGTCAGACAGCTAGAGACAGATGCAGAGAGGACATAGTGAGTCTCCTCTTATGTTCTAACTTGTGTAAGGGATGTATCGTTTTTAGTGAGAGTAGCTGAGATCTTTATGTACTGTGGATACATACTGGAGGCTTTGGGCCATGATTTCATCCACTGGAGCACTTGATGGTTCTGTGTGCTGTCTGAATAACAAATTAACGATCGGATGAGAGCATGTGAGTGAATTAATGGATGGATGGAGGGCTGAAGGATGATGAAATGAAGCAATGACAATCCATATCTGTCGGTCGTAGGGGAGGACATGGTGTAGGAATCCACACATTGCTCAAAACACAAGCAGAACAAGTATTAGCGAGTGAGAAGAGAGATCAAATCACACTTTTTTTTTTCTTTTTTTTTAAACATTTTAGCAGACGCTCTTATCCAGAGCGACTTACAGTAGTGAATGCATACATTTCATTTCATTCATTTTTTTTTTGTACTGGCCCCCCGTGGGAATCGAACCCACAACCCTGGCGTTGCACACACCATGCTGGCGTTGCAAACACCATGCTCTACCAACTGAGCCACATAAAGAAAATGGCGAGCAGCAAGAGGCAATGTGCATGACATTTTCTTTGAGCTGTTCATTCTTAAAGCCTGCATGAAGCTCTATTAGGAACGGACATATCCATAGTCGCAGCGGTGTAGCTGAGTCCAACAAACGCTGGTGTGTTAGTTGGCCCTTTGCCTGATGGACTGCATGTGGGATGACAGTAACTTGTCATAACATTACATAAACTGTGATGAAGTGTTATGACAGATAGCTTATAGTGTTCATGACAGCATTACAAAGGTAATGTATATATACAATTTGAATTTAGACTTGATAGATCAATGGCAATATTAGAGATATATATATATATATATTATTATGCTATTAAAACACTAAGAACCTTCTCTGTATTACCAGAGACAAGCAGATACAAATGTTTTAGCCTGCAATAAAAGTACACAGACTGTACAATACACCAGGATGTATTTGGCTGTTATATCTCCATTTCCCAGATATTAATATTACATTACTTTAACCTATTCTAGAAGTCATTATAAGTTACATGTAAAATCTCAATACATTTGCATCAACTCACAAAGTGTATTTACTTGATCTCAACACAAAGAGTGGAAGAACATTTCTTTAAATCAAATAAGAAAATGTTCTAACTGTGCCCTATTTTGGAGCTTTGATGGAACAGCCCATGACACATTTTCACTCACCTTGGCTGATCTTGGCAGATACCATTTCCGTGATCTGGGAGGTGAGCTTCATAAGGAACTCTTCTGTTCCAACTTCACCTAGATATTGCATTTTTCCTCTGCCAACATCTTCGTCTGGAGGGCTGATAGTAATCCCCAGAGGGATTGTGGTCTCTTCCTTTGGTCGTGGTGCTACAACAGAAAGCAGATAATACATTAGGAATGTTTCACATTAGAACTTGCTGTCTGCCACGCATATAGTACATGAATTTATATTATGTATGATTAGAAAAGCATGTGTCAGTATGTTTTGCTGTTTATATGTATTGTGGACTCAAGAAATGTTGCTATTGTAACAGCTAATGGGGATCCAAACAAACAAACCAAGTACGGTATATCGTTCAATTTCTCACCATCCTCCACCTCAAATTGGGCAGTGCAAATGGACTGTCCGGCCTTGTTGGTGGCGATGCAGGTGTATGTGCCTGCATGCTTAGAGCCCACATCCATCAGGATGAGACTGTGTTGGCGCCCAGAGCTGGCCACCTTGTAACCCTTAGTGTCTGGCTTGATCCACAACACGTCCTCAGCAGACTCCTCTTTCAGCCACGTCACCATGGGGGTGGGAGAACCTTGGAGAGCACACATATAGATATGAATAGTCTTATCAAACAGTAGTCTGTGGACTCGCATGCATGTCTGTATGATGAATGACAATATCCTTTATGGAAGCGTATCTCTCATAGGACGCGTGACTGATTCTGGGTCTGCTCCTGGGTCTGCTCCTCTGACTTGGTCAACTCTCAGCCAAGGTTGAGAGATATACTGTACTGTTACTGCGGCTATAGAAACCGATTACTACATGCCAAAACAATCTGAGGTTGAAGTTGATGTTTCTCTACCGCAAAACAAAAACGTACAAGCATATTATAATTAATAAATAAGGACCGAGGTGGTGTGGCATATGGCCAATATATCACGGCTAAGGGCTGTTCTTAGGCATGACACAAATTACCAAGTTTATAATATGTTTTATAAACCGGGTGGTTCGAGCCCTGAATGAGAATTGGCTGACAGCCGTGTTATATCACGGGTATGACAAAACATTTACTGCTCAAATTAAGTAGGTAGCCAGTTTATAATAGCAATAAGGCACCTTGGGCGTTTGTGGTATATGGCCAATATACCAGGGCTGAGGGCTGTATCCAGGCACTCCGCGTTGTGTAGTGCATAAGAACAGCCCTTAGCCATGGTATATTGGCCATATACTGTACAACCCCCCCCATGGGCCTTATTGCTTAAATATACCATCATTATATATGAGTTCAGTGTACAGTGTTGTTGATAGATACCTTCCACTCTGACAGACATGGTGACGCTGGCTCCCTGTTTCACCTTCCTGTTGCTGAACCTCTCCAGGAAGCGGGGCGGCACCAGAGGCACCTTGGGATCTAGGAAGTCAAACATGGGTGTAGAAAAGCGTCATCATCATGTAGCTCAAAATTCAGAACAATGTGACATGCTATAGACAACAGTGCAAGCAGTAATGAATGAATAAAAAAATCAATGAATATTATAAAATCATAATTAAATACCGTGCTTCTCTACAGGCGTGAGCTCTCCTGGACCTGTTGAGAGGGTAACCATGAATTCTTCAGTAAATACAATAATGTTATGTTGTGTATACAATAACACACATATCATAATGCAGACTAAATACATCATCCTAAGTAGAAGACAGGAATCCCTCTCAATATAAACCTTTCAGTCATGAGTAGACCTACCCAGAACCAGCAGCCTAGCAGAGGAGTATGCAGTTCCAGCAGCGTTGCTGATGTAGGCAGAGTACTCTCCTGTGTCCTCCCTCTTCACCTGCAGGACTTCCAGGCTGTGGATGTCTCTCTTGTCCAGCAGCAGGATCCTGTCTGAGGAACGCAGCGGGTGGCCGTCCTTGAACCAGTACACCCTTGGACTAGGGAACCCTGGGAAATATCAACAAAGAGTAAGCAACTCACTTAGTTATTGACCCTGGGGGCAGAAATAATAAATTGCCTCTGACTTACCTGCCCTGTGGGCAGTAGTTTTTACACTGCTGCTACTCACTGTTTATTATCTATGCATCGTCTATTTACAAATTACCTTGACTAACCTGTACCCCGCACATTGACTTGGTAGCGGTACCCCTGTATATAGCCTCATTATTGTTCTAATTTCCTTGAGTTACTTTTCGATTTTATTGTATTTTTTTACTTTAGTTTTTCTATTTCTTGAACTACATTGTTGGTTAAGGGCTTGTAAGTAAGCATTTTGGTGCATGTGACAAATAACATTTGATTTTAGTGTTTACTTGGCTTTTTTAGCTGCTCTACTATATCTAGGTACACATGACTCTAGTTAATTCTTCTCTATTAAAGTTAGACCTCTGAAGTACCTGCACAGAGACAATGTAGTCTAGCAGGGTTTGACTAATGCAGAGGAGGTGGAGAGTAACCCACAAACCAACCTTTGACTTTCAGCTGCATCTTAGCGATGGGTGAGCCTGGGCTGACGTGCACATCATGGAGCTCATCCAGTACTTGTGGCATCTGCTCATCCTCTACCACAGACTCAAACGCTTCCGTTTCCCTGAGGGGAGAGGATAGGAAGAAAGTAAAGCTGTCAGTAAAGAAGTAACATGACCAGAGAAACGTTTTAGGTACTATTAGGAATCAGGATTCCATTGTAAAGAAGGTTACATTCAAAGTCAAAGGGCTTGTAAACTCTGGGTTGTGTCATTCACCTAGACATGTAACCCTTGGCACTGATATAGGAGCCGGTCTCAGTGGCATCAGCTGCAGTATCGTAGTCTGAGCTGCAAGACACTGAGGAAAGAGAGATGCATTACACAATTACTCTCAAAATAACACGGATGAGGATATCCTATGCATACAGTCAACCAACCAACTAAATACCCAAATAATCAACTAAATAAACAACGAAATAACCAAAAGAACCAACAACAAAAACATAACAAAATAACAAACAAAATAACCAACCTACCAATCAATATCATATGTTCTGTACTCACTGTCGACCCTGAGCTCAGCCTTGGTGGCAGCGATGCCGCTGGTGTTCTCAGCCATACAGCGGTAGACGCCCATGTCAGAGGGCAGCACGGTGGTGATGATGAGCTGGTGGCAGCCCTCCTGGTCCTCGTTGATCATGTAGTGGTCGTTCTCCTCCAGCAGCTTACCATCCTTGAACCAACGTACACTGGGTGGAGGCTTCCCGATCACCACGCAGTCAAAGCTGACCGGGTAACCGTCTGGCACGTCCTGACTCTGGAGTTCAGTCAGGAAGACTGGGGCCGCTGGGGGAGAGACAGGGACAATCAGTTAGGCACAACAATAAATTAGGAGGTTTTATTCATTATGCAGGGGATTAATTTGACTGGTATTCCATGTGTAATTCTTACTGAACAGGATTATCTATATTTTTTTTACAATTTGCTTTTACAGTACAACAATAAACAGCACAGATATGAAAGGGTGTAAAGGCAGGCAGTACAACATGAGGATTATTGGATGGAAAGGATTGTATCAATACTAGAATGGAGTGGGTCAAGGAGAGCAAAGACACAAACACCTTTAAAACTGAGAACTACGGCAGGGCAGCACAACATGAGGAGAAATGGAGGGTAAGTGTGATTAGAACGGATATATAGTGTCAATACTGGAAAGAAGTGTGTAAAAAGAAATTGAAACAACCATTCAATTACAGCAAAGACAAACAAACACAAATGTTTGGGACAAAACTGAGGACACATGACACTACATCAAAACAAACATATCAAAGAAGACACACACTGACATGACTGAAATACAAACTGTTTGGACAAAAGAAAAGGAACATTAGGTCACACACAAAGACAGAAAAGGTAATGTAGTAACCACACGGAACACACAACACACCATGAAAAGCAAGATGAAAGCCTGGATGAGGACAATTTGACAAATTATTTAGCAAGTACACACTAAACGTCTTAGCTAACAAGCAAAGGCTCCTGTTAATGTGCAAAAAAGTTTGGAATTTAAACACATTGAAACATGTATTTATATTATTAAAGCGAAATAAACTACATTACTTCAATATCAAACATTGATTGACTTAAAATCAATATGACCTTTCCTGAATTACGAAGGCATTAGTCTTTTTGTGATTTAACTGGTTAATTTTGATTACTAAATAGAATGGTAGCCAAAATGACTTAGTATTACCGATAGAGATACATTAAATACCTATTTATTTCTATGGTATAATCTCAACATCAAACTTAATTGCAGCAAGACGTACAGAGAAATGTACTCTCTGGTTTTCATACCGGGGGCTCCTGTCATGAACGCAGGCAGCTGCTTCTCCTGTGTGGGTGTTGCAGAGCCATCTTGAGTGTATCCCATCTTCATGATGCGCAGCTCCACTTTGAGAGGTCCAGCCTCCTGGATGGTGGTCTCCACAGGGACCCCCTGGGCCGTGAACATCTCCTTGAAGCGCTGAGACGCCACCTGGGCCTCAGACCGCTTGTCGAAGCGGATGTAGATGTATCGCTCGTCCTCGCGGTACGATTTGGGGTCGGGGGCCTGCAGCTCAGCCTCATCATCACAGCTGACGAACGACTCCTCCTCCGACGTGGCCGGCAGGCGTGTGCGGAGGAGGCGGCGAAGCCGTTTGCTAGCCTGCCTCAGAGACTCGTCCATCTCGCTTTCTGCCGACGAGCTCTCCGCCTCGCTGTCGGCACTGTAGCCCATGGTCAGGGGCCTCCTTCCAGATGCCTCCCGCGCTGAGCCCACCGTCACCTTGCCGCTGTGGGTGGTCACACCGAACTTGTTGGTGACCTCACAGGTGTAGACGCCCGTGTCCTTGGTGGTTACGGCGGTGATGACCAGAGAGCAGGTGCCATCATTGTAGATGTCAATGTGGTGGTGCTTGCCATCCACCAGGTGCTCGCCATCCTTCAGCCAGCGCACCTTCTCTGGCTTGCCCTCCGCCACACACTCCAGGTGGATGGTGCCATTGGGTTCCTTGGTCTGGTCCTTGAAGACGTCCTTGAAGACTGGACGCATGTCCTTGCGGGCTTTGTACCCCTTGAAGGCAGCCTGGATCTTTACAGCAGCATCCAGTAGCCCCTTTTCTTCGTCCTCCTCATCACCGACCTTCGTGATGTCTGTGGTCTGTGCTGTGATCTGCTGTACTGAAGATGAGGTCTGTTGGACTGAGGTCTGTTGGACTGTGGTCTCCTCTTTCAACTTGAACTGTGCGTAGAACTTCTCAGTGGAGATGGACTCTGTCTGGTCACACACAGAGAGGGAGGACTTGCTGCTCTTCTTCAGGTAGGAAACCAGTGTTGGAGGCCTGGACTCGTCCTCAGAGCTAGTGTACAAGTTTGGCTCCAACACCTTCTTCTTAGGGACGATGACATGCTCTACGACCTTTTCCTTTTCTTTCACCTTCTGTTTCTCTGGTGCTTTCACCTCCACCTTCTCCTTCTCCGGGGCTTTCACATCCACTTTCTCATTCTCCAGGGCTTTCACCCCCACCTTCTCCGGGGCTTTCTTTTCCTTGACTGGTCCCTTGGGTGTCTTGGGCTCCTTGTCCTCCTCATCAGGCAGCTCAGAGATGGAGTCAAGGGTGGGCTCTCGGCTCATGCGGCGTTTCTTGGCCAGGTCTTCCCACAGTGCATGGACGTCACCCTCGGAGGCAGCCTCAGGAGGCAGGCTGGGCTGGGCCCCCTCCTCCAACTGAACCCCATCTCCACCTACAACCAGGACACAATGGAATGTTATACGCAGCAAATGGACACCTCTACAGTATAGCAGCCCCAACACACACTACATTTATAAGAACT
The DNA here is from genome assembly GCF_901001165.1 of Salmo trutta. NCBI lineage: Eukaryota > Metazoa > Chordata > Actinopteri > Salmoniformes > Salmonidae > Salmo > Salmo trutta. The sequence continues at coordinate 32,684,896 of NC_042977.1, read as the reverse complement.
ATGTTGATCATGTAGTGACAAATACCCACGGGATTAAATTATTTTCTGATAGGAGTAGTGTGTTCGTGCATACTTTGGAAGAATGAGCTCACCTCACATCATTATTAGCTGATAATAATTATAATCTACATCCGGCACAGCCAGAAGAGGACTGGCCACCCCTCATAGCCTGGTTCCTCTCTTCCTAGGTTCTGGCCTTTCTAGGGAGTTTTTCCTAGCCACCGTGCTTCTACACCTGCATTGCTTGCTGTTTGGGGTTTTAGGCTGGGTTTCTGTACAGCACTTTGTGACATCAGCTGATGTAAGAAGGGCTTTATAAATACATTTGATTGATTGCTAGAACTAGCAGATGAACTTACCTTAACCTCAAATAACAAACACATCTCCACCAAGCTTCCAGTTTGGCTTGAGGACAATGGCTTACAAGAGTTTCATAATAAATTAATGTGGGCGAATGGAAAAGCAAAATTAAAGTTACATGGTATAATATTCTGGTTTGTTTGGGCATGTGTACCTTTTGGTAGGTTGAGATTAAGGGAGCTTTCTGCCTCATCAGAGGCCACACAGGTGTACACACCCTGGTCAGCAGACTCAAAGTCTTTGATCAGCAGCACTTGTGTCTTGCCCTCTGTGGTGACCTGGTACTTGACCCCATACTCCAGCTCCTTGTTGTCTTTGAGCCAGGTGACCGAGCTTCCCTCAGCAGAGAGCTCACACTCCACACGGGCCATCTTACCCTCCTGCAGGTCTGGACAGGCCAACTGTTGTGTTACTGTCACTGGAGCCTCTATGGACCAAAACGATTCATTGACTGTTCGTTGATTGATTGGTTGTTGATTGATTTATATTTTTTCCAATAGATGGGACACTACAGATACAATTCATGCCAATGGGAAATTTATTAGACTCTCCTTGGTTTTAAATGGTATAACTAACACATACATGATCTAGGACTAGGTTATAATTAGGGTGTTCAACATGCTGGGCTTGAGACAGAGCCATATAGAGATATCTATGTTTGTCTCAGGTGTGAGCTCATCATATAGCCAACTCACCCAGCTGAACGCTCTGAGGCAGCTGGACAGGTTCTCCTGTCCCAGCTCTGTTGATGGCTGCCACCCTGAACCTGTAGCCACTCCCTGGGATGAGGTTATCCACAGAGAACTCTGTGTTACACACAGGCTCTGCATGGCACGGCAGCCAGAGGACACTGTCCGCCAGCCTCATCTCCACCCTGTAGCCCAAAATAGGGCTGCCTCCGTCGCTGAGGGGTGTGAACCAAGACAGGGTCACCGCCTGCTTACTCTTACTGACCAGCTCTGGGTCCTCCGGGGGGTCAGGAACAGCTATAAAAGGAGAGCGGGTCAGTGGTGGGTTTGAAGAGAGAGGAATTTGTATTTGTAATTATTAGGATCCCCATTAGCTGCTGCCAAGGCACTTATATTACACAAACAAAAGATCATATAGCATTAGCACACCGCTACATATCTACGATACAAAATCTATAATAACACCATACAACGTTATTTCAATGTACGTGTGTAGAGTGCTATTGTTTGTGTATGTATGCGTGTCTCTGTACCTGTGTGTCTCTTCACAGTCCCCGCTGTTCCATAAGGTGTATTTGTATCTTAAAAAAGAAAAATCTGATTCTACAGCTTGCATCAGTTACCTGATGTGGAATAGAGTTCCATGTAGTCACTGTCCGCCTCCCATAGTCTGTTCTGGACTTGGGGATTGTGAAGAGACCTCTGGTGACATGTCTTGTGGGGTATGCATGTCTCACGTGTGCCGTCTTTGAATTCCCTGTCATAAATCAGCCAAGGCGCAGCGTGCCGGTAGTTCCACATGTTTTATTAGTGAACTCGAACAAAACAAGAAACAGGTGAAACTGAAACAAACGTGACGTTCTGGGGCTGCTCAAACACAGCTGCACAAAAACAAGATCCCACAAAAACACAGGGAAAAACAGGCTGCCTAAGTATGGCTTCCAATCAGAGACAACGAATGACAGCTGCCTCTGATTGGAAACCATACCCGGCCAAAACATAGAACACAAAACATAGAATGCCCACCCACCTATCATACCCTGACCTAACTAAACAGAGAAAACACAGCTCTCCTAGGTCAGAGCGTGACAGTACCCCCCCCCCCCCCCCCAAAGGTGCGGACTCCCGGCCGCAAACCTGAACCTATTGGGGAGGGTCCGGGTGGGCATCTATAATTGGCGGCGGCTCTGGTTCCGGGTGTAGCACCCCCCCGCCCACTGATCCCCCCCGCTTCTGTGTGTCCGGAGGAACCAGACCATGGATCATCTCCGGAGGCTCTGGAACGCCAACCGCCGCTGAAGACTCTGGGCTGCAGGCCGCCACTGAAGACTCTGGGCTGCGGACCGTCGCTGAAGACTCTGGGCTGGGGAGCGTCGCTGGAGGCTCCAGACTGGGGAGCGTCGCTGGAGGCTCCGGACTGGGGAGCGTCGCAGGAGGCTCTGGACTGGGAAGTGTCGCTGGAGGCTCCGGACAGGAAATCGTCGCTGGAGGCTCCGGACTGGGAAGCGTCGCTGGAGGCTCCGGACTGAGGAGCGTCGCTGGAGGCTCTGGACTGAGGAGCGTTGCTGGAGGCTCCAGACTGAGGAGCGTCACTGGAGGCTCTGGACTGAGGAGCATTGTTGCAGGCTCCATGCCTTGGATCATCAATACAGGTTCCGTGCCCTGGATCATCACTGGAGGCTTCGTGCCATGGATCATCTCTACAGGTGCCGGGCCATGGATTATCCCTACAGGCTTCGTGCCATGGATTATCCCTACAGGCTCCGGACCATGGATAATCCCTACACGCTTCTTGCCATGGATTATCTCTACAGGCTCCGGGCCATGGATCATCACTAGAGGCTTCGTGCCATTGATCATCTCTACAGGCTTCGGACCCTCAATTATCACTGGAGGCTTTATTCGTGGAGCTGGAACAGGTCTCACTGGACTGGGGAGACTCACTGAGGACCGAGTGCTCAAAGCAGGCACCGGCCGTACTGGGCTATGGAGGCGTACTGGAGGAAGAGTGCGAGGAGCAGGCACAGGACTTACTGGGCTAGGGAGGCGCACTGGAGGGAGAGTGCACGGAGCAGGCACAGGACACACTGGGCTATGGAGGCGCACTGGAGGAAGAGTGCGAGGAGCAGGCACAGGACGTACTGGGCTATGGTGGCGCACTGGAGGGAGAGTGCGCGGAGCAGGCACAGGACATACTGGGCTATGGAGGCGCACTGGAGGGCAGGAATGCTGAGCGGGCATACTCCAAGCTGGCTGAGTGCCAACCTTAGCACGACAACGGTGAGGAGCTTGCACCGAGCGCACCGGGCTGTGCGTGCACATGGGCGACGCCGTGCGCACCACCGCATAACACGGTGCTTGTACAGTCACTCACTCCCCACGGTAAGCACGGGGAGTTGGCTCAGGTCTTAAACCCGCCTTAGCCAATCTACCCGTGTGCCCACCCCCCCCCCCAAACATTTTTGGGGGCGCTGCCTCTCGGGCTCCTGTAGCTCTCTTAGCCGTTCTTCCCAGTATTGCCGTTCTGCCTTTGCTGCCTCTATCTCCTCCGGCGGGCGGCGATACTCTCCAGGCCTTGTCCAAGGTCCTTCCCCATCCAGGATCTCTTCCCAGGTCCAGTCCTCTGATCCACACTGCTTGGTCCCGCTCGTCTTCCTGGTGAGCGCACGGTGCTTGGCTTTCTTTTGGTGGGATCTTCTGTCACGTGTGCTGTCTTCGAATTCCCTGTCATAAATCAGCCAAGGCGCAGCGTGCCGGTAGTTCCACATGTTTTATTAGTGAACCCGAACAAAACAATAAACAGGTGAAACTGAAACAAACGTGACGTTCTGGGGCTGCTCAAACACAGCTGCACAAAAACAAGATCCCACAAAAACACAGGGAAAAACAGGCTGCCTAAGTATGGCTTCCAATCAGAGACAACGAATGACAGCTGCCTCTGATTGGAAACCATACCCGGCCAAAACATAGAACACAAAACATAGAATGCCCACCCACCTATCATACCCTGACCTAACTAAACAGAGAAAACACAGCTCTCCTAGGTCAGAGCGTGACAGCATGGGTGTCTCAGCTGTGTGCTAGTAGCTTATATTGACAGCTTGGTGCATTCAGAATGTCAACACTTCTTACAAAAACCAGTAGTACTGAAGTCAATCTCTCCTCCACTATGAGCCACGAGAGATGACATGCATATCATTAATGTTAGCGCCCCTGTGCACTTTTAAGGGCTAGCCGTGCTGCCGTGTTCAAACCAATTGTAATTTTCCTAAGTCCCTTTTTGTGGTACCTGACAACCCAACTGAACAGTGGTCAGAGTTTGAAGGTTGGCCTTGAAATACATCCACAGGTACACTCAAATGATGTCAATTAGCCTATCAGAAGCTTCTAAAGCCATGACATAATTTTCTGGAATTTTCCAAGCTGTTTAAAGGCACAGTCAACTTAGTGTATTTAATCTTCTGACCCACTGGAATTGTGATACAGTGAATTATAAGTGAAATAATCTGTCTGTAAACAGTTGTTGGAAAAATGACTTGTGTCATGCACAAAGTAGGTGTCCTAACCGACTTGCTAAAACTATTGAAAAACGAGTTAATGACTCCAACTTAAGTATATGTAAACTTCCGACTTCAAATGTACATAGACACACTGGCTTGTCGTTCATCAAGATTGAAAAAAGTAAGGGGCCTAGACAGTTGCCCCGAGGAATTCCTGATTTGACCTGGATTATGTTAAAGAACACCCTCTGTTCTCTGTTAGACAGGTAACTCTTGATCCACAATATAACAGGGGATGTAAAGCCATAACACATATGTTTTTTCAGCAGCAGACTATCAATAATTTCAAAAGACACACTGAAATCTAACAAAACAGACCCCACAATTTTTTTATCATCAATTTCTCTCAGCCAATCAGTAATTTGTGTAAGTGCTGTGCTTGTTGACTGTCCTTCCCTATAAGCGTGCTTAAAGTCTGTTGTAAATTAGTTTACCGTAAAACAACATTGTATCTGGTCAAATATCATTTTTTCCATAAGTTTACTAAGGGTTGATAACAGGCTGATTGGTCAGCTATTTGAGCCAGTAATGAGGGCGTTACTATTCTTAGGTAGCAGAATGACTTTTGTGCCCACCAGACCTGAGGGCACATACTTTCTAGTAGGCTTGAATTGAAGATATGGCAAATAGGAGTGGTAATATTGATCCTCTATTTTCCATCCAGACCCCGGTAGCATGTCATTGTCAATAATTTTTTCACCTCTTCCACACTCACTTTACGGAATTCTAAATTACAATGCTTGTCTTTCGTAATTTGGACAGATATACATAGATGTGTAGTGTCAGTGTTTATTGCTGGCATGTCATGCCTTAGTTTGCTAAACTTGCCAATGAAAAAAATCATTCAAGTAGTTGGCAATATCAGTGGGTTTTGTGATGAATGAGCCATCTGATTCGATGAATGATGGAGCTGAGTTTGCCTTTTTGCCTAAAATATCATTTACGGTGCTCCAAAGCTTTTTACTATCATTCATCTTTGTTTCATAGTATAGGTTATTCTTCTTTTCATTCAGTTTGTCACATGATTTCTTAATTTGCAGTAGGTTTGCCATTCGGTTCTGCTGACTTATTTGCCATAACTTTTGTCTTATCACTCTACTATACAATTCTTAAATTCCTCATCAATCCACAGGGATTTAACAGTTTTTACAGTCATGTTCTTAATGGGTGCATGCTTATTAGTAACTGGAATAAGAAATGTCATAAATGTGTCAAGTGCAGCGTCTGGTTGCTCTTTATTACAAACCACAGACCAGCAAATATTATTTACATAATCAACATGAGAATCACTACAAAACGTATTGTTTGAGCTCTTATACACTATATTAGGCCCAGCCTTTGGAACTTTGGTTTTCCTAGATATGGCTACTAGATTGTGATCACTACATTCAATGGATCTGGATACTGCTTAAAGCAAAGTTCTGCAGCATTAGTAAAGATGTGAACAATACACGTTGATGATTTCAACCCTGTGCTGTTTGTAACTACCCTGGTAGGTTGACTGATAACCTGAACCAGGTTGCAGGCACTGGTTACAGTTTGAAACTTTTTCTTAAAGTGGGTAGCTTGATGAAAGCCAGTCAATATTTAAATTACCCAGAAAATATACCTCTGTTGATATCGCATACATTATCAAGCATTTCACACATATTATCCAGATACTGTGCACTTGGTGGTCTATAGCAGCTTCCCACCAGAATGGGCTTTAGGTGAGGCAGATTAACCTGTAGCCATATAACTTCAACAGTATTTAACATGAACAGGAATGTGGTTCTGAATGTAGACCGCAACACCGGAGAATAGGAGAAAGAGAGACGAATGGATCTAACAGAATTGAGAATCACTTCCCTGGAGAACGCTTCTATTATTGATTCCAAAATGGCTGTTCAGACACTTACTGATGATGGTGAGCTTGGCCATGGAGATGGCGTCCCTGGCAGCGAAGGTGATCTCCTGTGGTGGCATGGCTGGGGCCTGTCTAAGCACCAGGTGGTAGGAGCAGCCGTCAGCCCTCATGCCCCAGGTGTCATCAGCCTTTAGCTCGGCTCCGTTAGAGTACCAGGCTACCTCCGCCTCAGGCACAGGCTCAGTCAGCATGCAGCTGAACTCTAGAGTCTCTCCCACCACAGCTACCTTATCCTCCAGACCACTCACCACATCCAGCTGCCAGCCTATTCACACAAAATCCATGTCAAATAATGCCTAACATAAACTCAAGACTCACAATACTGTTACATATACAGAAACTAATGCTAGTCTCAGTTCCTATAGCAATTGCAGGCAGATTTTCCTTATTTTCATCTGTAGTATGTAATTTCCACCAGTAGACCAGGCCTAAGACTTATGTTTCCAGAAAAAACAGGAACTAACAAACATAAGGGGACATTAAATGGAGTGACTAATTGACAAACAAACACACTGTAAGTTGGACATTAATTGGGGTGACACACCTTTGACGTTGAGCATGGCGGAGGTTGTTGCGGTGCCGGCTTGGAAAGTAACTTTGCAGCTGTCTCCAACGTGCAGATCCTTGAGCAGCAAGAGGTGGCGGCGTCCACTTTCGAAGGACACGATCTCCATGGTGGGCGACTCCTTCACCGGCTTGCCCCCGATCAGCCAGCGGCAGTCTTTGATCTCGCAACGAGAGATAGAGCACTCGAATAGGGCCTCCCCGCCGTCAATGGTGTCCATGTTCTCCAAGCCTTGTAGGATTTCAATGGGTTTGGCTGTACGGGAGGAGAGGGAAGCAGGGAGAGGGCAGTTTACTGTAAAATAATAGCTTTGACTGAGAGGGGAGAATGTGTCATAAGACAAGCTGTTGTGGGGTTTTCAGGTTTACGGTGGCCTGTAGGTCAAGTGGATTTTTTATGCTTGACACTTGCTGCTATTCAAGCGGAACCTCACAATGAAAACCTGCCAAAACTGCTGGACACACATAATGCATGAAATGACCTGCCAGGGACGTCAATGCAGTCTTTGGTGAATCTTACAATGCTTTGTTTTCTGATACCCATTTTCACACTAGGGCCATGAGTTTTTCCTGTGCATGTGACCTGACCATGAGAAACAAGTGCCCTATTTGATCAGAGTTTTTCCTGATCAGGTCTCATGGTTTAGAAGTCATGTACATTTATCATTTTGCCTTGCCTGCTAAAGAGGGGTGTGGGGAAAGATGGCATAAATTAAAGGATAAAAAAAAGACCCACTTGAAATCGCTATCTGCTGATCATAATTGAAAACAACAACGAACATTTTTACAAGTTCAGGGGAAGGGTAGAATAGCAAGGTGCTCTTTCCAAACGGAGAGAAGCTCACCTTCCACCTCCAGTAAGGCAACCACACAGGTCCCCTCTGCCTCACAGGAGTATCTCCCCCTGTCCTCAGTGGACACGTGGCTAATGTACAAGCGAGCCACGGTCCAGTCCTGCTCCACTACCACCCTCTGGCCGTCAGGCTGCAATGGCCGACCGTCTCTCTTCCACTGGGCCTGGACCGGCCGGGAGTACTGGCAGATGAACTCAGCCGGCTTGTCCTCAGCCACCCGCAGGTCCTGCATCTCGCTCACCACCTCTACTGTGGGGTCTGAGAGTGGGGGCAGGGGTCATATGACAAGGTCATCATGACTGACATGCACTCTCTCGACATGCCAAGGAACAATACCTGGGCTTTATAAACACCCCAGTACACCTTGGAGTATTTTTATGTATATTACTTTGAATTGAGTTAACTTTATTGATCCCCAAGGGGGAAATTTGATAAATGGTTTGAGTTGTTGGTGGTATCAGAGGTGGCTTAGTATGCGTTGTGTGCTGCTGTGGCAAGCCCTTAGAGGTGCCTTGATTAACAGTACATCTTATGGATGCAGCACTCTGTGGCCAAATATGCACTTAGATACAGTATGTGAATGTCTACTTATCTGTGACAGATGTTTTTGTTACTCCAAACTGAAGGGGGAGTGAAAAGCCCAATCATCTCAAGAGGCAGGGGGAGTTGGACACAACTACTGCCCACTAACCAACCAATGAGAAAGGGGAGATATGCCAGCGGGTGGATAGAGATGCCAGACTGACAGGGCACAGGTAGGAAGGATTAGAGAGTTTTAGTGCTTGCAGGCTCGGGGCGGTGCAGTGCTGGGTGGAGGTGAAGCGAAGAGTGAGAGTGAGAGTAAGTAAGGGAAAGTGGCCGGCCAGGGTGGATCGGTGGAGCAGCACTGCCCTACACTGTAATTTCCAGCTACTGCTGATTCTATAGGTTGACATACAACAGCAAAGCTTGTTTACAGGTAAAATCTGTCCCACTGTACCCATAGAACTGCATCAAAACTAAGTTCATAAAATACACAATGCACACTTTATTTCTTAATTACTACCTGTGTGCACACATCACTTATTATCAGCAATCATAGATCCCACATACTGCCACAAAAGAGATTACATAATATGTAATATATTTCAATGTGAATACACTACAGTAGGCAGATATGATTTCTATAATTGTTGGATAAGATTAGAGTGGATGATTCCTAGAACTATACTTAAAGCTGCAATATGTACATTTTTGGGTGACCCGAGCAAATTCACATATAAATGTGAGTTATAGATCTGTTATTTTCATTGAAAGCAAGTCTAAGAAGTGGTAGATCTGTTCTATGTGCTCTATTTCTACGCTTACCATTCTTAAGTTTTGTTTTGCATCTTTTACTTTCGGTTTTGTAAACCAGCTTCAAACACATTATTTTTGGTTATTGAAAATGTATTTGAAAGTGCTTTAGATGGTACAATGATTCTCTACCTACAAACTGAAGTTAGGCGAACTATTCACATTTTTGCAACCAGGAATGACGGTGCGATTTCTGCATATTACACCTTTAATTATCAAAATATGTCCACCAGTCCTACTCTATTACAACTAGATATTCTGTAAACCACAACTGTTACGTACCATTTGCTATTATTAGCTAAAAGTATAGATACACAATGTAACTATGGGTGTGAATCCTCATTGGATAACATTGCTCTTGCTCCATATTACTAAGAAACTGGTGGAAACATCCTCTACTGCTGCACCATCTTGTATGTTTTGGTCTTATCAAAAGCATGCAGCCTGAAAACTCTCATTCTAACTCTATTAGTGAAATGAGTCAAATGTATGCTCATGCATGGAAGCATGCATGGATGAGGCACAAAAAGACCTTAGCTACTGAACTAGTCATTCCCACTACTGAATCAGGGAGCTTTGAACTCTTGAGGACACTGGCATAATACTGTCAAGATTAACATTAGCCTTAGACAGAAAGTGTGCAAATAGTAGTGTACTCTCAATGTGGTGAAAATGCTCTGGTGGTCACTTACAGATAAATACCATAATTGAATATTATATCTAATCACACATATGTATGTTGAGTATTATGAGCATTGATGCTGCAAGGTCTGGAGAACACAGCTGGATCTTTAGAAGTCACTCTCCTCCTCCTCTCAATCCCTCTAGTTCCTCCTCCCTGATACCTTTAACTAAGAGCTTGGCGTAGGACACCAGGCTGCAGGCTTTGAACGTGACGGTGCCAGAGGCGTCTGGGGCCAGGTCCTTTAGGGTGAGGGTGTGGACGTGGCCCTGGCTCAGCCCTATCTCGCTGGAGGGGCTGTCCTGGAGAAGGGTCCCGTCCAGCCACCACTGCACCCCCCCGGGCCTCACACCGCGGGACAGCTGGCAGGAGAAGGTGGCCCATTCGCCCAAAAAGACATCGGTGCTCTTTAGACCACACACTATGAGGACTTCTGCCTCTGCAGAGTAGTGGAGATACAGTCAGACACTCAGCTACTGCCACTCACACAACTCACCTCAAACTCACAATGCCAGCCTATGGGATAATAAAGATTACTTCGACCTGTCTCATTCCTCATTTAAACTTTGACTTTAAGAGGACAAGCCTCCTTGCTCACTTCACTGGGTTATTTATTCCCTACACGTTCCATGATACAATATACATTTTGTTCCACTAAATGTTAACCATCTGTTTTCAATCAAGACTGGAAACTGTCTATGTAAACAAATAAATCTTACATCTTTTTAATTTACAATTACTTCCTACAACTGATCATCTTTAACTTGCTGAAAAACATACAATAGCCTTTGTGGTTTCAACAAGTGTATCATAAACTATTAGAAATTAATTCCTTGATCCTAGAGAAATGAAAAAACGATACAGAAATGAACCCTTTCAGGGACAGATGGTGTAGTTGTGACATGATACCTTGCACTGCCACCGACGCCGTGGTGAGCTGGTCTCCAGCATCGCAGGTGTAGTAGCCATTGTCCTCTGGCTCCAGGTTACGAATGCGGAGCTCCTGAACGCAGCCCTCCTGCCTCATCTCATACTTCTTACCAGCCTGGAGGACCATGCCTCCCTTCCTCCACTCCACTTGTGTGCACGCCTTGGAGAGCTCACAACGCAGAGTGATATCGTCGCCTTCCTGGGCTTCCTTGTTCTTCAGCTCCTTCAGGAAGAATGCCGGGGCACCTGGTGGAAGTAGGAGACATGACATCAGTGTCAGACAATAGAAGATGTGTAGACGATGGTGGCATGGTGGACAGGGGCGTAAGATGGCTCTGTTGTATGTTGACGGAAGACTGGGTGCCTGATAGTTTGTAGAGGGCAAGCAAGTTAAGAACAGTATTGTGGGGGAACTCATCCTGAGTTATTCTTGATCCTGAGCCTTCAATTTTAGGAGACTATTTTCTAGTACCCATTAGATGCAGTGTAGAGGGTCCAAACTTTTCAAGTGGCAGCATCATTCTTTACCTTCCACAGTCAATGTGACGGTGCACTGTGCATCCCCGGTATCGCAGCAGTAAGTTCCAGAGTCCTCCATCTCCAGGTTGTGGATACGGAGCTGCATGAGAGCTCCATTCTTCCGCAGATCGTACTTGAGGCCTGCTTTGATGGCAACATCATTCCTGCTCCAGTTGATAGTGGCCGTGGGGTCAGAGACGGTGCAGGACAGGGTGACTGTCTCACCCTCCAGGGCCACTGTGTCATGAGGCTTCTCTAGGATTAACACTGTAGATATGGGAAATCCCAAGCTAAGTACATACAGTGTAATGCACTTTGAGTGTCAGATGTCATGCATGTCAAACTTGTATGATATTTCTATGGGCAGTGTTTAAAGTGGCTCTTTTTCCACAGGTCTACAATGCCGCCAATGCTAACCATAAAGACTATGTCTATTAGGCGTGCATCACTCAATTGATATTCAAATTGATACTGAAGTTAGCAAAGTGATATGTTTATGTAAGTGACAACCATCTTGTTGTCAACTTCATTTTATAGTATCTTTAAAGACAAAGATGCTATAAAAAGAAAAGCCAGGAGGATGGCCAACACACGTCTAAAGAAAGGTTAGAATGGAATGGATGATGGTGCACAGCAGATGAACAGAGGTTGTTCCAATGCTGTTTGATGGAAGATAGAGATGAAGAAGGGTGAGGACTAGATGGCCATCTTTAACGTCTCCGTTAACATCTCCATTACCTTTGGGCTTCTCTTCCACCAGTAGGCAGGCGACGGTCTTCTCTTCGCCCACCACAAACGCCACGTCCCCTGACTCATCAGTGGTGACCATCTGCAGTGTCAGCCGGTGCACCCGGCCCTGGAAGGTCATCTGGTTCAGGTCGTTGTTCTGGAGGAGGTTATCCCCTAGCCACCACTCTCCGTTGGTCACGCCCTCCTGGGACAACTCACACGCAAAGACAGCATCCTGCCCGGTGGTCACTGTGATGTCGTGCAGCTCCCGAGTGATGCGTACAGACTCTGGAGGCGAATGAATTTGATGATGGGGGAGTGAGAGATTTAAAGGTTCCCAGGGTCAAGGTTTCCCAGGAGATTCATTAAGGTGAAACACTCAACATTAGAGCACCAACATTGGTATCCCGATTTAAAAGTGAGTTCTAAAGAGGATGGACACTTGCACTCCAGGAGACACCATGGATATTAGTGAAACTATTTCTGCCAACTCAATGTTTAGGACTTCTCATTGAAAGAGTACAATATTACACAAAACACACTTTCACTTCCTACGTAATGGCTAACGTGTAGGAAGGTACTGTAGACATATGTATATGCAAAAAGTGATCTCTGACACAATAGCTTAGTATAGGTCTGAATATGAAAACAAAACCAACATGCAGTAGTCCCCAACACGGCAAATAGACTGTGGTTCAAACATAAAACCACACATTGATTATGAAACCTACATTTCATGATCAACAAACATTTTATTGTTACCTCGACAACTATGCTTACTCACAGATTATACTTCTAAAACTGGTTGCTATAGAGCCACAACGACATGGAGCCATGACTACATGGAACTCTATTCCACATCAAGTAACTGATGCAAGCAGTAGAATCAGATAAAAAAAGATAAAAATACACCTTATGGAACAGCGGGGACTGTGAAGAGACACACACGGACAGACACATGCATACACACACACGATAACATACGCACTATACAGTGCAATCGGAAAGTATTCAGACCTCTTGACTTTTTCCACATTTTGTTATGTTACAGCCTTGTTCTAAATTGGATAATTATTATATTTGTTTTATATAAATCTGCACACAATACCCCATAATGACAAAGTGAAAACTGGTTTTAATACATTTTTGCAAATGTATTAAAAATAGAAACATAAATACCATATTTACATAAGTATTCAGACCCTTTGCTATGAGACTAGAAATTGAGCTCAGGTGCATCCTGTTTCCATTGATCATCCTTGAGATGCTTGTATGCTACAACTTTATTGTTCATCTGTGATAAATTCAATTGATTAGACATGATTTGGAAAGGCACACACCTGTCTATATAAGGTCCCACAGTTGACAGTGTATGTCAGAGCAAAAACCAAGAGCCTTGGTCAGGGAGGTGACCAAGAATCCGATGGTCACTCTGACAGAGCTCCAGAATTCTTCTGTGGAGATGGGAGAACCTTCCAGAAGGACAACCATCTCTGCAGCACTCCACCTATCAGCCCTTTATGGTAGAGTGGCCAGACGGAAGCCACTGCTCAGTAAAAGGCACATGACAGCCCACTCGGAGTTTGCCAAAAGGCACCTAAAGGACTCTGACCATGAGAAACAAGATTCTCTTGTCTGGTGAAACCAAGATTGAACTCTTTGGCCTGAATGCCAAGCATCACGTCTGGAGGAAACCTGGCACCATCCTTACGGTCAAGCATGGTGGTGGCAGCATCATGCTGTGGAGATGTTCTTCAGCGGTAGGGATTGGGAGACTAGTCTGGATCGAGGGAAAGATGAATTTAGCAAAGTACACAGAGATCCTTGATTAAAACCTGCTCCAGAGCACTCGGGACCTCAGACTGGGGTAAAAGTTCACCTTCCAACAAGACAACACAGGAGTGGCTTCGGAACAAGTCTCTGAATGTCCTTGAGTGGCCCATTCAGAACCTGGACAACTCTGGAAAGACCTGAAAATAGCTGTGCAGTGACGGAGAGCTTGAGAGGATATGCAGAGAAGAATGGAAGAAACTCCCCAAATACAGGTGTGAAAAGCTTGTAGCGTCACACCCAAGAAGTCTCAAGGCTGTAATCGCTGCCAAAGGTGCTTCAACAAAGTACTGAGTAAAAGGACTGAATACTTATGTCAATGTGATATTTATTGTTATAAATTTGAACATTTTCTAAATATCTGTTTTTGATTTGTCATTCTGTATTATTGTGTGTAGATTGATGTGGAAACATGTAATGTAACCATTTTTAAAATAAGGCTGTAACATAACAAAATGTGGAAAAGGCAAGGGGTCTGAAAACTTTCCTGAATGCACTGTACACACACATACACATGGATTTTGTGTTGTAGATATATGGTAGTAGAGTGGTGGCTTGAGGGTACACACTTAATGTGTTGTGAAATCTTTTGTGAATGTATTGTAATGTTTTTAAAATTGTATAACTGCCTTAATTTTGTTGGACCCCAGGAAGAGTCGATGCTGCCTTGGCATTAAGATGGAAGTTCTTAGTCCGTTGGCACACTGAATGAAAGCAGACGATATTGTAGAGTCACAGCAAACGAGAAACCGATGTGAATACAGAGGCTCCATTACCTTTGACTGTCAGGGTGGCCGTGCTCTGCTTATCCCCGGTATCGCAGGTGTACTCTCCAGCATCCTCGACCTTCAGCTTGTGAACCATCAGGATGTAGGTAGAACCTGTGTGCTCCATGGAATACTTCTCCCCCTGGGTGAGGAGCACGGAGCCCCTTCTCCATGTCACCTTGCCCTCAGCACTGATCTCACAGGTCAGGGAGACACTGCCCCCCTCAACTGCTTCCTGGCTCTCCAGCTCCTTCTTGAACACCACAGGGGCCCCTGGGGGGACACAGCAAGATAGATACAGACCAGGTTAAGATTGATGGAGATGTTACCTGGTTTAGGGAGTGGACACGGACGGGACGGACATCCAATCACATCCAATATCTTGAAAGGAAACATTCAACACAACATTTAAAAGCATTTGCTAAACAGACATTAACCACTGCAGGTTTCAAATAGCAAATGACAAAAACGGGGAGGTTTCTTGTTTCTTGCTATGTTGTAATGTGAGAGAAATTAACAAGTGGCCTACCAATGGCATGCACTGCTATAATAATCGATCTCCACAACAAGATGAACATGAATTGAGAGATCCATTATTGATAAGAGAAGATAAAAGACATGAAGAATCTATGAAAGAATGGACAGAATGGCTCCAAGTATTGCGGTACAATGGAAAAGGGTTAGGTCTAGTAAAAGTCAGTGATTAGCGTCATACATATATTATATAACCCCTTACCTCAGACTATACAGTATATGTACCCTTTACCTTGGACGTTCAGGGTATAAAACGGATTTGGAATGGACAGAATGGATCCTGGTATTGGGGTACAATGGGAGAAGGTTGGGGCTGATTGCCAGCAGATGTATCTCTTACCTCAGACTATGTACAGCATATGACTATATACTGTATACTCCTAACCTTGGACTAAGTATATGCACCCCTTACCTCGGACGGTCAGGCTGGCGGTGGAGGTATGGTGGCCCACGGTGAAAGCGACTGTGGCCGAGTCGGCCTGGGTGACCCCCCTGAGGGTGAGGCTGTGCACCTTGCCCTGGCTGCGGATCAGATTCATTTCATTGTTCTGCAGAGGGACATCCGCAAGCTTCCACTGGACCCCCTTGGCATCCTCGTGGGACAGATGGCACTCAAAGTGAACGTCCTCCCCCTCGCGCACCGAGCAGCTGTTCAAGACCTTCACTATGGTCACCTCCAGCTCTGTTTTAAAAAGCCAGTTATGTGTTACTGCTTAGATGCGAATCTCACTCTAAGGGAGCACTAGTGTCTATATGGGTGTACATGGTTAGATTACAACAGAAACAAGGCACCTAACCATACACACTCAATACAGTTACAATACAGAGACAACTGTCAAAACATAAGGTTGCTCCTGTCAAGACAGAAGAAGTGGAAGTGTGAGACAGATCATTGTCCTTAACAGCAGAGCACTCGGGTGGAATGGTTATGAAGGTAGAAGTGCAGAAGAAGGTGTGTGAAGGTGTGTGAAGGTGTGTGAAGGATATGAAAGACATAGGAAGCAGTAGGTGAATCAGGAAATGTATGAAGATCCCAACAATCTTTACTTCTCTGCTCTTTAGACCTTTGGTCCTCTAAAGCCTTGCGTGATATTAGTCTTGTGGGAATCACTCAGGATGGAAAGCGGTGGTAGGGATAGAGTGAATTAAAAGAGGTGCCATGATTCAAGAGGTGTGTAGAGAGAGAGAATGATTGAAAAGAATGTCAGAAGACAGTAGCAGACTTTCATCTTGTCCCCTACCCTGTACAGTGAGCATGGATGAGGTCTTCTGGTAACCCGTGTCACAGATATACTCCCCAGAGTCAGCCCCTTGTAGGTTATAGATGATAAGCTTCACTATGGCACCTTCCTGTTTCAGCTGATACTTGTTGTTAGACTCCAAGACCCTGTCGCCCCGGCTCCAGACAACGCTGGCCCCAGGATTTGTGATCTCACAGCGGAGGATGGCGATCTCACCTGCGTCCCACTCTAGATTCTGTAGTCGGGTTTTGAAGTAAACAGGCAGGGCTGTGGAAAGCAAGAGGGGGATAGGAATGATGTAGGTTGGGAGAGGTGAGATAGAGAAACTTTTAGAGGGCAGAATTGTGCCTCCAAACCACAAAATATGTATAATACATGTGGGAAAGTTTGATTTTCTTTCCCGACAACATACACAGCTAAAACCAGAAGAGTTTTCTCTCAGCCTACCCTTCACAGAAAGGTTTGCTGTGGTTTTCCGGTCGCCACTGTCACAAGTATAGCTGCCTGAGTCTTCAGAGTCTAAGCTGTGGATGACTAGTCTGGCGCTGTGCCCTTCCTGGACGATTTCATACTTGGCACAGGGGCAAAGACCCACCTCCCCCTTCGTCCATTCTACAGGGACTCCAGGTTTAGAGAGCTCACAGTGCAGGGTAACACTACCCCCTTCCTCAGCCTCCTGGCTCTGCAGATCTTTGGTGAATATGACTGGGAGAGCTGACAAATCAAAATCGCAAAAGATTCATTATAAGCCTACACTTACATAATAAATGGTAGGTATTATTCCAACTGTTTTGTTGCATCACTCATTTTTACTAACTATTAATTGCATTTCAGTTAATACATGTGGTGCTTCAGATCAATTTATCATAAATCAAGGTGATATTTTCTGTGCTAGGGAAGAATTGGGCTGCAGTGAAAAGGTCTTCATCATCCTACCATTGACTTTCAGGTATGCTGAGCTCTCTAGGTCTCCAGTGCTGCAGTGGTAGTTTCCTGTGTCTTCAGGTTTCAAATCACAGATTTGTAGTTTCACACTGCAATCTTTCTGCTTCATCTGGTACTTGTCTCCAGACTTTAGAACCTGTGTTCCCTTCTTCCATTCTACAGGGACTCCAGGTTTAGAGAGCTCACAGTGCAGGGTAACACTGCCACCCTCCTCAACCTCCTGGCTCTCAAGATCGTGTTTGAATGTGGCTGGAAGAGCTGAGAAATAAAGGGTTAAAAAATATCTTCATCCACTGTCACAATGCCTCAAAAAGAGACATTGCAAACCCGTATGGTGTTAGCGTCTAGAAGACGATCCCACTGGGATGGTGTCTCTATGTATGGTAAACACTTTCAATGACCGTTAATGTATGCACTCTTCTCTGCTTGGTGTCCATCCGTCCAGGCCAGCAGTTTAAAAAAAGATTTGTGTGTGTAACCCACCACCACATTGAAAGTGAGATTTTAACTACTCTGGGTTTACACATAACCAAGGTTATGTACAGGACTGCATGAACAATCCTGGTCTCTGCCTAAATTCAATATTTTGTACGCAGAATACACCTGGAATATCATAATCAAACTACAACAAGGAATCTACAACAAGGAGACTCCAGCAAGGTCAACAAAAGACAACCAAGTGAAGACCTATAGTAGATCCCCATTTAAGGGCAAGGAGACTTGTAATACATTACAACTGCAAGCTCCATGGCAGCATTATACAGGAATAGACTGCAAAAGAAAGCTCTCCTTTTCCCACCATGGGCTTCTACCACTGTCTTCTCCTCCTTTTCGGTCTCTAGTTTTGGCTAGACAGGAGCAACTGGTGTCTCCACAACTACAGTACAAACATGAACAATCTGTTGAATATATCTTCATTATAACATCAACTTTAAAATTGTGCACCTAAGCGAACCAGACGGAAGCGAACAAAGCCCAATGTCCACGGAGCTTCAAGTCTTACCCATTCAAATGGCAACCATCATTGTAGCCTACTTTCTTTCCACCACCATTTAGAAGCATGGCAAAGTATGCAGACAAAACAATACTTGTAGCAAAATCTACTGAATATATTGTCAATAAAGAATGTACTTCGTCGAGTTAAGGATGAAAAGAACAGGAACTATATCAGATAGCCTAAAGTACGAGTTGAATAACTTTTGCATTTAAAAAAAATGCACGTGCAAACCTGATGGAAGCAAACAACGTCCAAAGTCAAACATTTCTATCCATTCATACGAACAATGGACCGATGTACTGAACTTAAGAATGACAAACTAATCTCCTCTCTCTTTGGTCTCCTGCTTCTGAGGCTCTGGTTTAAGGGTGACTGCAGGAACTGGAGGTTTCTCTACTGTGGCACAGTAATACACTTGATAAGATCCTCAACACCTCTTAAGAGAACAGCCTGACAAACCAGCTGAAGCCACAAGATAAGGGAAGCTAACTGAAGGGCTACAGAAAGACTATGTGACACAACTTGCCTTCAGAAAGAATCAAGCCACACTGTTCACCACATACAACTCGAATCAAGAGCAAAGAGTCTACATTCTGAGACTACATTGAGAAACACAGTATGATGTGACAGACAATGCACAGGTAGGAGCTCAACAGACAACAGCAAGCTCATATTTTCCTACCAGCGGCTCCTACTACTGTCTTCGTCTCTACTGTCTCCTTCCTGGGTTCCAATTTGGGGGCGGCAGGAGGCTTCACGGCTATGACAAAACAGCAAAGCCAGTATATGATTTAACTTCCCAATGTCATACAACAAAAAGTATTTAAACAGACAAACTGCCATTACATCCCTTTGAGTGAAGGGCAACCGTCATACATGACACAGACTAATAGGACCACACAAGATAAAGCAGAGAGCCAAAAATGTGCCACACATTGTGAAAGCCACAAATGATGTCCAATTGAACGGATAAAGAGCAGTAGAATTTGAATTGATGTGACAGACTTTGCACAGGTATGAGCTTAACAGGCAAAAGATAGCTGATCTTCTCTACTGCTGACTTCTTTTCTACTGTCTCCTCCTGTGGCTCCAGTTTGAGGGCGGCAGGAGCAGCAGGCTTCTTGGCTATAGCAAAACACCGAAATAACTACCAGTATATAATTTTACTTCATCATCTGTCTAGTAAGCAGAAAGCTCAACCAAAAGCATGAACTCATGAACATGAATTCCCAACGTCATACAACAGTCTTCAAAGAGAGAAACAGACAGTGACACAGACTGCCAATACATAGCCTACACTGCAAGTAAAGGACAAAGACTAAACAGAAGAAGCTTACAGGACACACTAACAGGACCACAAGGTGAAGCAGAAACCACAAAATTAGCCATACAATGCTAAAGCCACAAATGACGTTCGCTTGAACAGACTGACCAAAGAGCAGCAGTCCCTATACGAAAGTACCCACCCTGAGCGTCTGCAACAGTCTTATTTTCTACGGTCTCCTCCTTCTGGAGCTCCGGTTTGGGGGTGGCAGGAGCAGCAGGCTTAAAGGCTATAAGAAAACACCAAAATGACTATATACACCCCCAAAATTTGCCAAACAATACTAAAGCCATGAATGATGTTTGCTTGAAGTTGAAAAGATAGGCCAAAGAGCAGCCATATGTGAATTGATGTGACCAACTACCCACAGGTATGAGTTGAAAAGACAAGAGATAGGTCATCTTTCCTACCAGGGGCTTCTACGGTCTTCTTTTCTACAACAGGCTTAGAGACTATGACAA
Source organism: Salmo trutta (assembly GCF_901001165.1). NCBI lineage: Eukaryota > Metazoa > Chordata > Actinopteri > Salmoniformes > Salmonidae > Salmo > Salmo trutta. The sequence goes on along the minus strand of NC_042977.1, from coordinate 32,664,669 downwards.
AACATCAAGATGACTACCAGAAAACACTGAGTAGACAAAACATTAGGAACACCTTCCTAGTATTGAGTTGGACCCCCTTTTGCCCTCAGAACAGCCTCAATTCGTCTGGGCGTGGACTCTACAAGGAATCAAAAGCGCTCCACAGGGATGCTGGCCCATGTTGACTCCAATGCTTCCCACAGTTGTGTCAAGTTGACTGGATGTCCTTTAGGTGGTGGACCATTCTTGATACACAAGAGAAACTGTTGAGAGTAAAAAACCCAGCAGCGTTGTAGTTCTTGAAACACTCAAACCGGTGCGCCTGGTACCTACAACCACAACCCGTTCAAAGGCATTTAAATATTTTGTCTTGCCCATTCACCCTCTGAATGGCACACATACACAAAACATGCTCAGTTGTCGCAAGGCTTAAAAATCCTTCTTTAACCTGCCTCCTCCCCTTCATCTACACTGATTGAAGTGGATTTAACAGGTGACATAAATAAGGGATCATAGCTTTCACCTGGATTCACCTGGTCAGTCTATGTCATGGAAAGAGCAGGTGTCCTTAATGTTTTGGACACTCAGTGTATAACTGAACTTCATCAGTTGTCTAGAAAGCAGAAAACTCAATAACACACGCATGAACATGAATTCATATTACATCATATAACAAAACATCTTTAAAACAGACACACACTGCCATTAAAACTGAGTGAAAACCAAGTAAAAACATATTATTATTACATTACTACATTATTACATATTCGTGTCAAGTAAGAAAATACTAAGAGGATCACAAGTTGAAACACAGACCCAAAAAATGAGTCACACAGTGCTAAAGCCACAAAGGAACAGATATGAACTGCTGCTTGTTGGCCTATCTGACTGCAATTATCGACCAGATAAAACAACACAATTACATACAGCAACACCAGAATACCATTTTTTTTTAATTGCTGTGACAGACAACAGATAGTTCATCTTTCCTACCAGAGGCTTCTACTACGGTCTTCTTCTCTAATGTCTCCTTCTGGGGCTCCGTTTTGGGGGTGGCAGGAGCAATAGGGGTTGCAGGCTTCGAGACTATGACAAAACACCATAATAACTAAACATTTTTTAACTTTACTTCAACAAGTAACCAGAAATGTTAACTACTGTATTCTTTTCTACGGTCTCCTTCTGGGGCTCTGGTTTAGGGCCGGCAGGAACAGCAGGCTTCACAGATATAGCAGAAATCAGAATACCTCAATATTCTATAACTTCCAGAATGAGCTCAACAGAGAACATATCTTATCTTTTCCTACCATGGGCTTCTACTACTGTCTTCCTTTCTACTGTCTCTTTCTGGGCCTCTTTGGTCTCCTGCTGCTTCTGGGTCTCCTGTTGTTTGTGAGTGACTGGAGGAGCTGGGGGTTTAAACATTTCACTTTAGATCCAACTCTGAGCTGAGTATGCTCACAAAAGCATGCCCTCAAAGGGAAGCAGAGAATCCAAAACAATGTCAGGCTGCTCAAAGCTAAGGTGATAATTGTGCACAGACAAGGTTTGCATACACATACAAAACATAGTTGCAACCTGGTTAAGGGTTAATTCTTGACAGATAAACAACAAACTACATCTGGCTAATAAGAATGGTCAGTGCTAACCGGAATCCTCGGGACGTCCCTACCCTAAACCTTAACCCTAACCTTAACCCCTAGCCTTAACCATAACACTTACCTAACCCTAACCTTAACCCCTAGCCTTAACCATAACCCTTACCTAACCCTAACCTTAAACCTTACCTTAACCATTTTCAATTTCAACTTCAATGGTGTAGGAATGTTCTAAGGATCCCGGAGAGCACTGAACTAATAAGAAGAAAGCTACTATATTAGTCCCGCCCTGCACCCTTGATTGACAGAGGAGAAGTTGCACATTCTGTAGAGATGAGGTATCAGATAGAAACTTTGAATGTTCTCCAGTCACTATAAACAAAGTTACACCTGTAAATTAGGTAAATTTGTCATTGAAAATAGCACTAGGAAAAATGTATTTGGTGATATGCATATTGCATAGCCTAGGCAGCCGACAGTGGGCACTAAATTTGCAATATCATTTAAGTTTGATGTGCATTCCAGGTAATACACTTATGTTCCCCGTGGACCGGCTAGTACATAAAGCATCCCCCATTCAGGCTGCAAAGGCATCATTTTCCTCCTTAACAAGCTTTAATGGTGAACCGCCATTTGTATATTTGTACTGTCCTAATTTAAACACAAATTTACACCAACATGTTCAGATTTCCCGACAATTCAGGATGTTGCACACCGCATTCAGCCAAGACATAGGCACTATAGACATACCATAAAGACAGATAATCAAGCAGTAAACCAAACTGTTACTCTCCTTGTCCTTCCCTACCTTCTTCCTTTTTGGCCTTCTCCTTCTGGGGCTCCTCCTGTTTGAGAGTTACTGGAGGAGCTGAATACTTCAGAGCTGCCATAAAACATGCAACTTAGAATACAAAACCTCATAACCAAACCTTTTATGACAAGACTGACCATAACAGAAAAACAGCCAACAGAGGGATGTATCATACAAACTGCCAACAAAGGATGTACCACACAAGTCTCAAATAAATACATGATAACTGTGAACACCAGAAGCAATGAGACAAAGCCTTCAGAACATGTGGACTGACTGCAAACAGAATAGAGACAAAGATGCCTACTCAATTTCCTTTCTAAGCACAACAAACAGTGGCACAAACAAACCACAAGAAACTTCAAGTACAGTGACATATGCACTGACTATAAAAGGACAATGAATACTATCAGCATCATCACCGACATTATCAACAGGACCAAGAAGCAGGACAAACTGCACAGATGACAAGTTAAAGCAGACAGACAAACTGTTCTCCATGTACGCTCCCCTTCCTACCTTGATCCAGTTTGGTCTCCTGCCTCAGAGGCTCTTGTTAACCCTAACCCTAACCGTAACCTTAGAAAGCAGTTTCTTATCAACATATAGTTTGTTGATAGAATGACCATCTGTAGCGCAACCAAATATAGTTTTACCAAACATATTTAGTGACAAAGGCACCTCTAAATGTATTAACTCTCTCCTACCCTTAATCTTGAGACTGGCTGTAGTCTTCTGGTCTCCACACACACAGCTGTAGTCTCCACTGTCCTCGGGTACTACTTTGCTGATCAGGAGTTCACTCACAGATTCTTTCTGCTTCATCTGGTACTTTTCTCCAGACTTCAGCACCTGTGTTCCCTTCCTCCATTCTACAGGAACCGCAGGTTTAGAGAGCTCACAGTGCAGGGTAACACTGCCCCCTTCCTCAGCCTCCTGCCTCTGCAGTTTATATTTGAAGGTCACAGGTTGGGCTGAAAGTCATTCATGGTTTAGTTACGAATGATGACAGTTAACAACCAAAAACTAAAGTCATCCTCACATAGTCAATGAAACACACTTAAAGCAATAAATGGAACTAAACCGTACTAAAACAATACATAAACAACAATATAACTCCTTGAATCAAAGCGATATAAACAACGATACACTGACGTAACACTGAAGCAAAGTATCCATAGACAGACACAAAGACAAAACACAGAGAGACAGACATAACATGGCATTTCACAAAACATGATGAAGTTAACCAACAAATGGACATCATAATTGACAATTACCGAATACAGATATATTTAAAACCAAAAGTAATCTGCTTGACAATGCACTGAAACTCCATTTGAAATATTACCTACAATTGATCAGAACATCGCAAGAACACAACAATTATACAGTACTGTAAATAGTTAACATAGATCTTCCCCCTACCCTTAATCTTGAGACTGGCTGTCGTCTTCTGGTCTCCACACACACAGCTGTAGTCTCCACTGTCCTCGGGTACTACTTTGCTGATCAGGAGTTCACTCACAGATTCTTTCTGCTTCATCTGGTACTTTTCTCCAGACTTCAGCACCTGTGTTCCCTTCCTCCATTCTACAGGAACCGCAGGTTTAGAGAGCTCACAGTGCAGTGTGACACTGCCCCCTTCCTCAGCCTTCTGGCTCTCCAGCTTCTGTTTGAAGGTCACAGGTTGGGCTGGGGATTCAGATGAAACCATATAAAATACACTGAAAAACAATAACCACTGATATGAGGCAATCAGACATGAGTTCATCCTCTAAAACCATGAGAATGGCACAGTTCAGAAAGCAGATACTTGAATAATGAAACCAAACCCAGAAACAGAGACAGAATGATCAATAGCACACAAAGACTAACAACATGATAATCAACACAATAAAGACAGACAGACTACAAAGATCAAACTGGACAGAGACAGATAAGACACAGAGACAGTTAAGACACAGAGACAAATGAGACACAGAGAAAGATGAGACACAGAGACAGATAAGACACAGAGACAGGTGAGACACAGAGACAGATGAGACACAGAGACAGATAAGACACAGAGAAAGATGAGACACAGAGAAAGATGAGACACAGAGACAGATAAGACACAGAGACAGGTGAGACACAGAGACAGATGAGACCCAGAGACAGATGAGACCCAGAGACCGATGAGACCCAGAGACCGATGAGACACAGAGAAAGATGAGACACAGAGACAGATGAGACACAGAGACAGATGAGGCACAGAGACAGATGAGACACAGAGACAGATGAGACACAGAGAAAGATGAGACACAGAGACAGGTCAGAGACAGATAAGACACAGAGACAGATGAGACACAGAGACAGATAAGACATTGAGAGAGTAATAGTAAAATGGGAACCTTTCTCAACTTAAGCACTAGATTTTCAGGCAATTCAGAACTTGCTGCTGACAATGAATCATTAAATGTACAAAATTCATCAAAGCCAAGTTGACAACTATGCCTACTCAACACATATCAGAGCCGTTTTACCAAACCAACTTCTTTAAAATATTCTGCTGAATCACACTTGAAACTTTGATAACGACAGTGACAAAGACAATACAGAACAACTTCAGTGGAACATAAAGTAGCTATTTATTGACACCAATCTGCCCCCTACCCTTAATCTTGAGACTGGCTGTAGTCTTCTGGTCTCCACACACACAGCTGTAGTCTCCACTGTCCTCGGGTACTACTTTGCTGATCAGGAGTTCACTCACAGATTCTTTCTGCTTCATCTGGTACTTTTCTCCAGACTTCAGCACCTGTGTTCCCTTCCTCCATTCTACAGGAACCGCAGGTTTAGAGAGCTCACAGTGCAGGGTAACACTGCCACCCTCCTCAGCCTTCTGGCTCTCCAGTTTGTGTTTGAATGTAACAGGTTGGGCTGTGAATTCAAATTAAACCATATAAAATACACTGAAACACAATAACCACTGATATGAGGCAATCAGACATGAGTTCATCCTCTAAAACCATGAGAATGGCACAGTTCAGAAAGCAGATACTTGAATAATGAAACCAAACACAGAAACCGAGACAGAATGATCAATAGCACACAAAGACTAACAACATGATAATCAACGCAATAAAGACAGACAGACTACAAAGATCAAACTGGACAGAGACAGATAAGACACAGAGACAGATAAGACAGAGACAGTTAAGACACAGAGACAGATAAGACACAGAGACAGTTAAGACACAGAGACAGATAAGACACAGAGACAGATAAGACACAGAGACAGATGAGACACAGAAACAGATGAGACACAGAGGCAGATGAGACACAGAGAAAGATGAGACACAGAAACAGATGAGACACAGAGACAGATAAGACACAAAGACAGTTAAGACACAGAGACAGATGAGACACAGATACAGATGAGACACAGAGACAGATAAGACACAGAGACAGATGAGACACAGAGACAGATGAGACACAGAGACAGATAAGACACAGAGACAGTTAAGACACAGAGACAGATGAGACACATAGACAGATGAGACACATAGACAGATAAGACACAGAGACAGATAAGACATAGAGACAGATAAGACAGATAAGACAGATAAGACACAGTCAAATAAGACACAATGACAGATAAGACACAGAGACAGATAAGACACCGAGCCAGATAAGACTCAGAGACGATAAGACACAGAGACAGATAAGACATTGAGAGAGTAATAGTAAAATGGGAACATTTCTCAACTTACGCACTACATTTTCAGACAATTCAGAACTTGCTGCTGACAATGAATCATTAAATGTACAAAATGTATCAAAGTCAAGTTGACAACTATGCCTACTCAACACATATCAGAGCCGTTTTACCAAACCAACTTCTTTGAAATATTCGTGAAACTTTGATAACGACAGTGACAAAGACAATACAGAACAACTTCAGTGGAACATAAAGTAGCTATTTAATGACACCAATCTGCCCCCTACCCTTAATCTTGAGACTGGCTGTAGTCTTCTGGTCTCCACACACACAGCTGTAGTCTCCACTGTCCTCGGGTACTACTTTGCTGATCAGGAGTTCACTCACAGATTCTTTCTGCTTCATCTGGTACTTTTCTCCAGACTTCAGCACCTGTGCTCCCTTCCTCCATTCTACAGGGACTCCAGGTTTAGAGAGCTCACAGTGCAGGGTAACACTGCCCCCCTCCTCAGCCTCCTGGCTTTCCAGCTTGTGTTTGTAGGTCACAGGTAACGCTGACAAACCATTGATTTAAATGTGAAATTATTCTGTATATACAGTCCACTAACTACACACATTTCTGCTACCAACACATGAGCTTACACATATCAATTAAGGCTGACTGAGTCCTCCCCAACATTCCCATTGACCAAGAACATGTACCCATACCATTGACTTTTATAGTCGCTGTGGTCCTCTGATCTCCGCACTCACAAGAGTACTCTCCACTGTCTTCAACCTTCAGATGTTTTATCTGAAGCTCACAGCCGGCATCTTTTTGCTTAATCTCATATTTGTTTCCAGCTTTGAGATTCTCAGTGCCTTTCTTCCACTGAACCGTGGCTCCAGGTTTGGCTAACATACAGTAGAGAGTAGCATTCTCTCCTTCCGTGGCTTGCTGGTTCTTCAGCTTCTGTTTAAAGCTGGCAGGCAAGGCTGGAAAAAGACCAACATGCCCGACTTCATTAAAAAGTAGGCAAAATCATTTTCTTTGCCATCTTCAGTTGTAATGGAAGGGCATAAGAATCAAAATGGTGGAGAAGAATGGGTCGTGGACAATGATCCCGATGCTTTTATTGCTGTCCTTTGGAACCTAAATATGATTCCAATGATTGGGTTGTTCAATGAAACAGATGACTTGTTAACTGAAGATAGTTATCAAACCAGTAAATGGAATGAACATGGTGTTCACAGCTGATCACCACCACAAAATTAAATCCTTCCAAAGTGCACAAAGGATCAGCAGCATACAGAGAAATACATTTGTGGAGCTTTTGCATAACTTATGCAGCTTAACTTTGCATTGAGGCACACATCTGTACATGAACAATATTCAGAATAGTTTCAAGATAGGAATAATGCCTTAGTTTATGACCCTGCAGTATTTTCCAAGACACAATAGAAACATTGTCCAAACCTTTGACGTAAAACTGAGCCTACATGGTAAAAAAAAGCTGTTCTTTCCATAATATGGACTTGGTATTTTACCAAACAGGGCTATATTCTGTATACTACCCCTACCTTGTCACAGCACAACTGATTGGCTCAAATGCATTAAGATATTCCACAAATGAACTTTTAACAAGGCATACCTGTTAATTGAAATGCATTCCAGGTGACTACCTCATGAAGCTGGTTGAGATAATGCCAAGAGTGTGCAAAGCTGTCATCAAGGCAAAGGGTGGCAACTTTGAAGAATCTCAAATATAAAATATATTTTGATTTGTTTAACACTTGTTTTGGTTACATCATGATTCCATATGTGTTATATTATTGTTTTGATGTCTTCACTATTATTCTACAATGTAGAAAAACTTTAAATGAATCTTTTGACTGGTATTGTACCGTATACATATTTTTTTACATAGACATTTGTTAACTGTCTGAGTGGAGTGAGCAAATAAACTGGACAACTAAGAATCTACGGATCAGGGATGCCTCTATTCATCAAGTATGCATCCTTTAAGAATCAAATCTTTCTGTCTTTACTCTTTTACCTGCGTCATGGATTCAAATACATCATGCACTTCCCATGAGGATGGGAGACCCAAAGACGAGAGAATGATTAACAAGACCAACGCAGACCGATACAGAATGGTTGACTGAGATCTGATGGTATGAATGGTGCCACAGGCATCGAAGACACCAGCGGTGGTCACTTATGATATTGGATAAATTGGGCATTTCACAATGCACAATGAACACTGCAACGACGAGTCAACGATGAAAAGATGAACGTCAAGCAAGTATCATTTCAATTTCAGAGAAACTGAAAAAGAGGGCAAATGCAGTGATGCACTTCCATCTCTGGTATCTACTGGAGCTGTAGACCTACAATAGATATAGATACAGTATTATGGGGGGAGGGGTGGATTGTTATGAGGGTTCCCAGCCCCCTCTTGCTCACATATAATTCGAACCATGGACCCGGCCATGGGAGTTACCTTTGATCATTAGCGAAGCGTGCACTCTCTTATCCCTAACCACCACAGAGATTGTGCCTGAATCCATAGGGGTCAGCTCCCTCATGGTGAGGGAGTGGAAACCCCCCTGAGGTACCTGGATCTCATTGAGGGGGCTGGGCTGCAGAGGGGTTTGGTCTAGGCACCACCGCACCTGATGGGTTAGGTCAGGCAGGCTTACAAGGCACCTAAACGTGGCAGAGTCCCCCTCAAAACACTCAACGTCCTGGGGTGGCTCTACTATGAGCACTGTCTGGCCTGGATGGAACACATCCAGGTCAAATACTGCTCTGTGTCACGTTCATTGGAATGATCGGACCAAAGCGCAGTGTGAGTAGCGTTCCACATAATTTATTAGAAAGTGAAACTTAGCCAAATACAAACCAATAAAGAATAAACGAACCATGACGACAATGCAGTGCTAATAGGCAACTAAACATAAACAATATCCCATAACCCACAGGTGGAAAAACATGCTACTTAAGTATGATCCCCAATTAGAGACAATGATTACCAGATGCCTCTAATTGGGAATCATACACAATCACCAACATAGAAAAACAAACCTAGAACCCCACATAGAAATAATAAAGTAGACTAACCCCCCAGTCACGCCCTGACCTATTCTACCATAGAAAATAAGGACTCTCTATGGTCAGAACATGACACTGAGCATAATGTATTTCTTGTCCACCAACCAGCATGGGAATAGATAGTAAGAAGGAATGATCTCCCAAATGTTTAAAAATGAAGCAAAGCAAAGGGACATGAATTATGCTCAGTCAATACTGTTGCATCGTGTGAATGTTGTAATAATCGGCATGTCTGCCCAAGAAGACAAGCAGGGGAGTCAATCTTACTAGATGTCACAATGTCAGCTCTGATACACCACAACCAAACTATGACTCATATGGCCTCTAGTAATATTCAAGTTCTGATCTTTAAACGTTGGCAGAGGTCAATCACATCACTCACAAAACATTTTTCACGAAAGAATCCAAATTCTCAACATTAATTCAAAGTGTAATTACTAAATGTGCAAAACCATGATTTCAGACAAAGACAAACATATAGGCCAAGATCTTACCTTTGACTGTCACCTTAGCCGTCATCTTGGCGGTGCCAACGTCACAGGTGTAAGTTCCGCTGTCTTTCTCCTCCAGCTGTTTAATGGTAAGTGTGAGAACGGTCTCCTTTTGGGTCATCTCGCAGCGTCCCCCGGCCTTGAGCTCTATGCCTCCCTTGGACCAGGTGGCCTTAGAGGCAGGCTGGGCCGTCTCACACTGTAGGGTCACTGAGCTCTTTTCTTCCGCCTCACTGTCCTTCAGCTCCTTGGTGAATTTGTGGACTGGCTCTGAAGAAACGGACATTCCCGTAGGAGCACAGCAGAAGGCATTGAGGTAGGAGAGGCAGCGCTTATATTTAGTGTTATTTAACATTAAAAAGCAGTCATAGTTGAAAAGTGGTAGTTCACGGTCAATGATACCTAAATATCTAGTAAACAAGAACCATTAAACAACTGAAGGTGTCTGTGAAAGGAACTTGTCAGACTTACCTTTGATCACCAGCTTGGCCTTGGTAGTGGCTCCTCCGATGACCTCACAACTATATTCTCCAGAGTCCTGGACAGTGACGCTGCGGACGGTCAGCTTCATGACCCTCTCCTCTTTGCTGATGTTATACTTCTCACTCTTCCTGATGTCCTTCCCATCCTTGGCCCACTGGACGGTGGCGCTGTTCTGTGTGACCTCACAGGTGAACACAGCATCCTCCCCTGAGACAACGCTGACGTTCTGCAGCTCCCGTGACACAGATTGGGCTTTGCCTGAAATAAAGGACATTTATATTACCTTTGTTTTAATTTTGAGGATGGCTCAATTTCCTTCCAATTACAGAAACAAAAAAGCTCAGAAATTGGTTAATTTTATTAATTGATTAATTTGATTAGTTTCTCCTAATAGTCTACATATCCAATTTAAAACGATAACCTCAGGGATCAGTTGATCGAAGTTTCAAAACAATGAATGCTAAAAGCCCTGCAGATTGATGTTAGAGCCTCAACTGGTACAGATGTCTGACCTTCAACAGCTAGGGTAGTCTTGGAGTTCAGGTTCTTGATGTTGAAAACCACCTCACCAGTATCGGCTGGTGTCACATCCTTGATAACCAGCATGTGTTTGCAACTTGTACTGGAGACCTGGAAGCGTCCTCCATTTGCCACAGTCTGGCCATTCAAGGTCCAGGCACACTCATCAGTGTTCTCCCATGATAGAAAACACTGAAAGCTACATGTTTCTCCCTCCATCGCCTCCACAGACTTCAACTGCTTGGTGATACCTGTGCTCAGGTCTACGTAAAGGGTGGGGAGAGGATTTTTGTTTCAAGGACATGATGACAAAATTGCTGTAGAGGCTTCAGCGCACTATACTCATTTGTTCGCAAATTATGCTGCGTCGTCAAACACACCTCTCACAGTGACCTTTGACTTGGAAAGCTCAGTTCCCAGGTCACATCTGTAATCCCCTGCGTCTTCCTTGGTAACGGCTTTGACGATCAGACCCAGGGACTTGCCTGTGTGCAGTACCTCATACTTAGGCCCAGCGGTCAAGACCGTACCATCTTTCCTCCAGGTGGGGGAGACCCTGGGCTTGGATGCCTCACACGTCAGGGTGATCATACCTTTCACTTCTCCCACCACGTCATCCAGAGACTTGAGGAACACTGCACACTTCTCTGGAGGAATCCAAATGGAGAGCAAGACTTAACCCCACAACCACCAGTCAAAGACGTTTAACATATTCTTTAGTCCCACTTCTACACTACAGTATTTTGACTTGGAACCAGACTAGGTCATGAGTCCTTACCTTTGACCTTTAGGGTCACAGCCTCCTTGACCTCCCTGACCTTGAAGGTGATGGTGCTGCCATCCTCAGGTGATGGGTTCTTGAGTGTGAGCGTGTGCATTTTGCCCACCTGAGTGATGGTGTTGACTTCGTTGGAGAAGAGTACTTTGTAAATTGAGCAGCCAATGCACCTTCTTATCAGCGTAGTTGAGCTCACAGGTGAACACTGCATCACTGTCCTCATCCACCTCAGTGTCCACCAGGTGCTTGGTTATCTCCACTTTCCGAACTGTGATAAACCACAGCACACATCATCATTGTACCATGGATTTGGTTTAAGTTAAGAGGATGGAATCTCATTTGAACCATCAATGCTCAGCAAAGCAAATAGCATTGAAGTCAAATCAACACCAAAAAGCAATACAAAACATTCACTCTACAGTGAGAGTGGCTTTGGTCTCGGCAGCAGTCGACTGACAGCGGTACTCCCCAGTGTCTTCCTCAGTCAGCTTCTGTATGGTCAGCTTAGCCCGCACAGCGTCCTGTTTCAGACTGTACTTGTCTGATGTCGCCAGGAGGGTTTGGCCTTTGAACCAGCTCACCTCTTTGGGTGCGGTGGAGAACTTGGAGCTCAGCGTGGCTGAGCCCTTCTCTTTGGCTGTCACATCCTTAATGGGCTCTACAACCTCAAGAGGGCGCTCTGTAGTCGAGACAATAAGACATGCAAACTGCTCTGATCATAGGCAAGTCATGTAACATGCTCCTAACCCAGTTTTGGTTGTAATCTGGTTGTAATAACGTCATTTCAACCAGTTATATCCACTGGGAATATGGTGCTCTGTGTGAGGAGCCTCTGACCTTTGACAGTGAGCTGGGCCACAGACTTGCTCTTGCCAGCACTGAACTGGACAGGTCCTGTCATGGAGGCCTTGGTCTTCTTGAAGGTGAGGCGGTGCATGGAGCCCTCCTTCTCCATCTCCAAGTCAGCGCTGTCTTGCATGGCCACACCATTCAGGGTCCACTTGGGGGGCTTGACTGAGTTGATGTTGATCTCCACCTCGAAGAAGGCGGCGAAGGGCTCGATCACTTCCACGGCACTTAGCTCCCGTACAATGCTGATGGCCTGCTCTAGAGGGACCATAGATACCGAGCGTATAGGTCAAACTTGAGAGAGAAGCACTCTTAATTACACTCTTTAGGGATATTATAAGAGTGCTATTTCCATTCATTCACTCACTGACTGGTAATCCTGTGTCCTGAAGTATTCATACATGCTAAAAGAGATTGAAAGTGTATTTTTATAAAGTCACATCAACCTTTATAAAAATACACTTTAAAGAAAATTCCTAGAAGTTTACAATAGACGATGTCCTGATTTTCATCCCGTTACCTTCCACAACAAGTTTACAGGATGTCTTGTCGTCGATGGCGTTGCAGGTGTAATTATCCTCGTCGTCCGCACCCACGTCATTGATGGTGAGTTTGCGGTATATACTCTTGCTGCTAATCTCGTGCTTCTTGCTGGACTTGATCTCCTTCTTGTTCTTGTACCACTTGACCTTGGCGCTTGCCCGAGACATTTGACATTGCAGGAACCCACGGTGTGTATGCATGGCTAACTTATCCCTGAGCTTCTTCACAAACTGGACAGGGAGCTCTACAGTAACAATAACAACCGTATCAATACAAGGAAGCCATACTAAGCAGTACCACAGTAGCATATAAAAACTCTATCATACATCAAAGCTGTAAGCAGCACTAAAATAATACAGTCTACAAAGAAAAGAAAGTACTTGACGAGCCATGGCAATACCAAAGAAGCCTATAAGCCTATGCAGAAACCCTTTGTAAGCATATCTGATCTATTTACTGTACAGTTGCTTCCAGCATACACTACAAGACCAAAAGTTTGTGGACACCTGCTCATCAAACATCTCATTCCAAAATCATGGGCATTAATATGGAGTTGATCCCTCCTTTACTGCTATATCAGCCTTCACTCTTCTGGGAAGGCTTTCCACTAGATGTTGGAACATTGCTGAGAAGACTTGCTTCCTTTCAGCCACAAGAGCATTAGTGAGGTCATGTACTGATGTTGGGCGATTAGGCCTGGCTCGCAGTCTGCGTTCCAATTCATCCCAAAGGTGTTCGATGGGGTTAAGGTCAGGGCTCTGTGCAGGCCAGTCAAGTTCTTCCACGCCAATCTCAACAAACCATTTCTGTGAGGACCTCGCTTTGTGCACGGGGGCATTTTCATGCTGAAACAGGAAAGGGCCTTCCCCAAACTGTTGCCACAAAGTTGGAAGCACAGAATTGTCTAGAATGTCATTGTAAGATTTCCCTTCAATGGAACTAAGGGGCCTAGCCCGAACCATGAAAAACAGCCCCAGACCATTATTCCTCCTCCACCAAACTTTACAGTTGCCACTATGTGTTGGGGCAGGTAGCGTTCTCTTCGCATCCGCCAAACCCGGATTCCTCCATCGGACTGTCAGATGGTGAAGCGTAATTCAGGACACCCGAGCGCTACAGCACCCGGGGGTCCTGTTCTGTGAGCTTGTGTGGCCTACCACTTCGCGGCTGAGCCGTTGATGATCCCAGATGTTTCCACTTCACAATAACAGCACTTACAGTTGACCGGGGCAGCTCTAGCAAGGTAAACATTTGACGAACTGACTGGATGGAAAGGTGGCATCCTATGACATTGCCACGTTCAAAGTCACTGAGCTCTTCAGTAAGGCTTGGTTTAAATATACTTAAGTATCAAAAGTAAAAGTGTAAATCATTTCAAATTCCTTATATTAAGAAAACCAGATGGCACAATTTTCTTGTTTTTTTTCATTTACGTATAGGCAGGAGCACACTCCAACAAAGACATCATTTATAAACAAAGCCTTTGTGTTTAGTGAGTCCACCAGTTCAGAGGACCATTTTCCTGTCCTGCTTAGCATTCAAAATGTAACTAGTACTTCTGCGTGTCAGGGAAAATGTATGGAGTAAAAAGTAAATCATTTTATTTAGGAATGTAGTGAAGTAAAAGTAGTCAAAAATATAAATAAAAAAAGTAAAGAACCGTACACCAAAAAACTACTTAAGTAGTAATTTCAAGTATTTTTACGTAAGTACAGTCGTGGCCAAAGGTTTTGAGAATGACACAAATATTAATTTTCAGTCTGCTGCCTCAGTGTCTTTTGATATTTTTGTCAGATGTTACTATGGAATACTGAAGTATAATTACAAGCACTTCATAAGTGTCAACGGCTTTTATTGACAATTACATGAAGTTGATGCAAAGAGTCAATATTTGCAGTGTTGACCCTTCTTTTTCAAGACCTCTGCAACCACCCTGGCATGCTGTCAATTAACTTCTGGGCCACATCTTAACTGATGGCAGACCATTCTTGCATAATCAATGCTCGGAGATTGTCAGAATTTGTGGATTTTTGTTTGTCCACCCGCCTCTTGAGGATTGACCATAAGTTCTCAATGGGATTAAGTTCTGGGGAGTTTCCTGGCCATGGACCCAAAATATCGATGTTTTGTTCCCCAAGCCACTTAGTTATCACTTTTGCCTTATGGCAAAGTGCTCCATCATGCTGGAAAAGTCATTGTTCGTCACCAAACTGTTCCTGGATGGTTGGGAGAAGTTGCTCTTGGAGGATGTGTTGGTACCATTCTTTATTCATGGCTGTGTTCTTAGGCAAAATTGTGAGTGAGCCCACTCCCTTGGCTGAGAAGCAACCCCACACATGAATGGTCTCAGGATGCTTTACTGTTGGCATGACACAGTGCTGATGGTAGCGCTCACCTTGTCTTCTCCGGACAAGCTTTTTTCCGGATGCCCCAAACAATCGGAAAGGGGATTCATCAGAGAAAATGACTTTACCCCAGTCCCCAGCAGTCCAATCCCTGTACCTTTTGCAGAATATCAATCTGTCCCTGATGTTTTTCCTGGAGAGAAGTGGCTTCTTTGCTGCCCTTCTTGACACCAGGCCATCCTCCAAAAGTCTTTGCCTCACTGTGCGTGCAGATGTACTCACACCTGCCTGCTGCCATTCCTGAGCAAGCTCTGTACTGGTGGTGCCCCGATCCCGCAGCTGAATCAACTTTAGGAGACGGTCCTGGCGCTTGCTGGACTTTCTTGGGCGCCCTGAAGCCTTCTTCACAACAATTGAACCGCTCTCCTTGAAATTCTTGATGATCCGATAAATGGTTGATTTAGGTGCAATCTTACTGGCAGCAATATCCTTGCCTGTGAAGCCCTTATTGTGGAAAGCAATGCTGACGGCACGTGTTTCCTTGCAGGTAACCATGATTGACAGAGGAACAACAATGATTCCAAGCACCACCCTCCTTTTGAAGCTTCCAGTCTGTTATTCGATGTCACGTCCTGACCATAGTAAGATGTGATTTTCTATGGTAGAGTAGGTCAGGGCGTGACAGGGGGTGTTTTGTGTTTTTCTATGTTTTCTATTTCTATGTTCTTAGGTTCTAGTTTTTGTATTTCTATGTTGGCTTGTTTGGGATGATCTCCAATTGGAGGCAGCTGGTCCTCGTTGTCTCTAATTGGAGATCATATTTAAGTAGGGGTTTTTCTTCCTGGGTTTTGTGGGTGATTGTATATTTTGAGTGCTGTTTGTTTCTCTCTGCGTCACAGTTTGTTGTTTTGTCATTTCAGTTATTTATCTATTGCAAAGTTTCACGGATTTAATAAAATGTGGAACTACAACCACGCTGCACTTTGGTCTGCTCCTTTCGACAGCCGTGACATTCGAAGTCAATCAGCATGACAGAGTGATCTCCAGCCTTGTCCTCGTCAACACTCACACCTGTGTTAACGAGGGAATCACTGACATGATGTCAGCTGGTCCTTTTGTGGCAGGGCTGAAATGCAGTGGAAATGTTTTTGGGGGATTCAGTTAATTTCCATGGCAAAGAGGGACTTTGCAATTAATTGCAATTCATCTGATCACTCTTCATAACATTCTGGAGTATATGCAAATTGCCATCATACAAACTGAGGCAGCAGACTTTGTGAAAATGTATGTTTGTGTCATTCTCAAAACTTTTGGCCACGACTGTACTTTACAGCACTGGCAAACATACTGGCTTTTTTACAGAACAGCAAACTCCCTAAACTGAGATGGAAATACTAAAAGAGCCATGTCCCCTGGATCTCATCATAGGAAAGATCTTGAAATAACTTCAAGGAGCTCTGAAATATGTCCAATCCTCAAGATGAGGAATTCATTGGAGTAAAACGTAATAATAATTGCCCTGATGCATCAGCAGCCTACACACACTTAGACAGACTTATATTTTTACATTTTACATTTCAGTCATTTAGCAGACGCTCTTATCCAGATTTACTTACAGTTAGTACATTCATCTTAAGATAGCTAGATGAGACAACCACATATCACAGTCATAGTAAATACATTTTTCCTCAATGTAATTATTTTTAAATATTTTTTTGTACCAACTTTGTCCCAATCTACAGCATCTCAAAGTGGACTTAAGTCTAGTTAAGTTGGTCATTGACTTTCTCCTCAATAGTTGTCAGTAAGCCAAAGAAAACATCTTCCTGTGCAATTCATATCCACGGGCTACCTCAAGGAACAGGGATTTCTCCTGTGCTGCACTCCATCTACTCCAAAGTCCTGAGGGGCTTGGATAGTCACTGCATGACCTTTTCACTCCTGGCCTGGTACAGAGGGATCTCCATAAGCAACATGAGAGCAAGCTCCCGAGGGTGGTCAGGTCACCCTGGGATCTGAGTCCTGTGGTTCAGGTTTCCAGAGGATGTAAAACAACCGTATATCAAAAAAAGACTGCACCATGGATTTCTAGGGAAACAACTCACAACCTCTACATATTCTTAGGGGTCATCTTGCCCTCTGGCCAGGGATACAAAACACCAACATTTCAGAATAAAAGAGGCAATATCCACAGACATCTGGCTGCTGAACCAAAATAAACCTCAGGACAATAACTCTGAGGACACAGAGGACAGACTAACTAGCTGACCGATTGACTGGATCAGATTTTAGTTATGGTTAGAGCACTGAAGTCACCATTGGTATGTTTAATAACTGTTAGTGAATTCTGTGAGTTTGTTATGTATATTGTGATGAGCTGACCTGAACATCATTCATTTAACAAAGGTATTCTATCATATGACATATTGTGCCGTATATAGCATTCTATGGGGAATGCATGCTGGAAATAGGTTTGTTTCTTTACCTTTCACTGTCAGTTTGGCCGTTGAAGAGGCCTTTTCAGCTGTGAATTTAATCTCCGCCACGTCTTCTGGTGTCACCGACTTAATCAGCAGCACATAGATTTTACCTTTAATTGAAAGAGGGCAACTTATAAGAATAGTACAGAATGGTAAAACACAGAAATAGTAAATTAGACCTAATTAATCAATGATGGCTAATAATTCAAAAGCTGATGCATGAGTGTCTATTACTAAAATGTATGAGTGTCTATTACTAAAATATAACATATACTTGGAAAGAATTCTAAATGTGTGTATCCTCCTCACCCTCTTGTCTCATCTTGATGTTGTCACCGACTTTGAGTTTGGTGTCTCCTTTGAACCACTGGCAGGCCACTTCATCGTGAGAGATCTCACACATGAATGACGCACTCTCCTTCTCCATCACCTCCACATCCTCCAGCTTCTTCACTATCTTAATGTCTCGGGCTTTGGGGGAGAATCACAAGAGACCATAAAAAGAGACATCAGAGAGCCTTCAACACATCTAATGCTGAATGGAATATGGGCATTCTTTTCCATTGATTCAGAGCTATATATCTGGTAAGAAGGATGTCTATTATTTAAAATTGAGACATGCACTATTTTACCAACCTGTAAGTACATCTATCATTGACAAGCCTATTCAATCATCATTGGATTGTATTATACAATCATTATCATTGGATTGCATAATATACCATGTATCATGTTGTATCATATGAATAACATGTAGGGACTCATACCATGTACAGTGAGTTTGGCTGATGTATTGTCGTCAGACGTTCGACAAACATATGTGCCCTCATCCTCTTTGGAACATTTATGGATGAGGAGGCTACGTGTGCGACCCTGGGAGTGGATGCCAAAGTTCTTTCCTGGTTTTAGTTCCGTATCACCCTAGGTAACAGTGATATTTTAGTACAAATGATTACTTCACTTTGTATACACAATTATGCAAAGTAAATTGCTGACATTGAACACTTTCTCGTTTTGCATGACTGGATGTTCGAGTTCTATGATTTACCACAAGAATATGTTTTCTCACCTTGAACCACTTGACCTCAGCATTGGTTCTGGACACCTCACACTCAAGTGTTGCCTTCTCCTTCTCTGGAGCTTTGACATCCTTCATGGGCCTAGAGATCATGGCAGCAGGTTCTGTACGAGCCACAATGCAAAAGGTACAGTATTTAAATAAGAGGTGCCACTTCAAATAACACTCAACTTGATGAATAGCTTAATGTTGGACAAACATTGAGATAACCTACCTGCAACAATGAGCTTGCCAGAAGACTTGACCCCTTCCGCTTGGAAGACAATCGTTCCTGCGTCCTCCATCTTGAGTTGGGACAGTGTAAGGGCATGCTTCTTTCCAAGGGCCGTGATGCGACAGTTGGACCCTGCCTTGAGCTTGGCTCCGCTCTTGGTCCAGGAACCCTCCACATCAGCTTGACTGAGCTCCACCTCCAGGGTCACTGTCTCCTTCTCATTGGCCTTGACCTCGGCCAGCAGGCCCTTCACCACCTCAATCTTCTGCACTGTGAAATACAGATAGAGGGAATGTTTAGGTGTGTTGGAATATGCTAAATGTTTAGGTTATACAGAATCATCACTAAGTGTCCTGTGCATCTCTTTTCAGCACTGAAACTGTAGATATAAATAGTCTGGGGCTACCAAGTGGCGCAGCGGTCTAAGGCACTGCATCTCAGTGCTAGAGGCATCACTACAGACCCTGGTTCAATTCCAGGCTGTATCACAAACGGTCGTGATTGGGAGTCCCATAGGGTGGCACACAATTGGCCCAGCATCGTCCGGGTTACGGTTTGGCCGGTGTAGGCTGTCATTGTAAATAAGAATTTGTTCTTAACTGACTTGCCTAGTTAAAAAAGGTACAAAAATATATATATAAAAAAAGAAACATCTGTGTGGAGATCAAATGTTCAAACTGCATGTCAGATTAGGAAATACTGTCTGTGCTTAACTAAGATCACTAGGGGCTATTTATACATAATCATAAAACTACAGCATCTGTAAATGGGACATACTCTTACTTGGGCGGTAGGTAGTCTAGTGCTTAAGAGCGTTGGGCCAGTAACCGAAAGGTTGCTGGATCGAATCCCCGAGCTGTACTAGGTGAAAATTCTGTCGATGTGCCTTTGAACAAGGTACTTAACCCTAATTTCTACTGTAAGTCACTCAGGATAAGAACGTCTGCTAAATGACTAAAATGTAAATGTACTTACCATCCACAGTGAGTTTGGCCTGGGTCTTGTCATCCAGAGTTTCACAGGAGTAGTAGCCGCGGTCAGCGGTAGTCACACTCTTGAAGACCAGGGTCTGCTTGGCCCCGTCCACCCTGATGTCCATGTTGTCTCCGGGCTGCAGCACCACGCTGTTCTTCATCCACCTGACCTCTTTAGAGGGTCTACTAAGCTCCACCTCCAGCTTCACTCCCTTCTGATCCTCTACCGTCGTCACGTTCTGCAGCTTCTTCTTGAACATCACCGGCTCCACTGTCAGGGTACAAAGAAAACACAGATATTACAACTCCTTCATGATAACTGTAGCCCTTTTAAGCTAAAATGCTTAAAAGGCTTATACATTTTTGTAAACAATGGCTATAATTGTGTATCAGTCAATCAAAACAATCTGATGATAATACAGAACAGAAGTATATCCACTGGAAATTAGCTCTGATATTATATCATACAGTAAGTGTTAAAGCGAATAGAGGTTGGTTCTTACGTTGCACTTGGAGGGTAGCGCTGCAGGTTTTGCCCTCAGCTGCCATGCTGATCTCCCCAGCATCCTCCTGACTGACTGACGTGATGGTGAGGGAGTGGCTGGTGGCCCTGTGCTCAATCTTATACTTGGGCCCAGATGTGATTGGCACGTTGTTGCGGAACCATTTTACTTTGACGTCTGCTGGGGTGACACTACACTTGAAGACGACATCTTTCCCCTCCACTGCAGCGATGCTGCTCAGCTTGGAGGTCAGATTCACCAGTCTGGGGGCTGAAAAGTTCAGAATGGAAAAGATTATCTGGAGACACTTAATTAGACTCAGGCACACAGAAAATGAGTAAATATTAAAATACATGGGTTAATATCTAGAATGTTTGACGATATGTCTCTAACTATGTTGTATTTGTCTCTAACTATGTTTTATATATCTGTAACTATGTTGTACATGTCTGTAACTGGGTTGTATTTGTCTGTAACTATGTTTTACAGGTCTGTAACTATGTTGTATAAGTCTGTAACTATGTTGTACAGGTCTGTAACTATGTTCTATATGTCTGTAACTATGTTGTACAGGTCTGTAACTATGTTGTACATGTTTGTAACTATGTTGCACAGGTCTGTAACTATGTTGTATTTGTCTGTACCTATGTTGTATTTGTCTGTAACTATGTTGTATATGTCTGTAACTATGTTGTACAGGTCTGTAACTATATTGTATAAGTCTGTAACTATATTGTATAAGTCTGTAACTATGTTGTGCAGGTCTGTAACTATATAGTATAAGTCTGTAACTATATTGTATAAGTCTGTAACTATGTTGTACATGTTTGTAACTATGTTGCACAGGTCTGTAACTATGTTGTATATGTCTGTACCTATGTTGTATTTGTCTGTAACTATGTTGTATATGTCTGTAACTGTGTTGTACAGGTCTGTAACTATGTTCTATATGTCTGTAACTATGTTGTATATGTCTGTAACTATGTTGTATATGTCTGTAACTATGTTGCACAGGTCTGTAACTATGTTGTACAGGTCTGTAACTATGTTGTATTTGTCTGTAACTATGTTGTATAAGTCTGTAACTATGTTGTACAGGTCTGTAACTATGTTCTATATGTCTGTAACTATGTTCTATATGTCTGTAACTATGTTGTATTTGTCTGTAACTATGTTGTATATGTCTGTAACTATGTTGCACAGGTCTGTAACTATGTTCTATATATCTGTAACTATGTTGTACATGTCTGTAACTGTGTTGTATTTGTTTGTAACTATGTTTTACAGGTCTGTAACTATGTTGTATATGTCTGTAACTATGTTGCACAGGTCTGTAACTATGTTGCACAGGTCTTTAACTATGTTGTACATGTCTGTAACTATGTTGCACAGGTCTGTAACTATGTTGCACAGGTCTGTAACTATGTTGTAAAGGTCTGTAACTATGTTGTACAGGTCTTTAACTATGTTGTACATGTCTGTAACTATGTTGCACAGGTCTGTAACTATGTTGTACAGGTCTGTAACTATGTTGTACATGTTTGTAACTATGTTGCACAGGTCTGTAACTATTTTGTATATGTCTGTACCTATGTTGTATTTGTCTGTAACTATGTTGTATATGTCTGTAACTATGTTGTACAGGTCTGTAACTATATTGTATAAGTCTGTAACTATATTGTATAAGTCTATAACTATGTTGTGCAGGTCTGTAACTATATAGTATAAGTCTGTAACTATATTGTATAAGTCTGTAACTATGTTGTACATGTTTGTAACTATGTTGCACAGGTCTGTAACTATGTTGTATATGTCTGTACCTATGTTGTATTTGTCTGTAACTATGTTGTATATGTCTGTAACTGTGTTGTACAGGTCTGTAACTATATTGTATAAGTCTGTACCTATGTTGTATTTGTCTGTAACCATGTTGAATATGTCTGTAACTATGTTGTACAGGTCTGTAACTATATTGTATAAGTCTGTAACTATATTATATAAGTCTGTAACTATGTTGTACAGGTCTGTAACTATGTTGTACAGCTCTGTAACTATGTGGTATAAGTCTGTAACTATGTTGTATTTGTCTGTAACTATGTTGAATATGTCTGTAACTATATTGTTTAAGTCTGTAACTATATTGTAAAAGTCTGTAACTGTATTGTATAAGTCTGTAACTATTATATACAGGTCTGTAACTATGTTGTATAAGTTGTAACTATATTGTATAAGTCTGTAACTATGTTGTATAAGTCTGTAACTATGTTGTATAAGTCTGTAACTGTGTTGTATTTGTCTGTGACTATGTTTTACAGGTCTGTAACTATGTTGTATAAGTCTGTAACTATGTTGTACAGGTCTGTAACTATGTTGTATATTTCATGTAACTATATTTTACAGGTCTATAGTAATGTTGTATATATCTGTAACTATGTTTTACAGGTCTGTAACTATATTGTATAAGTCTGGTAACTATGTTTAATATGTCTGTAATTATATTAAATATGTCTGTAATTATATTGTATAAGTCTGTAACTATGTTGTTTTTGTCTGTAACTATTTTGTATATGTCCGTAACTATGTTGTATATGTCTGTAACTATGTTGTATATGTCTGTAACTATGTTGTACAGGTCTGTAACTATGTTGTATTTGCCTGTAACTATGTTGTATATGTCTGTAACTATATTGTATAAGTCTGTAACTGTATTGTATAAGTCTGTAACTATTTTGTATTTGTCTGTAACTATGTTGTCACGTCCTGACCAGTAAAGGGGTTATTTGTTATTGTAGTTTGGTCAGGACGTGGCAAGCGGTGTTTGTTTTATGTGTTTCGTTTTTTTTGGGTTAATGTTCTATGTTAGTGTATTTCTATGTTCGTTCTAGTTTTTCTATTTCTATGTTTAGTTTATTGGGTTGACCTTCAATTGGAGGCAGCTGTTCCTCGTTGCCTCTAATTGAAGGTCCTATTTAGTAGGGGTGTTTTTCCATGGGTTTTTGTGAGTAGTTGTTCCGTATGTAAGCTGTGTGCCTTACAGGACTGTTCGTCGTTGTTTTTGTTTAAGTGTTTGTTTTGGTTTTTCTTCACAATAAAGAAGATGAGTATTCACATTCCCGCTGCGCCTTGGTCCCATCTTTACGACGAACGTGACAGAACTACCCACCACCAACGGACCAAGCAGCGGGCCCAGGAGGAGCAAGGATCCTGGGCCAGGAAAGAAGGGAGCAGCACCAGGAGTGGAGCAAGCACGGTGCTCGGGAGGTGATGGCATCCTGGTCGCTGGAGGTACTAGAGGCAAGGATAGACTGGACGTGGGAACAGCTACTGGACCATTGCAACAGCCTGCCTGGGAAGCAGGTGGAGCTGGAGAGGAAGCCCAATAAATGTTTTGGGGGGGCACACGGGAAGATTGGCTAGGGCAGGCAGTAGACCTGAGCCAACTCCCCGTGCTTATTATGGGGAGCAGCGGATCATGAGAGCGCCGGACTATGCGGAAGTGCACCCGTTGTTGCCCTTGCGCACGCACAGTCCGGTGCGAGCGATTCCAGCCCCTCGCAAGTGCTGTGCTAGAGTGGGCATCCAGCCAGGTAGGAGTATGCCTGCGCAGTACATCTGGCCACCAGTACGTCTCCTAGGCCCAGGCTACCCTGCGCCTGCTCTACGCAAGGCAGCCATCAGGCCTCTGTACAGCCTAGTTTGCACTGTGCCAGCACTCTGCCCGTGCAGGGCTACTGTGATTACCCAGCCAGGACAGGTGGTGCAGGCTGTGCGCTCCAGACCTCCAGTGCTTGTTCATGGCCCGGAGTATCCAGTTCCTGCTCCCCGCACCAGCCCTGAGGTGCGTGTCTCGAGTCTGGCCCCTCCAAAGCCAGCACCACGCACCAGGCCTCCAGTGCGTCGGCCCAGTCCAGTACGTCCTGTTCCTGCTCCTCGCACTAGCCTTTAGGTGCGTGTCTCCAGTCTGTTACCTCCAGTACCAGCCCCACGCACTAGGCCTCCAGTGCGTCAGCCCAGTCCAGTTCGTCCTGCTCCTGCTCCTCGCACTGGCCTTTAGGTGCTTGTTACCAGTCTGGCGCCTCCAAAGCCAGCCCCACGCACCAGGCCTGTAGTGCGTCTGTCCAGTCCAGAGCTTCCGGAGACAGTTCCCCGTCTAAAGCTTCCAGCGACAGTTCCCCGTCTAGAGCTTCCGGCGACAGTTCCCCGTCTAGAGCTTCCGGCGACAGTTCCCCGTCTAGAGCTCCCGGCGACAGTTCCCCGTCCAGAGCTTCCGGCGACGTCCTACAGTCCGGAGCCTGCAAAGACAGCCCACAGTCCGGAACCGGCAGAGACGGCCCACAGTCCGGAACCGACAGAGACGGCCCACAGTCCGGAACCGACAGAGACGGCCCACAGTCCAGAACCGGCAGAGACGGCCCACAGTCCGGAGCCTGCAGAGACGGCTCACAGTCTGGAGCCTGCAGAGACGGCTCGCAGTCCGGAGCCTGCAGAGACGTCCCGCAGTCCAGAGCCTGCAGAGACGACCCGCAGTCCGGAGCCTCCAGAGACGGCCCGCAGTCCGGAGCCTACAGAGACGGCCCGCAGTCCGGAGCCTGCAGAGACGGCCAGCATTCCGGAGCCTGCAGAGACGGCCAGCATTCCGGAGCCTGCAGAGACGGCCTGCAGTCCGGAGCCTGAGCAGCCAAAGTCGCCCTACAGTCCGGAGCCTGCGCAGCCAGAGTCGCCCTCCAGTCTGGAACCGGCGCAGCCAGAGTCGCCCTCCAGACCGGAACCGGCGCAGCCAGAGTCGCCCTAAAGTCCGGAACCGGCGCAGCCAGAGTCGCCCTCCCATCCGGAACCGGCGCAGCCAGAGTCGCCCTCTAGTCCGGAGCTCCCAGAGTTGCCCTCCAGTCCAGAGCTCCCAGAGTCGCCCATCAGCCCGAGGTCTCCAGCGTCGCGCATCAGCCCGAGGTCTCCAGTGACGCGCATCAGCCCGAGGTCTCCAGCGACGCGCATCAGCCCGAGGTCTCCATCGACGCGCATCAGCCCGAGGTCTCCAGCGACGCGCCTTAGCCCTGTGGACAGGTTAAGTTGGCGACTAAGGCCGGAGCCTGAGCCACCTCCATAGTAGGTGGGTTGGGGGGGGTGTAGCACAAGAACCGTCGGTGACGGTGGGCACCCTCCCTTCCCTCCCTTTAGTTCGGGATTATTTTTGTTTTGAGGTTTATTTTTGTGTTTTTTGGTTTGAGGTGCATCCGTGGTCTCCAACTTTGTGGGGGGTGGTACTGTCACGTCCTGACCAATAAAGGTGTTATCTGTTACTGTAGTTTGGTCAGGACGTGGCAGGGGGTGTTTGTTTTATGTGTTTCGGGGTTTTTTGGTTAATGTTCTATGTTAGTATATTTCTATGTTCATTCTAGTTTGTCTATTTCTATGTTTAGTTTATTGTGTTGACCTTCAATTGGAGGCAGCTGTTCCTCGTTGCCTCTAATTGAAGGTCCTATTTAGTAGGGGTGTTTTTCCATCGGTTTTTGTGGGTAGTTGTTCCGTATGTAAGCTGTGTGCCTTACAGGACTGTTTTTCGTCGTTGTTTTTGTTTAAGTGTTTATTTTGTTTTTTCTTCACAATAAAGAAGATGAGTATTCACATTCCCGCTGCGCCTTGGTCCCATCTTTACGACGACCGTGACATATGTGGTATATGTCTGTAACTATGTTGTACAGGTCTGTAACTATGTTGTATTTGTCTGTAACTATGTTGTTTAAGTCTGTAACTATGTTGTACATGTCTGTAACTATGTTGCACAGGTCTGTTACTATGTTGCACAGGTCTGTATCTATGTTGTACATGTCTGTAACTGTGTTGTATTTGTCTGTAACTATGTTGTACATGTCTGTAACTGTGTTGAATTTGTCTGTAACTATGTTGTACAGGTATGTAACTATGTGTTACATGTCTGTAACTGTGTTGCACAGGTCTGTAACTATGTTGTACATGTCTGTTACTGTGTTGTATTTGTCTGTAACTATGTTTTACAGGTCTGTAACTATGTTGTATATGTCTGTAACTATGTTTTACAGATCTGTAACTGTGTTGAATATGTCTGTAACTATGTTGTATTTGTCTGTAACTATGTTGTATATGTCTGTAACTATATTGTATAAGTCTGTAACTATATTGTATAAGTCTGTAACTATGTTGTTTAAGTCTGTAACTATGTTGTTTAAGTCTGTAACTATGTCGTTTAAGTCTGTAACTATGTCGTTTAAGTCTGTAACTATGTCGTTTCAGTCTGTAACTATGTCGTTTAAGTCTGTAACTATGTCGTTTATGTCTGTAACTATGTGCTGCAGTGGTGAGAGACCAAGCGTTAAATCTAATGAAAGTAAAGCCTTAGCTACCGTTGGTGGAGACCTTGGCAGAGGTCTTATCATCTTTGCATTCACAGATGTACTCTCCCTCATCCTCTTTGGTCATTCCTGTTACGGTAAGGACCCGCTTGGCACCGTCAGCGCTGACACAGAACCTGCCACCGGGTTTGACCTCACGACTGTTGTGGCGCCAGAGTACGTCCCCTGAGGCTTGGTTCAGTTCACAGGTCAGGGTCAGCGTAACACCCAGCTCTGTGGCTACAGGCTGCAACTGCACCACAAACTTCAGCGGTGTATCTGAGAGGAAACATGGACAGAACTTCATTTACTTAATTTTATATGCATGCTCTTATGTCAGTATTGACTGTACACGCCAATCAATTGTTCTGATGAATGAATTGCTAACTAACGTTTGACTTGAACTTTGAACTCAAGCTTGTCATCATCAGTGTGGCAAGAGTAGGTGCCACTGTCTTTGACTTCGGTGGACTTCACAATCAGGGTACGAGAATGTCCCTCTCTCTTCATCTCATATTTAGTGCCCTCCTTCAACTCTACTCCATCCCTGAACCACTTAACACTGGCACTCTCCGAAGTCAGCTCAGTGGTCAAAACAATCTTCTCACTTGCTTGAACACTGCATATATCCTTCACGGCAGTCTTTTTAAACTTGGCAGAGGATTCTAGAGAAAAAAATAAAACTTGTTAGCGTAGTGATGATAGTACTGGGTATAACAAATACGGTTGAATGAGTCAATGACATCATACCTGTCACCTGTATCTCATAGACCAGCTTCTCTGCTCCAACCTCACAGGTGTACTGTCCAGCATCCTTCTTCTCCACCTTCTCTATCACCAGCTGACGAGTCTTGCCCTTTGTCTCCATGGAGACTGTCTTACTGGAAGTCAGCAGCTTACCATCCTTGTACCATTTCACCTCAGTCTTGGTATCTGACACATCACAGCTCAGAGTGGTTTTCTGGGAGAGAGTAGCTTTCACCTCCTTCTTTACAGACTCCTTGTTGGTGAAAGCTGCTTGAATCTCTGAAGGAGAAATTATGACATGCCACAGTAGAATTAGAACCCCTTCATTCAGGGTTGAACACAAAACAAACAGGAAGCGCATCTCTACACTGGACAGACATGAGACTGGGAAGTGTTGAGCAAAACAATGGCTAGACTAGTAAGTCAATAACCAGCTATTCAAATATAGTTTTAGACACAAATATGCAACCAAGAGACAGACATCTAACCAAACAAAATGGGCAGTACATTCAGAGGCCATCGGCTTGAGTATACAAAACAACATCTTGTTTGGGACCATTCAGCCTACAAAGCCTTAAGAGAAACATCAACAGACAGCCAGCTTTCATATCCTCCATACCTGTCACCTGTATCTTAAAGACCAGTTTCTCTGCTCCAACCTCACAGGTGTATTGTCCAGCATCCTTCTTCTCCACCTTCTCTATCACCAGCTGACGAGTCTTGCCCTTTGTCTCCATGGAGACTGTCTTACTGGAAGTCAGCAGTTTGCCATCCTTGTACCATTTCACCTCCGTCTTGGTATCTGACACATCACAGCTCAGAGTGGCTTTCTGGGAGAGAGCAGCTTTCACCTCCTTCTGTACAGAGTCCTTATTGGTGAAGGCAGCCTGGACCTCTGAATGGGGATCATTGAAGGGCATGGTAAAACCAGAAACCCTTCATTCAGGGTCAAACAATCCCAACACCAAATCAGAAACCCTTTGTGTATCTTGCACATGACATACAAAAGGGAAATCAAGCGATATTGTCAGAGTAAGTAAAAAAATCTGCATTTCTAAAGCATTATGAGACAGACAAGAACATACAATTCAGACTTCCACACTAACAAAACAATCATAACAAACAACAGTATAACATCTCTTTCCTTGGGAGAACAAAATTGTAGACAATGTAAAACACAGACACAGTACATTGACAACCATCCAGCCTCCAAAACCTTGAGAAAAACATCAACAGACAGCCAGCTTTGAAATCGTCCCATACCTGTCACCTGTATCTTAAAGGCCAGCTTCTCTGCTCCAACCTCACAGGTGTAATGTCCAGCATCCTTCTTCTCCACCTTCTCTATCACCAGCTGACGAGTCTTGCCCTTTGTCTCCATGGACACTGTCTTACTGGAAGTCAGCAGTTTGCCATCCTTGTACCATTTCACCTCCGTCTTGGTGTCAGACACCTCACAGCTCAGAGTGGCTTTCTGGGAGAGAGTAGCTCTCACCTCCTTCTGTACAGAGTCCTTATTGGTGAAAGCGGCTTGAGTTTCTGAGGGAACAATTATGGAGGTGCATGATAGTACCAGAAACATAACACTTTAGGTAAAAAAATCCCAACAACCAAACCAGATACCATATCTTACACACAACAGACATCAGGGGACATAAAGCAATACAAATGCTAGGTAAATCAATCATCTGCATTTATAAAGTAGTAAGACACAGACCAAGACAATGCAACAAACAGGGAAACGGACAATTCAGACATTTGCAAAACAATCAAAAAAGACAACAATATAACATCTCTTTCCTTTAGGGAAAACATGTGTAGACAATGTAGAGAACATATACATTGACAACTATTCAGCCTCCAAAGCCTTCCGAGGAACAATAATAGAGCCAGCTGTATCTTAAAGACCAACTTCTCTGCTCCAGCCTCACAGGTGTACTCTCCAGCATCCTTTTTCTACACATTTTCTATCACAAGCTGACAAGCTTTGCCCATTGACAACATGTGGACTGTCTTAGTGGAAGTCAGTAGCTTGCCATCTTTGTACCATTTCACCTCTGTCTTGGTATCTAACAGCTCACAGCTCAGAGTGGCTTTCTGGGAGAGAGTAGCTCTCACTTATTGGAGAAAGCAGCCTTCATTTCTGAAGGAGGAACAATTGAGGGATATGATGGAAATGAGAAACCTCAATATCACATCAAAACAGGAACCATATCTCTAGACTGGACAAATACGGGAGGTATTGGACATAGAGCAGCCTTGCAAAGTAAACCATCTGAAATTCCAATGTGACATGGAGACGGACACACAGTCCAGAGCAACAAACTGGGAAACAGAGCACTCAGATATCCCCATGAAAAACATCAGTGAATCGAGACAAAATATTCAAAGGACAATGCTGTGCGCAATCAAAACAACCAATTAAACCTATATGTTTGCAAGATAGAACTCACAAATGCTAAGGTAATGTAACCAATTACACTTAGAAAATAACTAAATAGCTGTAAGTTAAAAAACAGAACTAAAAATGTAACTGTGTATGTCCCATAACATCTCCTCCGACATCAGAAAATCTCTTACGATTATCTTCAAATAAGGAGAATAAAATTTTAATTAATAAGACAGACAAACGGACAACCATTCAAGCAACCAAAACCTAAATCACATCACAGAGGGCATCTAACTAAAAAATAACTCCTGCATACCTGTCACCTGTATCTTAAAGACCAGTTTCTCTGCTCCAACCTCACAGGTGTATTGTCCAGCATCCTTCTTCTCCACCTTCTCTATCACCAGCTGACGAGTCTTGCCCTTTGTCTCCATGGAGACTGTCTTACTGGAAGTCAGCAGTTTGCCATCCTTGTACCATTTCACCTCCGTCTTGGTGTCAGATACCTCACAGCTCAGAGTGGCTTTCTGGGAGAGAGCAGCTTTCACCTCCTTCTGTACAGAGTCCTTATTGGTGAAGGCAGCCTGGGCTTCTGTAAATCAACCATTAGCAGTTCAAATATAGAATGGGAACCGACACACAGCCGCAAAAGGGACAGAGACCAGTGAGACGTCCCCATAAGCCACAAAGCAAAACAACCAGAGCCAAATCAAGCAAGGAAACAACCTTGAAGCCTCAAACATAGCCCCTTGTCTGATGGAATCAACTAATCCTAAGATCTCAACTTTATCAGCATGACAAAAAACTAGGTATTGGTTTCTTACTGAGACAAAAGCTAAATGTAACTTAACAGTACACTTGCCAAAGCATCTGAGGGGAGAGCTAACTATTTCATAGTTATCTTCTCCTAAGATAAACATGTCCAATGTGTAGAGCAGGAAGCCAGTATGAGGGTTTGCAGTCAGGCTACAATGGAAGGCAGCCGGTGTGTAGGAGAAAAAAATATATGTAGAGTTCAAAAGGTACTGGCACTCAAAACCATGAAAAGGAATAACCCAAGGAGGCCGATGTGCAAAAATAATATACTTAATTTAATCCACGCTCAAAAGAATACAAAAAGTACAAAGTTAATAAAGAAAAACGGAGCATACGTTTCGACCTGATCATCAGTAATGTACAAACAAATCAGGAAGACGTACTTAAGAAGACACCTGCTGTGCGTAACAGGGGCAACAGGTGCAAGCAGATAGTTGATCAGATACTGGCGAATAAGGAGTGAATACAATATTAGCAAGGAATATGTGGAAGAATTAAAAAAAATGGACAATTCAAATGTCACATATAATTGAAAAAAGACAACGAGCTGGGTTACATAACAATATCAGAAGCAATAGATATGAAATACTCCAGTAGGCTAAAGAGCTCAGAGTGCGGGGGGGTGGGGTGGGGACTAGTGGTGCCTGTAACATGCAAGGTCCAATTCCTCATTAATATGAAGAGCAGACAGACAACCATTCAAGCAATCAGGCAGAAAGGAGACAAGACGATATCCTCCTTACCTGTCACCTGTATCTCATAGACCAGTTTCTCTGCTCCAACCTCACAGGTGTACTGTCCAGCATCCTTCTTCTCCACCTTCTCTATCACCAGCTGACGAGTCTTGCCCTTTGTCTCCATGGACACTGTCTTACTGGAAGTCAGCAGTTTGCCATCCTTGTACCATTTCACCTCAGTCTTGGTATCTGACACATCACAGCTCAGAGTGGCTTTCTGGGAGAGAATAGCTTTCACCTCTCTCTGTACAGAGTCCTTGTTGGTGAAGGCAGCCTGTTGGGCTTCTGAGGGAACAATCATGGAGGGGCATTCGACACTGGACAGACATGGGTAGCATTGACATGCATAACAGTCATAGTCAACCAGCTACAGCACTAATATAGCAGAGACAGACACATCGCATCATTGAGGTGTCCTCAGAAGCCATGAAAGCAAAATCATCCAATGAAACAACTTTGAAGCCCATATCTACAAACAATATTTTATCTGATAACCCCACACATTTTTAAGTCTCAATTAGAACACTAACAAAACAACCATACATTTCTAACATAATGAGCAGAGCTGAAGAAATTCAAATGTTGTACATTGTTCAAACCATCTCCAAGGACTAAGGGAGAAAATGTTTCAAATTTGCAAGACTGGCACATGGACAACCACTCCAGCAACCTCGGTCAAAAGTAGACAATAGACAGTCAATCAATATTTGGCTTACCTGACACATGTATTTTAAAGACCAGCTTCTCTGCTCTAGCTTCACAGGTGTACTCTCCAGCATCCTTTTTCTCCATTTTGTCTATTACCAACAGACGACTCTTGCCCTTTGTCTCCATGGAGACTGTTTTACTTGCAATGATCTGTTTGCCATCCTTGTACCATTTCACCTCTGTCTTGGTATCTGACACCTCACAGCTCAGAGTGGCTTTCTGGGAGAGAGTAGCTCTCACTTCCTTCTGTACAGAGTCCTTGTTGGTGAAGGCAGCCTGTTGAACTTCTGAGGGAACAGTCATGGAATGGCAGAGTAAAATCAGAAACCTTTCTTTTTGGGTTGAACACTAAAAACAGGAACAGTATTTGTATGGGCAGTCTGGGATTCTAGTTTTTCTAGCTTAAACATTTTAAAAAAAATATATGACTAGGTTATTATACAAACTGAATACAATGATATTGTTTGTCTGGTGTGCTCTACAGACATTCCTTCTCTCTCTTACCTTTTATCTTGACCTGGAATGTGACTTTGTCTTCCGCTGTCTCGCAGGAGTAGTGTCCCTCGTCACTCTTCTTGGCGTTCTTGATGACCAGTCTCCTCTGTGTCCCTTTGGAGACAATGGTAGTTCTTTGGTCCTCAATGACCACTGTCTGATCCTTCCTCCACACCACCACCCCGCTGGCAGACGATACCTCACAGTTCAACTCAAGGTGCCCACTGAGGGCAGGTGCCACCCCCATGGGACCCCTGGCCTTGTTCAGGAATTTTGCTTCATCTGGAAGAGAAACATGGATGGATTTGTCATCAAGAACAAAATCATGATTTTACGCTTTTTTAATTTATAGAGTTGTGGTAGAAATCTATGAATACCTTAAGGTTATAATTAAATGTTAACAAAGGCCCATGTGGAATTGAATATGACAAAAAAATATGCAATAACAGAATCATCTATGATGATTTATTCGCTTTACAAATATTTGATTATGCTTTTATAACCAAACAGCTACATTTCATACACCATCATATGATAGGTGGGTGTCTGCCTGTGCGTGGTTGGAGGATTGGGGACGGTACCAGTGATACATTGGACTTTATTACATGATGACAGAGAGCTCTTTCCCATGCTCGATGGCTCACTACCACCTGGTGTTAGTTGTCAGAGCCCAGTCTGTCCCTGTGTGCCACGTGGTGTGAGAGGGGCTTTCTGTAGGCAATGTAGGTTAGAGGTTGCACTTCATACGCCGTGTCAGTTTAAGATCCGGGGTCAGACTAACCTACTGGATTTCGAGTGTAAAAATATCTGTCATTTGTAAAAAAAATAAAACAAAATACAAAACGGGTTTTCAGTGAAGCTGTACAAAATGTAGCTATTTCTGTTATTGTATTACAATTATATGGGAATCTGAGGGATCAGGTTTCCACTTTCCACCAGGTGTCAACAAGTTATTAATATGTTGTAGACATTGGAGTGGTTTCTTATTTCTAGCATGATAGATTACTACAGGAGTTGAGTCTTTATTCTTGATATTTTGGCTGTCCTGTTGTACCTTTTAGAGAAAGCTTCAGGGACATTCTGTCTTCGTTTAGGACACAGTCATAGATTCCCGTGTCCTCTTCAGTGACATTGTGTACCATCAGGATCCTCTTGTGGTCAGTGGTTATGCACTCATACTTCTTGCCCATCTTCAGCTCCCGTCCATTCTTCATCCAGACCACCTACAGAGTTAGAGGAAACATTGTAATGCACAATCCTCATAAGTTACACAGGAATGACAGCATTACACAGTGATTTACACAGTGAATTGAAACTGAACAATTCAAAAGAGAAAGTCTTAAGTATTTTTGTATTTAAAACACTACGCCTAACCCTAACAGACCAATACAGTACTCATTTGTTCATTAATTAATTCAGTCATCTGGACTTCTATATAATATGTGCCATTAGATAATATATGCCATTTAGCAAATGCTTTTATCCAAAGTGATTTACAGTCGTGCATACATTTTATGCATGGCTGGTCCCGGGATTCAAACCCACTACCCCGGTGTTACAAGCGCCATGCGCAACCAACTGAGCTACAAAAGGACCACTACACACCTGGGCATGGTAATCAGACACCTCTGTGGTCAGCTGGGCGGAGGACTGGGCGCTGCAGGTCACCACCTCAGTGTGAGCAGACTTACTGGTGAACCGGATAGGTGGAGCTGTAAATAGAGGTTTTACATAAGCTACCAGGGCTATGCTAATTACAGAGTATTGAATTGTAGTTGTTGTATGGGAAATTCCAATGGAAAGATGGTGACTGTCTACCAACAGAACAGCTAACAGATGAGGTTCATAACTGCTTGTACAGCACTATGAGGTTGGAATAATACTGTGAAATTGTAAAAATTAGGATTACGCCCTTTTAGTGTAAAAGCTATTTGTAAAGAAAGCCTGGAATTTAAGCCTGTTTTGGTGGGATGGAGTTTTAGTCTGCCTGGTGACATCACCATGCAGTAAATTAGTTAATTGATCAATAAGAAAGAGTGGAAAGGGTTCTACATGGAACCCAAAAGGATTCTATCTGGAACCAAAAGGGTTCTACCTACAGTAGTACCAAAAAGGGTTCTTCTCCTATGGGGACAGCCAAAGAACCCTTTTAGGTTCTAGATAATATCATTTTTTTATTATGTATATATAGCCTTTATACTCATTGTGTTATTGTTACCATTACTCATTGTGTATTTATTATTTATTTTATTGTTACATGTTTTACTTTTCTATTATTTCTCTATTTTCTTTCTCTCTGCATTGTTGGGAAGGGCCCGTAATTAAGCATTTCACTGTTAGTCTACACTTGTTGTTTACAAAGCATGTTTTATTTGATTTGATTTATACAGGCAACTCAAAGCATCATGCTAATGAAGACATGCATATTCAATCCACAGTTCTTATTCTTGGCATTGCCCCCTATTCCAGTGCTTACCCTTCACTTTGAGTATACAAGTGCTCTCAGAGCCACCGCCCACAAATTTGACCACGGCTCCGTTCATCTCCATCAAGACCGTCCGGATCATCAGCGTGTGTGTGGTCTTTTGGCGGGTGATAAGGTAGTCACCACCACTACGCAGGAGGCGTCCGTTGATAGACCAGAAGCCAGAGCACACGGCAGACAGATCCACGGAGAGTGAGGCCTCCTCACCTGAGATGGCTGTGCTGTTCATCAGGCCTGTTTTCACCTCTGCACTGGGCTCTGTAAGAAAGGGTTGAATCACATCAGTATTACAAAAGTAGCATGGTGGTGTTTTTATATATTTTTTTGTATTACGGTTTGATTGTGAGTACCTGTTGAAAAGTTCCAAAAAGGTTATTCTGCTGTCCCAATTGGAGAACCGTTTCAGGGTCCTGGTAGAACCCGTTTTGGTTCCAGGTAGAAACCTTTTGGGTTCTATGTAGAACCCTCTGTGGAAAGGGTTCTACATGGAACCTCAAAAACCTCTACCTGGAACCAAAATGGTTCTACCTGGAACCAAAAAAAGGTTATTCAAAGGGTTCTCTTATGGGGACAGCCTAAGAACCCTATTAGGTTCTAGATAGCACCTTTTTTTCTAAGAGTGTACTTAGTTATTTTACTCTTACGGACAAGTCACCTTCTACCTACAAGCCTTGGTACAGACCCACATTCTTCTTGTCTACCTCATACATCTCCAGGAGTATTCCTAGACTGCCATTAGTTTCTTCTTCAATAAAACCAAGTAATAAGGAGTAAGAAGATGTTTGTCTGTCTCACCAAGGTAGAAGGTCCCGGGCACCTCCAGGTATTGGCTCTGGCCATAGTTGTTGACTGCAGAAATGCGGAACTGGTAGCTGGCCTCCTCTGTGAAGTTCTGGATTGTGATCTCGGTAAAGGGGCTAATCTCCATGCCATTGCACCTCTGCCAGGTCTGGGCACCCACCTTCCTCCTCTCTACTATGTACCCCTTGATGGGTACAGGGCGGTCACTGTCTGGGGGGGACCAGTGGAGGGTGATGGATGAGTCGGTCTTGTTGCGCACCACCACATCAATGGGGGGATCAGGAGGATGCTTTCTGGCAGCTGGGAGGGAGGGAGGTATAGTTTGAAATGGCTCATGTATGTATGATAAATTCTGAGAAAAGTCAGTGATATGACGTATCTGCAGACGTATAGAACAAATCCAGATAGCTGATGTTCTGAAAGAGCGGCAAAATATGGACCCCTACAAATCAGCTGGGCTAGACAATCTGGACCCTCTCTTACTAAAATTATCTGCCGAAATTGTTGCAACCCCTATTACTAGCCGGTTCAACCTCTCTTTCGTATCGTCTGAGATTCCCAAAGATTGGAAAGCAGCCACGGACATCCCCCTTTTCAAAGGGGGAGACACTCTAGACCCAAACTGCTACAGACCTATATCTATCCTACCCTGCCTTTCTAAGGTCTTTGAAAGCCAAGTTAACAAACAGATTACCGACCATTTCGAATCCCACCGTACCTTCTCCGCTATGCAGTCTGGTTTCCGAGCTGGTCATGGGTGCACCTCAGCCACGCGCAAGGTCCTAAACGATATCATAACCGTGATCGATAAGAGACAATACTGTGCAGCCGTAGTCATCGACCTGGCCAAGGATTTCGACTCTGTCAATCACCACATTCTTATCGTCAGACTCAACAGCCTTGGTTTCTCAAATGATTGCCTCGCCTGGTTCACCAACTACTTCTCTGATAGAGTTCAGAGTGTCAAATCGGAGGGCCTGTTGTCCGGACCTCTGGCAGTCTCTATGGGGGTGCCACAGGGTTCAATTCTCGGGCCGACTCTCTTCTCTGTATACATCAATGATGTCGCTCTTGCTGCTGGTGATTCTCTGATCCACCTCTACGCAGACGACACCATTCTGTATACTTCTGACCCTTCTTTGGACACTGTGTTAATTAACCTCCAGACGAGCTTCAATGCCATACAACTCTCCTTCCGTGGCCTCCAACTGCTCTTAAATGCAAGTAAAACTAAATGCATGCTCTTCAATCGATCGCTGCCCGCACCTGCCCGCCCGTCCAGCATCACTACTCTGGACGGTTCTGACTTAGAATATGTGGACAACTACAAATACCTAGGTGTCTGGTTAGACTGTAAACTCTCCTTCCAGACTCACATTAAACATCTCCAATCCAAAATGAAATCTTGAATTGGATTCCTATTTTGCAACAAAGCATCCTTCACTCATGCTGTCAAACATACCCTCGTAAAACTGACCATCCTACCGATCCTCGACTTCGGCGATGTCATTTACAAAATACCCTCCACGCTCTCGTTGGCTGGCCCTCGCTTCTTACTCGTCGCCAAACCCACTGGCTCCAGGTCATCTACAAGTCTTTGCTAGGTAAAGCCCCGCCTTATCTCAGCTCACTGGTCACCATAGCAGCACCCACCCGTAGCACGTGCTCCAGCAGGTATATCTCACTGGTCACCCCCAAAGCCAATTCCTACTTTGGCTGCCTTTCCTTCCAGTTCTCTGCTGCTAATGACTGGAATGAACTGCAAAAATCACTGAAGCTGGAGACTCTTATCTCCCTCACTAGCTTTAAGCACCAGCTGTCAGAGCAGCTCACAGATCACTGCACCTGTACATAGCCCATCTGTAATTAGTCCATCCAACTACCTCATCCCCATACTGTATTTATTTATTTATCTTGCTCCTTTGTACCCCAGTATCTCTACTTGCACATTCATCTTCTGCACATCTACCATTCCAGTGTTTAATTGCTATATTGTAATTACTTTGCCACCATGGCCTATTTATTGACTTACCTCCCTTATCTTACCTCATTTGCACACAATGTATATAGACTTTTTTTTCTTCTACTGTATTATTGACTGTATGTTTGTTTATTCCATGTGTAACTCTGTGTTGTTGTATGTGTCGAACTGCTTTGCTTTATCATGGTTATCGCAGTTGTAAATGAGAACTTGTTCTCAACTAGCCTACCTGGTTAAATAAAGGTGAAATAAAATAAACCCTAACCCTAACCCTAACCTTTGTGATCAGATTAATCAAAAGGGAATTTAAATGTAGGATTTCCTAATTTGATGTTGCGATAGGAAAAGGGCTTTAGAGTCTGTGCTATGCATGTAGGTCTATGTCTGTAGCTCACCTGTGACAGAGAATCTTGTGGAGGTCTTGCAGTCTCCAGCCATGAAGGCCACCTCTCCTGAGTCGTCAGCTTGGCAGTGGCTGATGGTTAAAGTGTACTGCCTGAGGGTGCATGCAATTAATATGCGTGTGTCCGGCTTCAGACGCTCGGCATTGCGTGTCCAGTAGGCGTCAGAACAGGGGTGCTCCAGCTCAACGCAGAAGATCACT
Source organism: Salmo trutta (assembly GCF_901001165.1). Classification (NCBI taxonomy): domain Eukaryota; kingdom Metazoa; phylum Chordata; class Actinopteri; order Salmoniformes; family Salmonidae; genus Salmo; species Salmo trutta. Next base: position 32,626,099 of record NC_042977.1, on the reverse strand, counting down.
GTATCACTCACTGGCACTACAGTCCTCCTGGGCAGCTTCTTAGTGATGTTGCCTGTGAGTGACAAGTACAAGGGTCACCAAATGGCAAGTGTAGTCTACAACGCTGCAGCACTAACACTGTGTAAACTAAATACCAAGGTTATTGCCCCCTTGAAAGGTCAGAAAGGAAATTGGAGACTCCCTTTGCATCATTAAATGTTTTGACAGTTTTTTGACAGTATTTTGACTGTATATTTTGACACTGTATTTTGACAGTATATTTTGACAGTATTTTGACAGTAATAGGCAGTAATGCCTATTACATGATGAAACTGCACAACATTTCATTGTAAACTTCTGTCTGATATATATTCCATCGAAGTATAATGTAGGAACAATCTCAATGTTGATAATGTTGCATAATATTTGTTATTGGAGGCATCAGGAGTTTGTCAGAAGACTAGAGACAAGAAAATGGCTCTCGTACCCAGCACAGTGAGCTCGGCCACGGTGCGGCTCCCCTCCTTCATCTCGCAGATGTAGACGGCATCATCATTGGTGGTGACGTTGTGGATGGTGAGGCGCCGCATGGTGCCCTCCTCCTCCATTCGGTACTTGGAGCAGTCCTCCAGTCGCGTCTCCTCCATGAACCAGCTGGCCTGGGTGGTGGAGATGGGCACCTCACACAGCAGTGTGGCCGTCATCTTCTCCTGGACCTCCACATCCTGCAGCTTCCTCCTGAACGGCACCTTGGGCTCTGAGGATCATTGAAAGAACACAGAATAATTGTCACAAGGTGAGTGAAATAATGGAAATTGGTGGATGCGTAAATCAATTGCTCATAAAGTCAATCTCTTTCTGTTTTGCCGATACAATGGATGTATTTATTTTAATATGCCATACCCTGCCATGGGCTCTGACATAGGAGGATTGCAGAACATTTTTAAAAAGTTGAGTGACTCCAGTAATTAAATTCATGTATCTTACTTTTGAACACTTCTCAGCAGAAAGTAAACAGCATAGTGGATCAATTTCAGCAACAACTAAGAGCATTGAAGCGCGAGACTCAACTTCTCCACTGTGTTGGTGCCCTGGCTACCACACTGTACACAGCACAAAGCGAACCTGTGCACATGCGCAGATACTATGTGTGACTCTCGCTCATCTCAATATCTCCGCTGCTGCTCGTGGCAACGTAATTTCACTGAATCTACCTTTAAAGTACTTGTACAGTACTAGAGTTTCAATCACTTATGTATTTCAGCTGTACTCCATCAACAACCCACGGTTGAACCAGTCCAAGCCAGCATTTTGTCATGTATCCACCTCATGTGATACACACACATTCTATAGGACTGATTTCTATGGGCTCCAATACATCACAGAGTATTTCCATCAAATAAAACTAACATTTACAGTCCTTAGAAAGCAGATTAGATAGACAAGTGCTGTTCCATTTTCAGCAACAAAAGGAAACATCTCCATTTGGGGAATGCTTTAGTTCTCTACGATTTAACTGTCTGTTTACTTTATTATGGAATGAGCTTACAAAGCTACTTACAGGGCTATTATTATGTACTGCATTTCCATTTGGACAATATTAGAACAAGACATCAGCACTCAGAATAATCAGCTCTATTTATTCATAATTTCAAAATAGGCAACACAGTCAAATGATCTAGTTGCCTCATGGGTGGAATGTTATTCATATTTTTCATAATTTCTTAATTAATAAACATTATTTCAAAAACCCACCCGAAAATATGGGGTTTCTATGTCACACAGTTTTGTTATATTTCAGTCTTATGTGATATATATCAAGTGTAATATTGTGATGCAAACTCAAAATGTAATACATCAAAACTCCATATCTGACATGGTACAGGAGTCTTATTGTTTTAAGACCTTAACCATGTGTGTGAGGTGTAGACTTTTGTTTAAAAGTATATTTGTTTAAGACTACCAAGAAATACTGTGTGACCCTTGTTTAGCCCACTGCAGTAAAATATTAAATAATGGCTTATGCTCTTTGAAAACAGTTGAGAAGGAACAGAGGCTAAACCATATTCACTTACATTTTAGTTTAGCGTTTATGTGCTGCTTTCATCTTTCCATATAACTTATCATTTGAATGTGTGTTTTGAATGTTTGGCTGGGACTGTGACTACTGAGTATGTTTCAATTATGACATTTCCTAGAGGTGCTTATTGTACACCAGAGGGTCATCAAATGATCTGGTGTTAATAAAAACACTGGTACATAAAGGGAGGAGGGATACAGTCCCTCTCGCTTGCAAAGCCTCTCAAGAATCCATTATCTAGTGTCAATTACTGTATAACCAGATGCAACCAAAATCACTGCCATGGGCACTGCACTCGCTGTCAAATTGAGACAGAGATTAACAACCGCCATTGATAAATCTCCATGCTCCAGGCTTCTAGCAAATCAGGAGTTGCTCATGGAAAATCACCCTAGAGCTGGCACCTAATGGCCATCATTGCAACTGTGAACTACTCATCACTAGCAGAAAATAGATGAAACATGACACTCCCCCTTCATTTCGCTGCCAGCATTCCACCACTTAGTTGCACAGTTTAAGTCTATGTTGGGGCAAAGTAAAACTGTGCTCAGGTGAACGTTTTAGCTCACTTTGGTTAATTATTTTAGTGTGGATAGAATTGTTGAGACTAATTTCCGTAAGAGCATGACTGTATGACATTATCCGATATCTCAAGGACAGCACACCCTCGGTTAACCTCTTCAGATTCCTTGCACTATCATGTTTAAAGGCCCAGTGCAGGACCATGTGATTTTCCTGTGTTTTATATACAGTATATTTCCACACAATGAGATTGTAATAATACTGTGTATTGTAAAATTTTGATAATGCTCTTTTAGTGTAAAAGATGTTTGTAAAGACCGCCTGAAATTTCAGCCTGTTTTGGTGGAATGGAGTGTTGGCCTTCCCATGGAGACATCAACATGCGGTGAATAACAGCTAATTCTTTTGTTTTTAACCTCTCCACTCAGACCACTCAGACAGTCCTAGTAAAATTCTTGCTGGAGTAATTGCTCTTCGCTAAGAAGCTATTTTTGTTTCTTTATGACCATTTTAATTGAAAGCAATCACAATAAGGTACTTAACTGTCACCCAGAAATTATTTGATATTGAGCTCAGTACGGGAAAAAATAAAAAAATGTATCCATTCACTGCTGTAAGTTGCTCTGGATAAGAGCGTCTGCTAAATGACTAAAATGTAAAATGTAAAAAATTTGAAAATGGCTGCATTGGGTCTTTAAACACTCTTTGAAATCAATGCTTTCACATACATAAGCCCGTGTACAGGGGGACCCCAACATCACAAGAATGACAAACTCCAATGTTATGCAGGCCTGCATTGCAGAGACATTTGAGCTATATTTAAACAAATGTTATATATGTTATATACTAGTCGATTATCAGCAATTCAGATAGAGCAATGAGAGAGAGTTAATCTAAGGTCATCTCCCCACATGACAAGCATTGTCATGTCCCTTAAATAGTCATGAATCCCTTTGCCTCGTTATGGAAACATTAAAGAAAACTACCCTCACTTTTTCCTTTAACAGCCGAGTGATGAACTAGACTTGGGAGTATGATAATGGCAGAATATGGAAAAACTAATGTTAAACATTTTATTTGTAGAAGACTTAGATGTGATGCACTATCAAATTAAAATAATAATCCATGGAGTAAATGCACTATTCTACATAATTTATATTCCAAACAAACATCGCTCTTGAAATACCAACCATTTGTGATTTTTATAGTTTTTTTTGCTTACCTTTAACTATCACCAGCACGGCGCTGTAGGTGTGTCCGGCCATATTGGAGGCGTTACAGGTGTACAGACCATTGTCCCTCTGTTTGCAGTACAGGATCTTGAGGATGAAGTTCTCGGCCTGGTCCTCATACATGATCTGTCTGCGTCCCTCGCCAATGTTCCCCCCATCCTTCCTCCAGATGATGTGAGGCTTGGGGTGGCCCGTCACGAAGCAGCTGAGTTTGGCGTGCTTGCCTTCAGTCACTGTGCAGGTGCGGGTGAAGACGCCTTTGGGCAGATGACTGACCAGTGCTGCGCTGCTGTGGTCTAGACCCAGAAGGCTCAGCCCGTCTGTGACCATAGTGGTGGCGGTCGAGGAGGTGGTAGTGGAGTTGTAAGTGGAGCTGCTGGTCTCGGCGGTGCAGTAGATAGAGATCCCTTCTTTACGTTTCTGCAGGTGGGAGAGGAGGGAGGTGCTCTTGTCCTTGCCCAGGTGACGGGAGTCCTGGGTGTCTACAACCAAGGTGGCGGCGGAGTTAGAGCGGCCTACCGAATTCTGGGCGCGGCAAGTGTATGTGCCGCTGTCCAGGCTGCGCACGCTCTGGATCCTCAAAGAGCTGCTGTCACTGTCCGATGTCACCTTGATGCGGTTCGTCTCGGCCAGGTAACGCCCGTCCTTCTCCCAGTCAAATTTGGGCTCTGGGTAAGCCGCAACCCGGCAGTGGAAGACCACGTCGCCCCCCAGGCCTACGCGTGCGGAGGTAGGCTTGACCATGAAGACGGGGGCCCTCTCCACCATCTCCTGTGGAAGGCCTACGTGAAGGGTTACGCATGCATATGCTTCCCCAACATTGTTTTTGGCCCGGCACATGTACTGGCCGCTGTCCTCCAGGGTTAGATCGTAGATGGTGAGGCGGTAGACGTCACCATCATCCACCATCTTGAAGCGGCCGCCAGAGGTCAGACGTAGCTTCTCCTTTTCCCAGGTAATCAGTGGGGTGGGGTTGCCCACGATGGTGCAGCTCAAGGTGGCATCCTTTCCCACGCACACTGCGAAGGCCTTGGGCCGCGTGAGAAACCTGGGGGCCCCTCCAAACAGGTTCTGGTCCATTACTAGTTCCTAGAGTACCAAGGAAATAGTGTCATTTAGAATTGAAACACACCGTTGAGAGAATAGAATAATCAAGAATACTGGGCTATATCAAGAAGTGCATAGGAAAGGCAACCAAAACTATGAGATATCCTTCTAATCTTATTGTCAATCATTTAAATCACTTGCATGACACTACACAGCCTCAAGTGTCTCATCCTTCTCATGCCTGACATAATAATGTAACAACTCTACATCAGCAAGTAATGACTAAAGTTTGAAAACCTTGTTCACACATAGGGTCACACTGTGTTTGGGTGGGCCATTGTAGAGCTAATTGTTTGCTGTAAATTAAGATTGTTTACATAGGAACTTGGAGGAATGTGTTAACATGTCTCACTTATGGCCTAGATATTTTTAGTGACGTCTGTCTGCAATGGACAGATAACAATGATATCTCACTAATTAAAACATTTATAGAGCATATCACTCAGCCTTCATCTGTTTACATTTACATAAACAATACAGAATACTGACTTAAATATTGTATATAATGTCTCTATGTAGGTCGAACATAAAATTGTCCCATTCAATGTAACAATCTGCAGTTTTATTGTTTTGTACAGCACATTTGCCTACCCAGGACAGATTTCCAACTAAAACACCGTGATACAGAGTAGGCTAACAAGATTACAAGTAACAACCATAAAATGGATCATATTCTAGCAAAAATAGTCCAACTGATGATAAACAATCATCAGAGCTAACCAAGAGGGAGGGAGATTCTAGAGTGACAGAGGGATGTATAGAAAAACAATCCTCCTCATTCTTTCCAAATAATAGCCTACAGTAGGTTTTTGGGTTAGAGGTACATATTTCATAGGTTTCTGCCTATTTGTTACACTTAAAACAATACTAGCCTACTGAAGTGGAATATTTAGATTAGTTGGTGCCATAGGCCTACTGTTCTTCAATTCTGGTCCTGGGAACTCACAGGGGTGCACATTCTTTATTTATACATTATTTGAGTCCGCAGGACAGGACTTGAGAAGCACGGTCGCATAGGACATCAACCAGACCCATATCAAGATCAAATAACACCTACACACTTGCTAAAAAGGCGTATCCAGAGGGGAGCAGGTGGTTTATTAGGCCTGTAGCCTACCCAAACTGATCAGCGCACCGTCAGATTACGATAAATACTGTTTTAACTAGGTTAAATAGAGCAAATATTGTCTTTGAAAGGGTGACATTTGCCATCTTTGTCACCTCCCTCCCCTGAGCTGCCTGTCCCAAAAATAACCTCAGCTGTCAGGCCGCGTCTCTGTCCATTGCCATTTGTAGTAGCAAAGAGAGTTCAGCTGTTTGGTAGGGAACCCACAAGAGAAGGAAAAGCTTCGTTATTCGATATTACTTGATAAATGTACCATTACAATTATGCAAATAAATCATACATGTTTTATGTAGTTGGTTTGATGTACTGTAGATAGTCGGCAAAAAAAACATTTTAAATATGGTCTTCTCGGACCTACAAGTTACTCATTGCAATTCAATATATAAGTTATAAAAACATAGGTTTTAGACAGTGTAAAACTGTCACCACAAACATAGAACAGCACACTAATGAAGATGATTTGTCTAAAAATAAGAAACTCAACATTTAAAAATAGGCCAAAATTAATTAGGCCTGATTAAGTTACAATTTATGTTGTTCAGGTATTGCAAATTGAATTTACATTTAGACTATTTCAACTGGGAACTGGGTTAATTCAATTTCAGCAATAATTTTCTCACCTTGAGTCTTCAGACACTCTCTGGTAAAACAAGCGCTGAAACATGTGGACGAAAACTTTAACAAAGTTTTACAGTCCGAAAGATGATCCAATCTTTGCCGTTGAGATTCAACAAATTTATGTTTGGTCAATATTCCTACAATGATGATTTGTATCCAGGGCAGTATAACATCCTTCAGTCTCCTGCAGTGAGTGGTTGACTACGCGTGTTTCTTTTTTCTTCATTGGTACCTCATGATGCCAAGTAGCTGACGTTCCTATTATGGTCCAGCCTCCTTCCCAAAATAGACTTGTCATTTACTGTAGATATAGCCTGGGTGCTGGAGCAGGGGGCTGGACAGGCTGGTATACCTTATCTACCTTGACTAGCCTACCCCATAACAACAGATTCAAAATTGTGCATATGAGGGCCATCAAACATTTGTATTAGTATTTTTGGTATTTTATTATGGATGCAGATTAGCTTCTGCCAAGGCAGCAGCAACTCTTCCTGGGGTCTAAGCACATCAAGACACTTACATTACAATTAAGCAAACAATTAAACAGTAAATCATATAACATCGCTACACCACTACATATTCACAACACAAAAAACCCTACCACACAACAATACCACAATGTACACTACCGGTAAAAAGTTTTAGAACACCTACTCATTCAAGGGTTTTTATTTATTTTTTACTATTTTCTACGTTGTAGAATAATAGTGAAGACATCAAATCTATGAAATAACACATATGGAATCATGTAGAAACCAAAGAAAGTGTTAAAAAAATCAAATATATTTTATATTTGAGATTCTTCAAATAGCCACCCTTTGCCTTGATGACAGCTTTGCACGCTCTTGGCATTCTCTCAACCAGCTTCACCTGGAATTCTTTTCCAACAGTCTTGAAGGAGTTCCCATATACGCTGAGTACTTGTTGGCTGCTTTTCCTTCACTCTGCAGTCCAATTCATCCCAAACCACCTCAATTGGGTTGAGGTCGGGTGATTGTGGAGGCCAGGTCAGCACTCTATCACTCTCCTTCTTGGTCAAAGAAGCCTGGAGGTGTCATGGGTCATTGTCCTGATGAAAAACAAATGATAGTCCCACTAAGCCCAAACCAGTTGGGATGCCGTTTCGCTGCAGAATGCTGTGGTAGCCATGCTGGTTAAGTGTGCCTTGAATTCTAAATAAATCACAGACAGTGTCACCAGCAAAGCACCCCCACACCATAACACCCCCTCCTCCATGCTTTACGGTGGGAAATACACATGCAGAGATCATCCGTTCACCCACACAGCGTCCCACAAAGACACAGCTCATCTCCAATGTTAACTCCAGTCCAAAGGACAAATTTCCACCCGTCTAATATCCATTGCTCATGTTTCTTGGCAAGTCTCTTCTTCTCATTGGTGTCCTTTAGTAGTGGTTTCTTTGCAGCAATTTGACTATGTAGGCCTGATTCACACAGTCTCCTCTGAACAGTTGATTTTGAGATGTGTCTGTGTAACGATCGTCTGACAGAGGGGACCAAGATGCAGCGTGGTATGTGCTCATATTAACTTTAATGACACATTAAACAAAACAAAAAAACGAAAGCCAACTGTTCTGCCAGGTGAACACACAAGACAGAAAACAACTACCCACAAAACCCCAAAGGAAAACAGGCTGCCTAAGTATGGCTCCCAATCAGCAACAACGATGTACAGCTGTCCCTGATTGAGAGCCATACCAGGCCAAAACAAAGAAATACAAAGCATAGAAAAAAGGACATAGAATGCCCACCCTAGTCACACCCTGGCCTAACCAAAATAGAGAATAAAACCCTCTCTATGGCCAGGGCGTGACAGTACCCCCCCCCCCCCCCCCCCCCCCCCCGGCGGGCGGCTCTGGCTGCACCGGACTGGCGGGCGGCTCTGGCTGTGCCGGACAGACGGGCGGCTCTGGCAGCTCCGGACTGGCGGGTGGCTCTGGCGGGCTCCGGACTGGCGGGCGGCTTTGGCGGCTCCGGACTGACGGGACTTGCAGTAGGCCTGGCTCTGGGCGCAGGCACAGGATTCACCAGGCTGGGGAGACAGGCACAGGACTCACCAGACTGGGGAGACATGCAGGAGGCCAGGCTCTGGGAGCAGGCACAGGACTCACCAGACTGGGGAGACATGCAGGAAGCCTGGCTCTGGGAGCAGGCACAGGACAAACTGGGCTGGGCAGGCGCACTGGAGAGAGAGTGCGAGAGGCAGGCACCTAATTGAAATGCATTCCACGTGACTACCTCATGAAGCTGATTTTTGTGAACCTGTATTTGTCTCTTCACAGACCACGCTGTTCCATAAGGTATATTTTTTATCAGTTATTTAAATCTGATTCTACAGCTTGCAACAGTTACCTGATGTGGAATAGAGTCCCATGTAGTCATGGCTCTATGTAGTACTGTGTACCTCACATAGTCTGTTTTGGACTTGGGGATTGTGAAGACACCTCTGGTGGATTGGCTTGTGGGGTTTGCATGGGTGTCTGAGCTGTGTGCTTGTAGTTTGTCAACACTTCTTACAAAAACAAGATGTGATGAAGTCAACCTCTCCTCCACTTTGAGCTATGAGAGATTGACATGCACATCATCAATGTTAGCTCTCCGTGTACATTCAACTTCTTATGGCTTGAGGGCGCTATTTTCACATCCGGATGAAAAGTGTGCCCAAAGTGTACTGCCTGCTACTCAGGCCCAGAAGCTAGGATATGCATATAATTGGTAGACTTGGATAGAAAACACTCTAAGGTTTCTAAAACTGTTAGGGAAGTGTACTGTTTGATAGAGGCGCGTGACCTGAAAAGCACGCTCCACTTTGTTTTCCTCCGGTATTGAATGCAGTTTATCTTAAATTTTATCAATTATTTAAGTAAAAAAATACCTAAAGTTGTATTAGGAAACTTGTTTGAAATGTTTGGACAAAGATTAAAGGTAATTTGAGATATTTTGTAGTCATGTTGCGCGAGTTGGAACCGGTGTTTTTCTGGATCCAACGCGCCAAATAAATTGACATTTTGGATATATAACGATGGAATTAATTGAACAAAAGGACCATTTGTGATGTTTATGGGACATATTGGAGTGCCAACAGAAGAAGCTCGTCAAAGGTAAGGCATGAATTATATCGTTATTTCTGTGTTGTTTGATGGGGTGCTGTCCTCACATAATAGCATTGTTTGCTTTTGCCGTAAAGCCTTTTTGAAATCTGACACTGTGGCTAGATTAACAAGAAGTTCAGCTTTAATTTGGTGTATTGCACATGTGACTGTATGAAAGTTAAATATTTATAACAATTTTTTCTTAATTTGGCGCTCTGCCATTTCACCGGATGTTGTCAAATCAATCCCGTTAACGGGATTTGAGCCATAAGAAGTTTTAAGGGCCAGCCCTGCTGCCCTATTATGAGCCAATTGTAATTTTAGGAGGATTCCATCAGCTTTCTATAGGCTAGGCCTATTATATTTTCTTCTCAACTTTCCTAATATTAAGCACACTTATTTCTCTTTACAACAGGAGCATAGCCTACCTGGCTGGCATGAACATGAACCATGGGAAAAGTGTCCTCCATTCTCTATTTAAGTGCATAGATTACTTGTATTTTTCCCCCCTACTTCGACAGATGCATCATAATGGTCCAAAAGCTTTCCAGAACTTGCAAACTGCTTTTAATACTGTTCAACATACCTTGTCTCAATTGAAGCTTATCCTCAATACTGACAAAACTAAACTACTGGTGTTTTCTAAAGCAAGAAATAGACCTCTGAACCTTTCACCTATTACTACCTGTCAGGGCAAGGACATTGAGGTTGTAACCTCATATAAATATCTTGGAATTTTGATTGATGATGGCCTCTCTTTTAAAATGCATATTCAACAATTTACAAAAAAATTGAAGCTGAAATTAGGATTTTATTTTAGGAATAAGGCTTGTTTTTCTTTTGAAGCCAGAAGGAGGCTAGTATCAGCTACATTTATGCCTTTACTAGACTATGGGGATATTTTATATATGACTGCTTCCGCTCAGTGTTTGAGATGAATTGACACCCTTTACCATGGCACTTTGAGATTTATTTTAAATTGCAAAACCCTTACGCACCACTGCACTTTGTATACCAGGGTTGGCTGGCCTTCTCTAGTCACTCGTAGGCTCAGTCACTGGTATACTTTTATTTACAAAGCCATTTTGGGTTTACTACCTTTTTATTTGGGCATTTTTATTGTTCAAAAATGTGGTGGGTACTCTCTTCGTTCGCGGGACTTTATCCTGCTAACTGTTCCAAATGTCCGAACTGAATTTGGTAAAAGGGCTTTTATGTACTCTGCGCCATCGTCTTGGAATGCCTTACAAAATACTTTTAAACTGGAAGAAACTGTCCCGATTGGTATTTTTAAATCACTGATGAATGATCTTGAGACTGATTCCCTGACATGTCAATGTTTTTAATTTGCTGTTTTTGATTTTGTTATATTCTTTGTTAATTCTATGGTTTTTACTAGATTAATTGTAGTTTTTCATGTTGTTTGTCTGTAATTTTTGTAATGACTTGGCGCTGCCTATCTTGGCCAGGACGCTCTTGAAAAAGACATTTTAAATCTCAATGAGCCCTTCCTGGTTAAATAAAGGTTAAATAAAAATAAAATACAATTCTAAACCAAAACTAATTTCACACATACAGTACCAGTCAAAGTTTTGGACACACCTGCTCATTCAAGGTTTTTATTTATTTTTACTATTTTCTATATTGTAGAATAATAGTGAAGACATCAAAACTATGAAATAACACATATGGAATCATGTAGTAACCCAAAAAGTGTTAAACAAATCAAAATATATTTTATATTTGAGATTCTTCAAAATGGCCACCCTTTGCCTTGATCAAATCAAATCAAATGTATTTATATAGCCCTTCTTACATCAGCTGATATCTCAAAGTGCTGTACAGAAACCCAGCCTAAAACCCCAAACAGCAAGCAATGCAGGTGTAGAAGCACGGTGGCTAGGAAAAACTCACTAGAAAGGCCAAAACCTAGGAAGAAACCTAGAGAGGAACCAGGCTATGAGGGGTGGCCAGTCCTCTTCTGGCTGTGCTGGGTGGAGATTATAACAGCACATGGCCAAGATGTTCAAATGTTCATAAATGACCAGCATGGTCAAATAATAATAATCATAGTAGTTGTTGAGGGTGCAACAAGTCAGTAACACAAGAGTAAGTGTCAGTTGGCTTTTTCATAGCCGATCTTTGAGAGTATCTCTACCGCGCCTGCTGTCTCTAGAGAGTTGGAAACAGCAGGTCTGGGACAGGTAGCACATCCGGTGAATAGGTCAGGGTTCCAGCAGGTCTGGGACAGCAGGTCTGGGACAGGTAGCACGTCCGGTGAACAGGTCAGGGTTCCATAGCTGCAGGCAGAGCAGTTGGAACTGGAGCAGCAGCACGGCCAGGTGAACTGGGGACAGCAAGGAGTCATCAAGCCAGGTAGTCCTGAGGCATGGTCCTAGGGCTCCCGAGAGAGAGAAAGAAAGAAAGAGAAAGAGAGAATTAGAGAGAGCATATTTAAATTCACACAGGACACCGGAAAAGACAAGAGAAATACTCCAGATGTGACTGACCCTAGCCCCCCTATACATAAACTACTGTAGCATAAATACTGGAGGCTGAGACAGGAGGGGTCAGGAGACACTGTGGCCCCATCCGATGAAACCCCCGGACAGGGCCAAACAGGTAGGATATAACCCCACCCACTTTGCCAAAGCACAGCCTCCACACCACTGGAGGGATATCTCCAACCACCAACATACCATCCCGGGACAAGGCCGAGTATAGCCTACAAAGATCTCCGCCACGGCACAGCCCAAGGGGGGGCGCCAACCCAGACAGGAAGAGCACGTCAGTGACTCAACCCACTCAAGTGACGCACCCCTCCCAGGGACGGCATGGAAGAACACCAGAAGCCAGTGACTCAGCCCCCGTAATAGGGGACAGCTGACTCAGCCCCCGTAATTGATGACAGCTTTATGTTATTTATTTGGTATATATAAAGACAAGATTAAATCAATAATAGTGTGATGGGTGACAATATTAATCTATCACTTGTGAATTATATATTACCACTTAAGTTGCGAATGATGCCAAGTTTGTGTACAGTAAGGCAAGAAAATCATAGTCGCACACCTCATGTAGGCTAGCCCATAGGCCTATATGTATTGATAAGGTTAGTGTCACAACTAAAGTAGCCAAATAACTTCCTAAAATGAAGAACATTAATCAGCTTTACAACGGGTTTAGAGTCTAACTGGCAACTATTCACAGCACATGAGTTTGGGGAAGATCATTTTCACCATAAAAATGCCCCTTTATAATAAAAACATTACATGCATAATCGCATTTGCAGTCACTTTTAAGAATGGTGTTTTCCCGTTAATGAAACATTTGCGCTTCTAGTCTACTGCCATGTGCGCATTGCTGTGTTTATAATGTGAAGTAGCCTAATAGTTTAACAAGATTTTTAAGCTAAACGTTCTGATCTGTTGCATCAGCCTCATTGCTTAAAAAGTTTTTTTTGATGCTAATGGTTTTATTAATTTGGGATCTATCCCATCCCACAACTGTCCCAGAATTTGTTTGGAATATTTATTTCTCTCACAGAATAAAATAAGTAAACTTTTGTACTATGGGGGATAGTAGATTGACATAGGTGAGTGCTTTTGCTGTTCCTTAGGTCTACTCATCTTGTTGGCTGACGAAAAGTAAATGTGGACAGTTCTTCCAATATCTTCAATACGCGCCTTGGTATGCGCCTTGGAATTGGATAAGGATGCACACAGTTGCTTGTAGCCTGTGAGAAAGACCCGATCATATGACAGAGACCTATTTGAGTGAGAGGTGCCTTGGAGCATGGAGCCGGGAGAAAGGAATACTAATTATTATATGCAACCCAAGGGCACAAAGGCACATGCAACTTTTTTCAAATCATCATTAGAGTCGCATCATACAGCCTTCGAATGTATTAAAAATCAAAACATACAGTCCAATGTTTGTATCACAACTAAAGTTACATAAATAACTCATATAGGAGGACCTGTTTCTTTGTAACTGCTCAACACAGAATAGCTGCATGTGTGCACTCCCTCAAATCGTTTAGGAGAAAATACCCTTTCTATTTTATTCAGCTATGGTCAATTGTATTCTTCATACTATAAAATAATCTAAAATAATGCCATGGAATTCTAAGCAAACCTTGTCTGCTAAATTAACTAGTGTAGCCCACAGCCATATGGCATAGCCAGATCAGGGCCTAATGTAACCGATGTGAAATGGCTAGTTAGTTAGCGGTGGTGCGCGCTAATAGCGTTTCAATCGGTGACGTCACTCTCTCTGAGACTTGAAGTAGGGTTTCCCCTTGCGTTGCAAGGGCCGTGGCTCTTGTGGCGCGATGGGTAACGATGCTTCGGTGGGTGTCAGTTGTTGATGTGTGCAAGGGTCCCTGGTTCGAGCCCGGGTTGGGGCGAAGAGAGGGACGGAACCTACACTGTTACATTGATGCTGTTGACCCGGATCATTGGTTGCTGTGGAAAAGGAGGAGGTCAAAGGGGGGGTGAGTGTAACCGATGTGAAATGGCTAGTTAGTTAGCGGTGGTGCGCGCTAATAGCGTTTCAATCGGTGACGTCACTCTCTCTGAGACTTGAAGTAGGGTTTCCCCTTGCGTTGCAAGGGCCGTGGCTCTTGTGGCGCGATGGGTAACGTTGCTTCGGTGGGTGTCAGGTTGTTGATGTGTGCAAGGGTCCCTGGTTCGAGCCTGGGTTGGGGCGAAGAGAGGGACGGAACCTACACTGTTACACTAACAGAAAGACAACTCAGAGTATGCTCTTCTGTTCTGAAATAGACTACATTTTCTTCATATCATGTTTCTTGAGACCTGTCTAAAATAAATCATGGTTTTATTGTGAAGCTGTAGGCTGGATTTTTTTAATGTAGACGTTTCAAAGGTCTGCATCAGTGGCTTGTAGGCTATGCATGGAAGACAGTAGATGCTAAACGTGTTTATGTTAATTAACGGTCAATTACCGTGAGACCAGCAGTTATTTGCTTGACAATAATGGCTGACAAAAATTCTTGACCGCCACAGCCCTAGCCATAACATCAGACTACAATCATAATGTCAAAAGCAGTGCTAAAGTCTAACAAAACAGCCCCTACAATCTTTTTAGCATCAATTTCTCTCGGTCAATTATTGGTCATTTGTGTAAGTTCTGTGCTTGTTGAATGTCCTTTCCTATAAGCATGCTGAAAGTCTATTGTCAATTTGTTTACTGTAAAATAGCATTGTATCTGCTCGAACACCATTTTTTCCAAAAGATTACTAAAGGTTGGTAACAGGCTATTTGAGCCAGTAAAGGGGGCTTTACTATTCTTAGGTAGCAGAATGACTTTTGCTTCCCTCCAGACCAGATGGCACACACTTTCTCTTATACACTATATTAGGCTTAGCCTTTGGAACATTGATTTTCCTAGATATTGCTACTATATTGTGATCACTACATCCAATGGATCTGGATACTGCTTAAAGCAAAGTTCTGCAGCATTAGTAAAGATGTGATCAATACATGTTTATGATTTCATTCCTGTGCTGTTTGTAACTACCCTGGTAGGTTGACTGATAACCTGAACCAGGTACAGTTTGAAGCTTTTTTTAAGTGGGCAGCTTAATGAATATCAGTCAATATTTAAATCACCCAGAAAATATACCTCTCTGTTGATATCATATACATTATAAAGCATTTCACACATGTTATCCAGAAACTGACTGTTAGCACTTGGTGGTCTATAGCAACATCCCATCAGAATGGGCTTTAAGTGAGGCAGATGAACCTTTACCCATATTTCTTCCACAGTATTTAACATGAGATCCTCTCTAAGCTTTACAAGAATGTGGTTCTGAATATAAACAGCAACACCTCCAGCATTGGCATTTCTGTCTTTTCTGTAGATGTTATAATCATGTTTTGCTACCACTGTTTCATCAAAGGTATTATGTAAATGAGTTTCAGAGATTGTCAGTATATGAATGTCATCTGTTACTACTGTAGCAAGTTATTCATTTCATGAACCTTGTTTCCTAAGCTACATATGTTAAAGTGGGCTACTTTTAGAACTTTTCTGTGATATTTGATTGTTTTCATAGTTTTACTGGGAAGCTTAGCAGCAGTAGACATGCTCATGTTATTTATGTTAGTGCAGGGTGAGCTGCACACAGTGGACTTCCTACTAGGGCACACCGCCTCAACACTAACAGTATACCTCCAGTTCATAGGCACATGCTTACTGCATACAATTGCTGTAGGATCAGCAGAGGCATTCAGGGCAGTTAGATGGACATACATTAGGTTACATACATTGTGTCTACCAACACCCCTGGTATAATGTACATTCGCTGAAGCATTATAAAAACTCAGCAACACAATGGTAGGGATTAGCTGAGCTAGACTTGGGTCATTGATAAGTCATTGTCTCAACGCAGCCTTATAGTGCTGTGAAAGGATCCAGGATCCCAAATGATTTGGGTGGATCGCATCCTCCTTATAAAATGTGTTTTGTTTCCAAAAGGTATCGAAATTGTCAACAAAAGTTGCACTCATTGAGCTGCAATAATCACGTAGCCAGTTGTGAAGAGAGAGAATCCTGCTAAAGCATTCAATGCCATGATTTAGAGAGTGCATAGGGCCAGATAGGATGGGATAGGACATTGTTTTTGCACCAGGAACAGTCACATTTCTTACCATGGAGTTGCTCCGAATTTGCCATTACGGATAGCATACAGCGTTCAGTGTTCTTATGCCTCCTTCTGGAGCAGTTTAGCAAAGTTCATTCAAATCAATCAGCAGAGCAATTCAAAGACAATCAATATAGAAATCATCCCTCCTATTATGGGACTACAGAACAAACAGCATCTCATTGGATGGAAGTAGGTTCGTTTTGGACTTATGCCCGACTGAGCATTCTACTCAATGAGTGACAGAGGTGCAACCTATGAATAAGCTATCACATATCAGGGGGGGGGGGGCTCACTGGGGGAGGGGGGGGGCTCCCCACTCCCCACTCCCCAGATAGCATATCATGTCATAAGCAATGATTTATCAGTTTTTTGAATTACAGGAAATTAGCTCTAACAGGGCTATTTTCTCTGAGCCTCATGGAATAATGTGTAAAATAGCATAAGATTAGCTATACAATTTTGCTCGAACCTTGCGGGGGGGACCACGAAACTGCACAACGCCACTGGGCAAACAGTTCAAAGCAGACCAATATGAGCTTATGTGGCTCTGGTTCAAAGCATGGTCTACTTCAGCTGCAATCTGAATTAAATATGGTTTACTATAGGAATAATGTAGAGGTAGTGCAGAGCTGATGCAGCCCCTGCCTGACTGTTTGCCTTCAAGCCATATCATGGTCCTAGTCCTCTCACTGGAGTTTCCCCCTCTGCTCTGCTTAGCTTACTGTGTGACTGACAACAGCAGGCCTCCCATGGCTCTTATTTAAACTCTGAAACTCTAGCGGAGGGTAATCCTAACATTACTAAGTCTCTATTGCCACGGACGACTTGAATTCAGACTTCTTGTCTTTACTGAGTTACTGTATGTCCTGGGCTAAAATAATTGGAGTCCTAGAGAAGTGATACTCATGTTGAGTAATTAACCAGAGTCAGTCTAATTGTAGACTGACAGTCATGCTTTTGACAAACAATGGAAAGACTAATAATATTATGTTTCAGTGACAAGGCAAGGTGTATAATTGTTCATGCTTAAACTGTACCTTATAGGGGATAGGCAAATTGGATATAGGATCACATAAACTAAATACATAGTTGTACTGTATCTGCTTTTAGAATTACAGGCGGTTTATCATCACATGTACAGTAATACATATAGCCATGTTTTGCTATCTATTTATGTTTGTACTATTTTTGATCAATGAGACCGACACTTCAATGTCATGATGGACACAATGTCAAAAGAGAATTTCCATACTTGGTATTGGCATGTCAAGTTCCAATGTCTCCAGCTTTGTGCACAGCTTCATACTGTAACATTAAAACTTAGTGCTCAATGTCATGCATACAATTTACTGTAGTTATGCGAAAAATATAAACAACATATGTTTTTTGATACATTTTAATTACATTATTATAACTGAGTATTACATTCATCATATGTGTGTTTTTTTGTTGTTGTATGTGTTTTACTGTCTACGTGTGTGTTTTATTGGTGCATGTGAATTTTCACAGTCCATCTTGTTGCGAGTGAGAATATTATCAGAGCATGCATATAAAACCAGCTGGTCTAGAGGCTAGTTGTAAATCTTTTCCACACCCCTCAGTAAACACCCAAAAGACATTAACAGCAAGCAGTGCCATTTGTCCCTTTACAGTGCTGCACATGTACATCTGTGTAAATGAAGAGATTTTTACAGCAGCTGCTATAGACAAGAATGAGAAGATACTTTAGTGGGACTCATCTCCAGACAGTACTACGACAACAACACTACAGCAGTACTGAACTCTATTCAAGTTGATTTGTAGTCACACTTCTATATGTGCTCATGTAGATTGAAACAAAATAGGAAAGTGTGTGAAAATAAATGTCTGGAAATGTAAATGTATTATGTTTTTAAACATGATTAAAAAATATATCCAAAGCGATAAAGCGGTTGAAATGCCTTTGCTGCAGAGGAGCCGACCCTCTTTCGGTCTTTCACGTGATCTCTCTGCTGTCTACAGTCAAGTGCGTATGATGTGGGTGACTCAGACATGCACATGTTTTTGGGAAGATAACGAGAAGAGGTTTCACAGCATGTCCAGGAGATGGCGAGAATGAGACAGCATTACACGGTGAGCTAGCAAAATAAAGTCTACGCAATAAAGAACTAGTTTAAGTGACTTTGAGTCCTTGAAAAGCGCTATATGTATATTTCCCATGTAATATTATTATTATTATTATTACTACTGTGTATACTGCAGTGGATCTACAATTGAGAGCAGACTTGATACAGTTACATCATGGGTGGCAATAATGTGCAAATGTGAAAACCTTTTGGATCTTGGGACATAATTGGGACATAATTGTTCATCTATAAAAGTAAAGGTATCAACATATGCATACAGTATAGGCCTACTGTGATGAACAGTATACTGCATTGTAATAACTGCCCACATACTGATATATAACCATTTAAAATGCATGCCATTGAAACTGAATATTAAATTCCCCCACATTACCAAATCCACAAGGAGAACATACAGTCGATCAGTAGCCTAATGTTCTTCACCTCTTCAATTCAAATGATGTAAATCAATAAAATCTAGCATACAGATATGCTAGATATAGAAACTGAACGTTTTGTGTAGCTGTAAAGTTTTCTGATATGTGTTTACAGTTGACAATGCCTTGACATAGTGGCAGTCAGATTGCGAAATAAAAGGTTCTAAGCGAGTTGCAACACACATTTTGAGTGACGGGGGAACATGAGTCATGAGTCACGTTTCACATGAGTCACGTTTCACAACACTTTTTTTCCGGGCTGAGCTTTCCTACTGCTACTTGGCCAGCACCTTCAGAAGCATACGTCACTAAAGAACACTCACCTCCATATGTCAATGATCTGCTGTATCCTCAACAATACTGTTCCTATTCTTGTTCCTATTCTCATCACAGTAACAACAGGTTATCCCTGACGCATATTCACGGCGTGATTAACCAGATAAAAAAAGCTGCAAAAGTTCTGTTTTTTTGTGTGTTTAAAATTATTTTCTTTATTTTTACTATTTTCTGCATTGTAGAATAACTATGAAATAACACATATGGAATCATGTAGTAACCAAAAAAGTGTAAAACAAATATATTTTTGATTCTTCAACGTAGCCACCCTTTGCCTTGATTACAACTTTGCACACTCTTGGCATTCTCTCAACCAGATTCACCTGGAATGATTTTCCAACAGTCTTGAAGGAGTTCCCACATATGCTGAGGACTTGTTGGCTGCTTTTCCTTCACTCTGCAGTCCAACTCATCCCAAACCAATCTCAGTTGGGTTGAGGTCGGGTGATTGTGGAGGCCAGGTCATCTGATGCAGCACTCCGTTATATATATATATATATATATTGAATTTAGTAATATACAGTGCCTTCAGAAAGTATTCTCACCCCTTGGAATCATGTTTTTAGAAAATGTTACAAATTAATTTAAAATGAACAGCTGAAATATCTTGAGTCCATAAGTATTCAACCTCTTTGTTATGGAAAGCCTAAATAAGTTCAGGAGTAAACATTTGCTTAACAAGTCACATAATACTGTATGTTGCATGTACTAACTCTGTGTGAAATAATAGTGTTTAGCATGATTCTTTAATGACTACCTCATCTCAATACCCACACATACAATTATTTGTAAAGTCCCTTAGTCGAGCAGTGAATTTCAAACCCTGATTCAACCACAAAGACCAGGGAGGCCTCGCAAAGAAGGGCACCTATTGGCAGATGTGTAAAAAAAAAAAATGCCATTGAATATCAGTTTGAGCAAGGTGAAGTTATTAATTACGCTTCGGATGGTATATCAATACACCCAGTCACTACAAAGATACTGGCGTCCTTCCTAACTTAGTTGCCAGAGAGGAACGAAACCAAAGATTTCACCATGAGGCCAATGGTGACTTTAAAACAGTTACAGAGTTTAATAGCCGTGATAGGAGAAAACTGTGAATGGATCAACACATTGTAGTTACTCCACAATACTAATCTAAATGACAGAGTGAAAAGAAGGAAGCCTGCACAGAATACAAATATTCCTAAATGTGCATCCTTCTTGCAATAAGGCACTAAAGTAAAACTGCAAAAATTTGGCAAAGAAATTCCCTTTATGTCCTGAATACAAAACAATATGTTTGTGGCAAATTCAACACAACACATCATTGAGTACCACTCTTCATATTTTCAATCACGGTGGTGGCTGCATCATGTTATAAGTTTGCTTGTCGTTGGCAAGAATTAGGGAGTTTTTATATATATAAAAAAGGAATAGAACTAAGCACAGGCAAAGTCCTAGAGGCAAACCTGATTCAGTTTGCTTTCCAACAGACACTGGGAGACAAATTCACCAGGACAATAAACTAAAACACAAGGCCGAATATACTGTACACTGGAGTTTCTTACCAAGACGATTGAATGTTCTTGAGTGGCTTTGGATTAAATCGTCTTGAAAATCTATGGCAAGACTTCAAAAAGGCTGTCTAGCAACGATCAACAACCAATTTGCAGAGCTTGAAGAATTTCAAAAATAATCATGTGCAAATATCAAATAAAATAAAATCCAATTTTATTTGTCACATTCGCCAAATATGACAGGTACCTTACAGTGAAATGCTTACTTACAAGTCCTTAACCAACAGTTTTAAGAAAAATAAGTGTTAAGTAAAAAATGTATAATTAAAAAATGGAAAATTAAAGTAACAAATAACTAAACAGTAGCAGTAAAATAACAATAGCGAGGCGATATACAGGGGGACCGGTACAGAGTCAATGTGCGGTGGCACCGGTTAGTCGAGGTAATTGAAGTAATATGTACATGGAGGGAGAGTTAAAGTGACTATGCATAGAAAATAAACAGAGAGTAGCAGCAGCGTAAAAGAGGGGTCTGGGTAGCCCTTTGATTAGCTGTTCATGAGTCTTAAGGCTTGGGGGAAGAAGCTATTAAGTCTTTTGGACCTAGACTCGGTGCTCCGGGACTGCTTGCCATGCGGTAGCAGAGAGAGCAGTCTATAACTAGGGTGGCTGGAGTCTTTGACAATTTTTAGGGCCTTCCTCTGACACTGCCTGGTATAGAGGTCCTGGATGGCAGGAACCTTGGCCCCAGTGATGTACTGGGCCGTACGCACTACCCTCTGTAGTGCCTTGCGTTCAGAGGCCGAGCAGTTTCCATACCAGGCAG
Organism: Salmo trutta; assembly: GCF_901001165.1. Lineage (NCBI taxonomy): Eukaryota > Metazoa > Chordata > Actinopteri > Salmoniformes > Salmonidae > Salmo > Salmo trutta. The sequence goes on along the minus strand of NC_042977.1, from coordinate 32,604,446 downwards.
TGATGCAACCAGTCAGGATGGTGCAGCTGTAGAACCTTCTTAGGATATGAGGACCCATGGCAAATCTTTTCAATCTCCTGAGGGGAAATAGGTTTTGTCGTGCCCTCTTCACGACTGTCTTAGTGTGTTTGGACCATGATAGTTTGTTGCCACTGCAACCTGCTCCACTACAGCCCCGTTGATGAGAATGGGGGCGTGCTCGGTCCTCCTTTTCCTGTAGTCCACAATCATCTCCTTTGTCTTGATCACGTTGAGGGAGAGGTTGTTGTCCTGGCACCACATGGCCGGGTCTCTGACCTCCTCCCTATAGGCTGTCTCCTCGTTGTTGGTGATCAGGCCTACCACTGTTGTGTTATCGGCAAACTTGATGATAGTCTTGGAGTCGTGCCTGGCCAGTCATGAGTGAACAGGGAGTACATGAAGGGACTGAGCACGCACCCCTGAGGGACGCCCGTGTTAAGGATCAACGTGGCAGATGTGTTGTTACCTACCCTTACCACCTGGGGGTGGCCCGTCAGGAAGTCCAGGATCCAATTGCAGAGAGAGGTGTGAAGTCCCAGGGTCCTTAGCTTAGTGATGAGCTTTGAGGGCACTATGGTGTTGAACGCTGAGCTGTAGTCAATGAATAGCATTCTCACATAGGAGTTGCTTTTGTCCAGGTGGGAAAGGGCAGTGTTGAGTGCAATAGAGATTGCATCATCTGTGGATCTGTTTGGGTGGTATGCGAGTGGGTCTAGGGTGGGTCTAGGGTTTCTGGGATAATGGTGTTAATGTGAGCCATGACCAGCCTTTCAAAGCACTTCATGGCTGCAGACTTGAGTGCTATGGGTCAGTAGGCTAGTCATTTAGGCAGGTTACCTTAGTGTTCTTGGGCACACGGACTATAGTGGTCTGCTTGAAACATGTTGGTATTACAGACTCAGTCAGGGAGAGGTTGAAAATGTCAGCAAAGCCACTTGCCAGTTGGTCAGAAAAAATATTGTTCAATCCAGGTGTGCAAATCTCTTAAGACTTACCCAGAAAAGTGATTCTAACATGTATTGACTCAGGGGTGCTAATCCTTTCATTTTCAATTCATTTGCTAAAATGTAAAAAAACATGTTTTCACTTTGTCATTATAGGGTAATTTGTGTTGATGGGTGTGAAAAAAGATCTATTTAATCCATTTTGAATTTAGGCTGTCACACAAAATGTGAAATAAGTCAAAGGGTATGAATACTTTCTGAAGGCACTGTATATAAAAAAAAGTTTTACACTATATTGCATATTAAACAAGAAACATATCACACAATACTTTACAAGGACGTCTGTGATGATTCTTGCCATCCAATTATGTTTGCTTGTCAACTATCTCTCCTGGTCAATTACGTTTTGTATGTTTAGGTTTTCAGCACTTAAGTCCACTTTACATGTATACTTAATACACTTCCAAGTTTGACAAGTGCTAATTTCACTCAACAACTTTTTTTAAAGTGCAGTAGACATTACAGATCATCATAGTCTAGCCCATAACGAATGACTGTTTTAGCATGTATAAAGTAGAATACAAAGCATACATCATCTTAACAAACATGATTAGAATTAGAATAATTGTTCATTACGCTGTTTATACTAAAATATGTATTTAATTTAGCAATATAATGCAAAGGGGCCAATGGTCTGACTGATCTAATTGGCAGACAACACGTAGAGCCATTTTCTCAGACACAGAGTAGGCTAACCCTACTCCTGGAAGAAGCATGACTACCCTCAAGCAGTGGTTTCCCAAAAGCCTGGATTGCTCAACCCTGGGTTTTCCTATAAGAGCAAGAAAGACTATAAAACAGATGGGGATCTCAGAGTAGGAATCAGACATGAAGATGAAGGCTCTGGTGAGATCTCTCCTCTTGCTCGCTGTGGCTAGCCTGCTGGTCAGAGGTCAGACCCGGACTGAGACTAGGTATGAAGACATCATCACAGCTGCTTCAAATCAGCTGCTTCCTGTGGAAGAGCAGGCTTTCCATCCGTTTCTGAACCAGCTGGAAGTTGAGACTGTGAGTATTCTGACAGTATGAACGTTTCTCTCTTATTTACACAGTGCTGATGGGCACAAAAACGTTTACGTGTCATGGTTTGTTAAATAGTTTTATTCCAGTCAAGTTCAGCGATATTTGTCTGTTTAATATGCAACAACATGTACACATTTTCAGATACTTTTTAATGGAAAAGAAATAGACTCAATGGGGGGGAAATGACCATTGAAAGAATTGATAATACTGTGTTTTCTCTCTGATCTCAGTTGAATACAGAGGATGTGGACCAGTCTGAGGTGACTGTAAGGTTGAGCTTCCCCCTGCAGGAGACGCTCTGCAGTAAGGCACAGGGGCAGCAAGGCCAACCATGCCCTCTGAAGAAAAATGGGGTAAGAACAATTGGATTTTACAGTATTGTGTGAAATAATAGTCATGGGAAGCAAGAAAAGACCAATAATAAACTGAGATTGACAAATGGCAGACTGTCAATGACTCCTTCCTCTATAGAAACGAATGATGTGCAGCATGGAGGTCAGACATCCGATTCTGGAGACTGGCAACACCCTCAACACAACAATCATTAAAATCCAGACAGAAAATATTTACACAAGAAGCAACCTATTATCACACAGTCAAACTCTCATTTCATTTAGTAAGTTCACCATTCTGCCGTTTTCACTGTTAAACATCACAGTGTTCAACACAACATTTCTTGTGAATACATGGAGGCAGAAGATGCTATGCCAGTACTGAGCACTGCAAGTTATTTCTCAACATCTCCCTACCTATATTAGTTAGGACGTAATGCTAATGGTAGCCTAACAGTGTCAGAACAGTTGATCTGCAATAAAAAAAAATGCAGATGTGAAAAGTGCATTAAATGCTTAGCAGCATACGAATTTCATGAATGTGCAAATTCATGTTTCTTCATAAAGGAAACATGCATCTCTTGAAATAATAACTTTTTCCGATTAGTCTGGTCAAAAAGGTTCTGCTTTTTCCTTTTTAAAAGTTCTAATTCATATTTTTAATGATTACAGCAGAAGATTCGGACAAGAAGAGGCAAGCCCAGCGGAGGCTCTAGGGGCTCTAAGATGGGTAGTAAAGATTCCAAGGGGGGTTGGAGAGGTCGTCCTGGGAGTGGCTCTCGTCCTGGGTTTGGCTCCTCCATTGCTGGAGCTAGCGGAAGAGACCAAGGTGGAACTCGCAATGCATAAAACAGCACAACACACCCTTTGGATAACTACAAAATATCTCACCAATCAAAGAAACTTCAAAAGCACTCAAAGTTGTGGTTAATGATTGAACATGCAACCTTGAGCTTCTTTAAAAAAATGCTTCTGGTGATTCTTTTGTCTACATTCTGAATTGTTTTGTATTTTGTAGCTATCGTTGTGTGTAATAATATACCTATTCTTATATGCAATCTTTGAATTTTAACTACGGAAAATTATTTCCAGTTCGTGTTTACTGCACTAATAAACTGCAAAATAAGTTTTCAAAAGACACTGTGTGTAAAATATGTAATTTCTTTAATGTTTCATGGCAGTTTAGGAAGTTTTTGAGAGATCCACGTTTTTGTGTTTATTGTTCTTTAAAAAAAGATCATTACTCTGTTGTTCTATTAGGCCGACAGTTTAGGCTTTTCTGAAACATGTCGGGATGGTTTCCTGGACACAGATTCAGTTAAGAGCAGTGGTGACCTGTCATTCAGGGCAGGTGGGGCAGAACCCCACATTTTTAGCCAGACATTTGCCTGTTTTGCATGTTATTTTGGCATTAATACGTGTCACATATCAGTTTGCAAACAATGCAAAAATATATATATTTCATTGACATAATAAAGCCGCATACAAACTTGGTATCTTTTCTGTTTTCTTGAGTAAGGCATCTCCAAAATGCAGGTGTTTCAGCCTAGCTCAGTGCTTTTTGTGGTGGTGGGGCAAGCCAGCAGAAAATACGGATCGTTGTGCCATGATTGGCTCAGTGTTCTGTCACTGACTTTACGTCACTGCCAAGTGTAAGAGGAGACATTGAAAATGCTAGCTCTTCGGTTGCTGCCATAGAAGTGCCCATCCAAGAAGGCCCATGGTCATTGTTCACAGATAAAATTATGTAAAATCACGTTATATGTACAGTAGATTTGATTGGACAGATCATGTCAGCATCATACTTTCAAAATCTTAGCTAGCAGTCATCATCATGAATCAAGTTGACAATCTACTGGCAAATCCTTTTTAATCCTTATATTATAGATAAAACATATCGGTGCTCATTGGCCGTTAGACATAAACATTACACAACAAGTTGGAAATCACAAATTCAACGAGTGGTTTGGAAGGAATCAGTGACAGTGGCTGTGTGGTCACAAATCTGGGAATAAGGGGCTCTTTTCCAAGTTTACAATGATAAACATTCAAAATTGGCCATGCTGTCAATGAAGCATGATGATCAAAACAACTGTTAACTTGGAGGACCGCCGCATTACCTTCCTGTTCAAGTGAGCCGAGCACAACAATTTGAGTCATAAAATGTAATGTATGCTGCTTAGTAAATGATGTAATATGCCAGGAAGATATGTATACTGTAGCTAAGAAAGCAATACTAGGTGTATGTTGTGTAGTAAGATGTTAGTAGCACATTTGTCTCACCCTAATAATTTGGTCTATTTACCCATCTTAATTTTGCCTACTGTTCTGACTGTTCTAAGGTAGCCTATAACCTGTTTTAGAGAAATGTAATCATCTAATATTGTAAAAACGTTCATTATCCGCTTATATGCCCCATTTATTTATCCTACGGTTCTAACTTGGTGAACAGGGATAATGCTGTAAGAACAGCCCATGTTCTGAATTCTGTTGCTGAACAAATAGTTATATTGACTAACGTTACATCCGTCCTAATCAAAATTACGGATTGCCTCTTATCCGCTTGTCATCCCGTTATGCCATAGTTTTTACATCTCAATTGTCATTAGAAACCACATTTGTTTAACCTCTACGGGCCACGGGGGCAGTATTGAGAATTTTGAAAGAAATATGTGCCCATTTTGTGACTGTACTATTTAGTGTCATTGTTTTAAAGATACCACAGTGAGAAAGGATTCAGTTCGCAACTCCTACTGCTTCCACTAGATGTCAACGATCTTTAGAAAGTTGTTGGAAGCATCTGTCATGAATACAGACCGAATTAGAAAGCTTACAAGTTGACACGTCATCACTTCATTTTTTGCGCCTGCGCATGAATCTGAGAAGAGTGCCTTTGTCATTATCGTTTATTCTAGACACTTGATAGGTTGTGTGAAAATATTACTGATGTTTACTGATGTTTCACGTTAAAAATGGAACAAAAGATTAGTGCTAAACAACGTTTGACATGTTTAAACAAACGTAAATAGATTATTTACTAGGTTTTCTTTAGCTTTTCGACGTGACTTTACACTGCCCACCTCATTTTGTGGGAGCCTACTGAACGCTAACTATTTGGACATAAATTATGAACTTTGTCAAAAGAAACCACATTTGTTCTGGACCTGGGATCTCTGGCAGCGCCTTCTGATGGAGATAATCAAAGGTAAGGGGATATTTAGAATGTTATTATCGATATTAGATGATGCTAATGCTAACGGTATAGCTTAGCTTAGCTTAGCATATAGCTTATTGTTGTTAGCATAGTACCCAGTTTATGCAAAATGTGATTTCCCAGTAAAGTTATTTTGAGATCTGGCCATTCGGTAGCAATTACGAGATGATAATATATTAGTCTTTGAATGACAATATTATAATTTACCAATGTTTTCGAATAGTAATTCCGTGATTTGTAATGCTGGATTCACTGGGTGCATTCGAGCCGAAAAAAATTCTGAATTTCACCGCGACTGTAAATGCTGTTTTTGGATATAAATATGAACTTGATGGAACTAAAAATGCATGTATTGTATAACATAATGTCCTATGAGTGTCATCTGATGCAGATTGTCAAAGGTAAGTGCATAATTCTAGCTAGTTTTCTGTCTGTTGATGCCCTTCTTTGAATTGGCTAAACATTACACGCAGCTATTGTCAATGTACTCTCCTCACATAACCTAACTTTATGCATTCTCCGTAATGCCTCTGAAAATCGGACAGCGTGGTTAGATTTAGGAGATATATCTTTCAAATGGAGGAAAATAGTTGATTATTAGATTTTTTGAAATGATTACTCTTGCAGTTTTGAATTCCCCGCCATGGTCACATGACAATGAATCCCAATACCGGGATAAGATCGGGATAAGATCCTCAACAGGTTAACAAGTCAGACATACAGTATCAGCAATTTTTTTTTTTAAAGGCAGTAAATGAGGCTGAATGAACTGTTTCGCTGCCAGACAAGGCTCCGTTGATATCCAGGTGGAGCAGTGGTAAGATGTTGGGACCGCTGTTGGGACAGCTTGTGGGCACCGCTTGTCACCGTTATCGTCCAATTAATGTATTGTTTAGTGTTGTGTTGTGTAGTGGTTTTGCTGGCATGCATTCCACTTTCTTTTTTGTTGCCCACCAAGATTTACAGGCTAAAATTGCCACCGATTATGAGTAATTAGTATGATCCCCGCCTAGCCAGTTAGGGGCCGGAAATGTAAGAAACTGTCACGTTCGTAATAAGGACGGGACCAAGGCGTGTGTTGAGTTCCACATCTTTTGTTTGAAAGTTTCACTTAAATAAAACAATAAACAATCAATGAAACGTACCCTCAGTGGTGCACATACACAAAACAATATCCCTCAAACACAGGTGGGAAAAATGGCTACCTAAATATGATCCCCAATTAGAGGCAACAATTACCAGCTGCCTCTAATTGGGAACCATACAAAACACCAACATAGAAATATTGAACTACAACACCCCCTAGTCACGCCCTGACCTACAACTCCATAGAGAACCAAGGGCTCTCTATGGTCAGGGCGTGACAGAGACATAATTCAAGAAAGAAAATGTTCTTCCTTTTAAGTTATTATGCGATTATTTTATGCAAATATTTTGCATGTTTGTAATATTAAGAACATAAAAGGCGTGATAAAACGTTTTGTATAGATTTGAGGACAAAAGCTATGCTTGCATTTCATAAAAAAATATAACAGTGGACAGTAACAGCTGCAAAGTTTTTTGAGGGGGTGTAAGGCTTGAGCGTAGTGGAGGAGGAATCAGACGCAGGAAGCAGCGATAAGGGTGATAGCTTTTAATGCTCGACACAGCAAAACACCAGCCACCCCAAATAGCGAACTGAGCCCACACAAAATTCAAGGTGCCCCAAACACAGGGGACAAAACACAGAGAGCGAAAAACCACGCACTAGCGCCTAATACATACAGCGCGTAAACAAGCAACACACAGAGAAACAATCCCGCACAAAGAGCAGGCGGGCCAACTAGCTAATATAGCCCCGCTAATCAACCCAACTAAGGACAGGTACAAACAATAACAGAAAGGGGGAAAACAAAAGGAATCAGTGGCAGCTAGTAGGCCGGTGACGACGACCGCCGAGCGCCACCCGAGCAGGAGGGGGCGCCACCTTCAGTGGGAGTCGTGACAGTACCCCCCCGGCCTCGAGGGCGACCTGGGGGGCGATGCGCAGGGTGATCCGGGTGGAGGCGATGGAAATCCTTCAACATGGATGGGTCCAAGACGTCCTCCGCCGGTATCCAGCACCTCTCCTTCGGACCGTACCCCTCCCAGTCCACGAGGTACTGCAGGCCCCTCACCCGGCGTCTCGAGTCCAGAATGGCCCGTATGCTGTATGCCGGGGACCCCCCGATGTCCAGAGGGGGTGGAGGGACCTTCGGCACCTCACCTTCCTGTAGGGGACCAGCTACCACCGGCCTGAGGAGAGACACATGAAACGAGGGGTTAATACGGTAATAGGAAGGGAGTTGTAACCTATAACACACCTCGTTTATCCTCCTCAGGACTTTGAAGGGCCCCACACACTGCGGCCCCAGCTTCCGGCAGGGCAAATGGAGGGACAGGTTCCGGGTCGAGAGCCAGACCCTGTCCCCCGGTATGAACACGGGGGCCTCACTGCGGTGGCGGTCAGCACTCCTCTTCTGCCGTCCACTGGCTTGCTTCAGGGATTCCTGGACAGTTCTCCAGGTCTACTTGGAGTGCTGTACCCATTCCTCCACCGCAGGAGCCTCGGTCTGGATCTGGTGCTATGGTGCCAGGACCGGCTGGTAACCCAAAACACACTGAAAGGGTGACATGTTAGTAGAGGAGTGACGAAGTGAGTTCTGGGCTAACTCCGCCCAAGGAATGTACCTCGCCCACTCCCCTGGCCGGTCCTGGCAATACGACCGCAGAAACCTGCCCACCTCCTGGTTCACCCTCTCCGCCTGCCCATTACTCTCGGGGTGATAACCGGAGGTCAAACTGACCGAGACCCCCAGACGCTCCATAAACGCCTTCCAGATCCTGGATGTGAACTGGGAACCTCGATCAGAGACAATGTCCTCCGGCAACCCGTAGTGCTGGAAGACGTGGGTAAATAGGGCCTCCGCAGTCTGCAGGGCCGTAGGGAGACCGGGCAATGGGAGGAGACGGCAGGACTTTGAAAACCGATCCACAACCACCAGAATCGCAGAGTTCCCCTGAGACGGGGGAAGATCTGTCACAAAGTCTACAGACAGGTGCGACCATGGCCGTTGCGGAACGGGGAGGGGCTGTAACTTCCCTCTCGGGAGATGCCTAGGAGCCTTACTCTGGGCGCACACCGAACAGGAAGAGACATAGAACCTCACGTCCTTAGCCAAGGTGGGCCATCAGTACTTCCCCCTGAGACCCCGCACTGTCCTCTTCACACCAGGATGACCCGAAGAGGGTAGAGTGTGAGCCCACCGAATCAATTGGTCACGGACACCGAGCGGCACGTACATGCAACCCACGGGACACTGTGAAGGCGCAGGTTCCAATACTAACGCCCGCTCGATGTCCGAGTCCACCTCCCATACCACCGGTGCCACCAGCCTAGAAGCTGGAATGATGGGAGTCAGATCGATGGGCCGGTCCTCAGTGTCATAGAGACGGGACAGCGCGTCGGCCCTCGTGTTCAGGGAGCCTGGTCTATAGGAAATAGTGAACCTAAAACGGGTGAAGAACATGGCCCACCTTGCCTGACGCGGATTCAGTCTCCTAGCTGCCCGGATATACTCCAGATTCTGATGGTCGGTCCAGATGAGAAAGGGGTGCTTAGCCCCCTCAAGCCAGAGTTGCCACACCCTCAAGGCTTTTACCACCGCTAACAACTCCCTGTCCCCCACATCATAGTTACGCTCCGCCGAACAGAGCTTCTTCGAAAAGGAAGCGCAGGGGCGGAGTATCGGTGGCGTACCCGAGTGCTGTGATAGCACGGCACCCACCCCAGCCTCAGATGCGTCCACCTCCACTATGAATGCTAGAGAGGGGTCCGGGTGCGCCAACACGAGTGCTTCGGTGAACAGCACCGTCAACCTCTTGAGGGCTCCGTCTGCCTCAGTCGACCACTGCAAACGCACCGGCCCCCCCTTCAGCAGTGAGGTAATGGGAGCCGCTACCTGGCCAAAATCCCGGATAAACCTCCGGTAGTAATTGGCAAACCCTAAGAACCGCTGCACCTCCTTCACCGTGGTTGGAGTTGGCCAATTATGCACGGCCTTAACGTGGTCACACTCCATCACCCCCTGTGGTGGAAATGCGATAACCCAGGAAGGAGACGGCTCGTTTGGAGAACACACACTTCTCAGCCTTGATGTATAGGTCATGCTCCAGCAGTCTCCCAAGCACCTTGCGTACCAGGGACACATGCGCGGCGCGGGTGGCGGAATATATCAGAATATCATCGATATAGACAACCACGCCCTGCCCGTGCAGGTCCCTGAGAATCTCGTCTACAAAGGATTGAAAGACGGCTGGAGCATTCTTTAGCCCATACGGCATGGCGAGGTACTCATAATGGCCCGATGTGGTATTAAATGCGGTTTTTCACTCGTCTCCATCCTTAATATGCACCAGGTTATACACATTCCTGAGATCCAGTTTTGTGAAGAATCTTGCTCCGTGAAATGATTCCACCGCCGTAGCGATGAGAGGTAGCGGGTAACTAAACCCCACCGTGATAGCATTTAGACCTCTGTAATCAATGCACGGACGCAGACCTCCCTCCTTTTCATCACAAAAAAGAAACTCGAGGAGACGGGTGAGATGGAGGGCCGAATGTACCCCTGTCCCAGAGATTCCGTGACATATGTCTCCATAGCCACCGTCTCCTCCTGTGACAAGGGGTAAACGTGACTCTTGGGAAGCGCAGCGTTAACCTGGAGATCTATCGCACAATCCCCCTGTCGATGAGGTGGTAATTTGGTCGCCCTCTTTTTACAAAAGGCGATCGCCAAATGGGCGTATTCAGGGGGAATGCGCACGGTGGACACCTGGTCTGGACTCTCCACCGACGTGGCACCTATGGAAACTCCTAGACACCTCCCTGAACACTCCTCTGACCACCCCTGGAGAACCCCCTGTTTCCACGAAATACGGGGATTGTATCAGCCAGCCAGGGGACCCCCAGCACCACCGGAAACGCAGGCGAATCGATAAGAAAGAAACTAATCCATTCCTTATGATTCCCCTGCGTTACCATGTCCAGTGGAACCGTGGCCTCCCTGACCAGCCCTGACCCTAATGGCCGGCTATCTAGGGAGTGCACGGGGAAGGGGGAATCTATCGGCACTCGTTGAATGCTCAGCTTAATGGCGAGTCCGCGATCCATAAATTTCCCAGCTGCGCCTGTATCGACTAGCGCCCTATGCTGGGAAGAGGGAGAAAAATCAGAAAACAAAATTAATAAGAACACGTGACCAACAGGGGGTTCTGGGTGAGGTTGGTGCTGACTCACCTGGGGTGACCGAGAAGTGTTCTGCCTGCCCTCTCGATTCCCAGACTGACTCCTCCAGCACTGGTCGGCCGTGTGTCCTCTCCGAGCACAGCTGGTGCAGGAGGAGCCACCTCCTCCGGTACCCCTCGGCACGGCCCCCCCTAACTCCATAGGAGTAGGGGCGGGGGTGCACGGAGGTGGAACGGACAGGACCCTTTCCGAACGCCCGCGGGCAGCCAGCAGATTGTCCAGTTGATAGGCATGTCGATGAGCTCATCGAGAGACAGAGCGGTGTCCCGACAAGCTAGCTCCCTGCGGACGTCCGCCCGGAGACTACACCTATAATGGTCTATCAGGGCCCTGTCGTTCCACCCCGCCCCAGCAGCCAAGGTCCTGAACTCCAGTGCGAAGTCCTGCGCGCTCCTCGTCTCCTGCCTGAGGTGGAACAGCCGCTCACCCGTCGCTCTTCCTTCCGGAGGGTGGTCGAACACGGCCCGAAAGCGGCGGTTGAACTCTGGATAGTGATCCCTCGCCGAGTCCGGACCGTTCCAGACTGCATTGGCCTACTCCAGAGCTCGGCCCGTCGGGCAGGAAACGAGGGCACTCACACTCTCCTCCCCTGAGGGAGCAGGTCTGACGGTGGCCAGGTACAGCTTGAGCTGGAGCAGAAATCCCTGGCACCCAGCCGCCGCTCCATCATACTCCTTCGGGAGCGCCAGACGAAGCGCGCCGGAGCCAGACGCAGTGGGAGGCGGAGGTGGCTGCGTCGAAGGAGCCGGAGGTGGAGAGAGGAGACCACTCCTCTCCCAACGGTCCATCCTCTTCATCATCTGGTCCATCGCGGATCCAATTCGCTGGAGGACTGATGTATGATGGAGCACGCGTTCCTCCATCGAGGGAAGGGGGTTGGCAGCTGCTCCTGCTGACTCCATAGTTGGTGCGGGATTCTGTAAGGCTTGAGCGTAGTGGAGGAGGAATCAGACGCAGGAAGCAGCGATAAGGGTGATAGCTTTTAATGCTCGACACAGCAAAACACCAGCCACCCCAAATAGCGAACTGAGCACACACAAAAATCAAGGTGCCCCAAACACAGGGGACAAAACACAGAGAGCGAAAAACCACGCACTAGCACCTAATACATACAGCTCGTAAACAAGCAACACACAGAGAAACAATCCCGCACAAAGAGCAGGCGGGCCAACTAGCTAATATAGCCCCGCTAATCAACCCAATTAAGGACAGCTGCAAACAATAACAGAAAGGGGGAAAACAAAAGGAATCAGTGGCAGCTAGTAGGCCGGTGACGACGACCGCCGAGCGCCACCCGAGCAGGTGGGGGCGCCACCTTCAGTGGGAGTCATGACAGGGGGTGATTAGAATGATTGTTTATGATGCTGTTTTAAATACAATAAAAATATATATACAGTACATTTGAAAAGTATTCAGACCCCTTGACTTTTCTAAATGTTGTTACATTACAGACTTATTCTAAAATGGATTAAATCGTTTTTTTCCTCATCAATCTACAAACAATACCCCATAATTTATTTTATTTATTTTTATTTTACCTTTATTTAACTAGGCAAGTCAGTTAAGAACAAATTCTTATTTTCAATGACGGCCTAGGAACAGTGGGTTAACTGCCTTGTTCAGGGGCAGAACGACAGATAATAATAATAATAATAATAATATTAATAATATTAATAATTATTAATAATGACAAAGTAAAAACCAGGTTTTTATAAAAAAATATATATATAATACAAAAAACGAAATATCACATTTACATAAGTATTCCAACCCTTTACTTGTACTTTGTTGAAGCACTTTGTCGTGGAAATTCTAACCAATATGTAGAGACTTTTTTATTTCTTCAAACAATCATACTTCAATATCGATAAATTATTGCAATAATGGAGCTGGTCAACGACCACCCTTAGGTAATCATTGAGAGCCTGACAATACAGGAAATGCTGAGGTCTTATATAGTAGACCTAAAAATGCTTAGTCATGGCTAGTTCCATCCCTCCCCGGCATATCAGGGCATCATAAGCTACCTTGTTTTCTTCTTGTGGCTATCGGTTCATAGCGCACAAACAAGTGATAACATTAGTTCCGTTACTCCTCTCTGATCAAGACAGCCTCTGTTCACCTTATATCTCCACATAGCTGTGCCCTTGAAATATATGAGAAGAACAGGGTGAACTGAGACACTGTGGACTGTATTTTTCTTATGCCGTGTGACCAAGTTGAACAGAGGCAGAGTGGAAAAATACCAGATTCTTCTTAAAAGACCTTCAAACAGACAGTGGAAATGTACAGGTTTAAGGCTCATACAGCGCATGTGCATAACAAAGTTTAGCATTAAGAACTATTCAAGTAATTCTTCATTACATTGTCTCTGCTGTACACGCTTAAAATGCTTATACAGGATTTTTCCCCTTACAATTTTTTTGCAGTGATTACAGCCTCGAGTCTTCCTGGGTATGATGGTACAAGCTTGACACACCTGGATTTGGGGAGTTTTTCCCATTCTTCTCTGCAGATCCTCTCAAACTCTGTCAGGTTGGATGGGGAATGACGCTATTTTGGGTTTCTCCAGAGATGTTTGAATGGGTATGTGGCTATGTGTATCGGGTCATAGCGCACAAACAAGTGATAATATTAGTTCCGTTACTCCTCGCTGTTCAAGCCAGCCTCTGTTCACCTCATATTTGAACGTTTACCTCTCTGGCACACATATACATACAGTGTGCTCCAAAATTACTGGCACCCCTGACTGGCAATGCACAAACAAAAAATATAAACAATATAATTATGGAGATAAACTCAAAATACCAACATGTGAGAAATTCTGTACTTTATTAATGTTTCAATGTGTCACGACTTCCGCCGAAGTCGGGTCCTCTCCTTGTTCGGGCGGCGCTCGGCACTCGGCGTCTAGTCATCATTGATCCACTTTTCATTTTTCATGTGTTTTGTCTTGTTTTCCCTCACACCTGGTTTCAATTCCCTCAATTACTTGTTGCATATTTAACCCTCTGTTCCCCCAATGTCTCTGTGTGGGATTGTTTATTGTAAGTGCATGTGCACATTTTCTCTGGTGTGCGATGGGTTTTGTACCCATTTGTTTGTTGTTCTGGTTTCCGGTGGTTTTATGAATAAAACTGCTCTGTTGATTACCCAGTTTTGCTCTCCTGCGCCTGACTTCCCTGCCGCCAGTTACGCACTCCCTTACACAATGGAACCCACCAAAATCATTTATTGATTTAACAAAAAATCTATGTCCTCCAAATCAAGGTTTCACAATTAATGGCAGCCTTAAGATTATTGTAAATAACATCTACCAAAATTAAACCCGGAATTAAATTCCACTTATTTAAGTTTATCTAAGTCTTAAGGAACTATATTGAGTCATTACATCACTTCCTGTTTCACTGGGTATAAAAATGAGGTAACACGTATGCAATATCCCTTCGTCATCCAACACCATGAAGTTAAGAAAAGAACTGGCAGTTCAAAAGAGACAGATGGCCATAGACCTTCGTAAATCTGTTAATGGCAATAAGAACATCCACAAACAATTGAATTTACCACTGAGCACTGTAAGGGCAATTATTACAAAAATTCCAAAGATACGGAACAGTTGAAACCCTCACAAGTAGGGGACGCAAATGCATTTTGTCCCCCAGGATAGGGAGGAGGATCGTGAGAGAAGCAACAAAATCCGCAAGAATCACTGTAAAAGAATTGCAGGCCTTGGTGGCGTCTTGGGGTCACCAGGTTTCAAAAAGCACCCTCAGACACCACATCCACAACCAAAGGCTCTTTGGAAGGGTTGCCAGATGAAAGCCCTTTCTGACCCCAAGACATAGACGCAAGTGCTTGGAGTTTGCAAAACGTAATTTAAATTATGACTGGAAGAAGGTGCTCTGGTCAGATGAGACCAAAATTGAAACATCGGCATGATTGGCATCGAAACAGAGATGTATACAAGGAGAGGCACCTCCTGCCCAAAGTGAAATATGGTGGTGGGTCAGTGATGTTTTAGGCCTGTTTTAATTCCAGAGGTCCAGGGGCACTGGTTAAGATTGATGGCATAATGAATTCCACCAAGTATCAGGCAATTTTGGCTGACAATCGGGTTGCCTCTGCCAGAAGGCTGGGACTTGGCCGTATGTGGACTTTCCAACAAGACAATGACCCAAAACATACCTCAAGATCCAGACAGAAATGGATCTGTGACAACAAAATCAATGTTCTGCAATGGCCATCTCAGTTGTTGGACCTCAATCCAATAGAAAACCAGTGGGCTGAGATAAAGAGGGCAGTTGAAAAGCGCAAACCCAAGAATGTGAAGGATCTTGAAAGGATCTGCATAGAGGAATGGTCCAAAATCCCTCCAGATGTGTTCCTTAACATTGTCAAACATTACAGGAAAAGACTCCATGCTGTTATCCTTGTCAGAGGTGGTTGCACTATGTACTAAATGAGGCGGCAAGTAGCCTAGTGGTTAGAGCATTGGACTAGTAACCGAAAGGTTGCGAGATTAAATCCCCGAGCTGACAAGGTAAAAATCTGTCGTTCTGCCCCTGAACAAGGCAGTTAACCCACTGTTCCTAGGTCATCAGTGAAAATAAGAATTTGTTCTTAACTGACTTGCCTAGTTAATATACACTGCTCAAAAAAATAAAGGGAACACTTAACACAATGTAACTCCAAGTCAATCACACTTCTGTGAAATCAAACTGTCCACTTAGGAAGCAACACTGATTGACAATACATTTCACATGCTGTTGTGCAAATGGAATAGACAACAGGTGGAAATTATAGGCAATTAGCAAGACACCCCCAATAAAGGAGTGGTTCTGCAGGTGGGGACCACAGACCACTTCTCAGTTCCTATGCTTCCTGGCTGATGTTTTGGTCACTTTTGAATGCTGGCGGTGCTTTCACTCTAGCGGTAGCATGAGATGGAGTCTACAACCCACACAAGTGGCTCAGGTAGTGCAGCTCATCCAGGATGGCACATCAATGGGAGCTGTGGCAAGAAGGTTTGCTGTGTCTGTCAGCGTAGTGTCCAGAGCATGGAGGCGCTACCAGGAGACAGGCCAGTACATCAGGAGACGTGGAGGAGAACGTAGGAGGGCAACAACCCAGCAGCAGGACCGCTACCTCCGCCTTTGTGCAAGGAGGAGC
Organism: Salmo trutta; assembly: GCF_901001165.1. Taxonomy (NCBI): domain Eukaryota; kingdom Metazoa; phylum Chordata; class Actinopteri; order Salmoniformes; family Salmonidae; genus Salmo; species Salmo trutta. The sequence goes on along the minus strand of NC_042977.1, from coordinate 32,588,357 downwards.
AGGAGAAGCACTGCCAGAGCCCTGCAAAATGACCTCCAGCAGGCCACAATGTGCATGTGTCTGCTCAAATGGTCAGAAACAGACTCCATGAGGGTAGTATGAGGGCCCGACGTCCACAGGTGGGGGTTGTGCTTACAGCCCAACACCGTGCAGGACGTTTGGCATTTGCCAGAGAACACCAAGATTGGCAAATTCGCCACTGGCGCCCTGTGGTCTTCACAGATGAAAGCAGGTTCACACTGAGCACGTGACAGACGTGACAGAGTCTGGAGACGCCGTGGAGAACGTTCTGCTGCCTGCAACATCCTCCAGCATGACCGGTTAGGCGGTGGGTCAGTCATGGGATGGGGTGGCATTTCTTTGGGGGGCCGCACACCTCCATGTGCTTGCCAGAGGTAGCCTGACTGCCATTAGGTACCGAGATGAGATGCTCAGACACTTTGTGAGACCATATGCTGGTGCGGTTGGCCCTGGGTTCCTCCTAATGCAAGACAATGCTAGACCTCATGTGGCTGGAGTGTGTCAGCAGTTCCTGCAAGAGGAAGGCATTGATGCTATGGACTGGCCCGCCCGTTCCCCAGACCTGAATCCAATTGAGCACATCTGGGACATCATGTCTCGCTCCATCCACCAACGCCACGTTGCACCACAGACTGTCCAGGAGTTGGCGGATGCTTTAGTCCAGGTCTGGGAGGAGATCCCTCAGGAGACCATCCGCCACCTCATCATGAGCATGCCCAAGCGTTGTAGGGAGGTCATACAGACACGTGGAGGCCACACACACTACTGAGCCTCATTTTGACTTGTTTTAAGGACATTACATCAAAGTTGGATCAGCCTGTAGTGTGGTTTTCCACTTTAATTTTGAGTGTGACTCCAAATCCAGACCTCCATGGGTTGATAAATTGGATTTCCATTGATTATTATTGTGTGATTTTGTTGGCAGCACATTCAACTATGTAAAGAAAAAAGTATTTAATAAGATTATTTCTTTCATTCAGATCTAGGATGTGTTGTTTAAGTGTTCCCTTTATTTTTTTGAGCAGTATATTAAGGTAATGTAACTAAATGGGAAGTGTCAATAATTATGAAACCTTGATTTTGGTGAAATGTATTATGTATGATTTTGGTGAAATGTATTTTGTATTAAATAATTATGATTTTGTTGGGTTTCATTGAACATTAATAAAGTACAGTATTTCTCACATGTTGGTATTTTGAGTTTATCTCTGTAATTATATTGTTTATATATTTTTTATTTTTTTAAAACAGAAGTGGATCTCAGAGTAGGAATCAGACATGAAGATGAAGGCTCTGGTGAGATCTCTCCTCTTGCTCAATGTGGCCTGCCTGCTGGTCAGAGGTCAGTCCCAGACTGAGACTAGGTATGAAGACATCATCACAGCTGCTTTAAATCAGCTGCTTCCTGTGGAAGAGCAGGCTTTCCATCCGTTTCTGAACCAGCTGGAAGTCAAGACTGAGTATTCTGACAGTATGAACGTTTCCCTCTTATTTACACAGTGCTGATGGGCACAACAACGTTTACGTGTCATGGTTTGTTAAATAGTTCTTTCATTCAAGTTAACCCTCCCGTTGTCTCGGCCGGGTCAGAGCGACCCGCTGGCTCGGCCATGTGTTAGGAGCCGTTCCCCCGCGTCTAGGCCGGGTCAGAGAGACCCGGGCCCGGCCATGTGTTAGCCCTCCCATTGTCCAGGCCGGGTCAGAGCGACCCGCTGGCTCGGCCATGTGTTAGCAATGCGTATGTTGTAACCCCCCCTGCCATTGGCCGGGTCAGAGCGACCCCCCGGGCCGGGCGCGTCAGCGTGCAGTCGGCCGGCCGTAGAGAGGCTACTAATATTGTCAGGAAGAAGAAGAAGAAGAAAAAAAGAAGAAGAAAAAGAAGACGAGGACGACGAGGACGACGATGAGGACGATGGCAAGGAATACGACCCCGCCGAGCGTGAGGCCGCCGCCACCGCCTCGCCGCGGTCCCGGTTTCAGCGCGGCTCAGGTCCTGGAACAGATAGCCTCCAGTGTCGACCGAGAAGACGAAGAAGACTTTTGCGATTCCGAAGAGGAGGACGTTTCGGAAGACGAAGACGGCGAGGAATACGACCCCGAACGTGACGCGGACGACTCGGCCTTGCGGTCGTGCTCCTCTTCTTCGGAGGAGGAGGAGGAAGAGCGAGAGGGAGAGCGAGACACGGCCGCCGCCCGAGAGCGAGACAGAGAGCCAGAGACAGAGCGAGAGGGCACGGCGGCGGCGGCGGCCGGCCAAGCCCGAAGGGAGACGTTGATGTCAAAAAACGGCAAAATCAAATGGTCCTCCGCGGCCTATCGCGGCCCGGACCTGCCCCGCGCCGTCCGCCACCCCGGCCCCGCGGTGAAGCCTGGCCCTACGGCCTACGCAGCGTCGCACGCGCTCGACATCGAGTCCACCTTCCGGCTGTTTGTCATGCCGGCGATAGAAAGGATCATTGTGGACATGACGAATCTGCAGGGGGTGAGAAAATACGGCGACGGCTGGCGACCCATGGACTCGGTCGACCTGCGCGCCTACCTAGGGCTGCTAATCCTAGTGGGCATCTACAGGTCCCGGGGCGAGGCCACGGCCAGCCTGTGGGACGCGGAGAGCGGCAGGACCGTGTTCCGAGCCTCCATGCCGCTCAAGGTCTTTCACAAGTAATCGAGAATGCTGCGATTCGACGACCGCCGGTCGAGACCCGCGAGACTCGCCGCCGACAGACTGGAGGCCATAAGAGAGGTCTGGGACCTGTGGGAGGAGCGGCTGCTGGCCCTCTACAACCCGGGATCCGACTTGACGGTGGACGAACAACTGGTCCCGTTCAGAGGTACCGTCTGCACGTATCTGTGCGTATCTGGTACGTGTATTATAGAGAGGTAGCGTCGGCGTGTAACATAAACGCCGTGCGCCCCCAATGATGAGCCAGCGGTAGTATAGAGAGGTAGCGGCATCAGCAGCAGTAGCATCATCAGCATCAGCAGCAGTAGCATCATCAGCATCAGCATCAGCATCAGCAGTAGCATCAGCAGTAGCATCAGCAGCAGCAGTAGTAGCATCTGCAGTAGCATCAGCAGCATGACGCTGCTAATCTCCTTCCTCTCAACCCGGGGTCTGACTTGACGGTGGACCAACAACTGGTCCCGTTCAGAGGTACTGTCTATGTATCTGTGTATCTGTGTACGTGTAGTATAGAGAGGTAGCGTCAGCGGTAGCATCGGCAGCGGCGGCGTGTAACATAAACGCCGTTCGCCCCCCCAATGATGAGCCAGCGGTAGTATAGAGGGGTAGCGTCAGCGTCATCATCATCATCATCATCCTCATCATCATCAGCAGCAGCAGTAGCATCAGCATCAGCAGCAGCAGTAGCATCAGCAGCATGACACTGCTTGATGAGCCAGCGGTAGTATAGAGAGTTAGCGTCAGCGTCAGCAGCAGCAGCATCAGTAGCAGCGTCGTCGACGCCGCCACCGCTAATCTCCTTCCTCTCCCTCTCCCAAAAGGGCGCTGTCCTTTCCGACAGTACATCTCCAGCAAGCCGGCCAAATACGGCATCAAGTCGTGGGTAGCGTGCGACGCAAAGTCCAGCTTCGCTTGGAAGATGCAAGTCTACACCGGTAAGGCGGCCGGCGGAGCCCCCGAGAAGAACCAGGGCGCCCGCGTCGTCCTCGATCTCACGCAGGGGCTGCCCGCTGGTCACAACGTCACCTGCGACAATTTCTTCACCTCCTACGAACTCGGCCAGCGGCTCCTCGAGAGGAACCTCACCATGGTCGGCACGGTGCGAAAGAACAAGCCCGAGCTCCCTCCCGCGCTGCTCCAGTCAAAGGGCAGACAGGTCTCGTCCTCCAGGTTTGCCTTCACGCCCACCGCCACTCTGGTGTCCTACCTGGCAAAGAGAAATAAGAACGTGCTACTCCTGAGCACGCTGCACACGGAGGCCGACGTTAGCGATCGCCGCGACCGGAAGCCGGCCCTCATCCTAGACTACAACCGCAACAAGGGCGGCGTGGACAACCTAGACAAGGTGGTCGGCACCTACAGCTGCAGACGGATGACTGCCCGCTGGCCCCTGGTCATCTTCCACAACATCCTCGACGTGTCCTACAACGCCTTTGTCATATGGCGAGAGATCAAGCCCGACTGGATGCCTCGGAAGCGGAACAAGAGGAGGGTGTTCCTGGAGCAGCTGGGAAAGGCGCTTGTCAAGCCCTTGATACAAAGAAGGCAGCGTCTCCCCCGCACCGAAGCCGCGTCCGCGCTTGTCAAAGTCCTGCAGAGTGCCGACCGCAACGCGGCTCCTCCGCCAGCCCGGGAGCATGCCGCTGGCCCGGACGCCGCCCCGCTAGTGGCGAGTAAGAGGAAGAGGTGTCAGCTCTGCCCGCCCAAGAAGGACGCCAAGACACACACGGCGTGCTGCAGGTGTAAGAAATACATCTGCAAAGGCTGTTCGCACGCCTACTGTCACACTTGTGCCCTCTGGGCCTTTAGCCGAGACGGGACAGGGTGACCCGCCGGGGACACGGGGAGTAGGCAGAATGGGAGGACAACGGGAGGGTTAAGCAATAGTTGTCTGTTTAATATGCAACAACATGTACACTTTTTCATGGAAAAGAAATAGACTCAATGGGGGGGAAATTACCATTGAAAGAATTGACAATACTGTGTTTTCTCTCTGATCTCAGTTGAATACAGAGGATGTGGACCAGTCAGAGGTGACTGTAAGGTTGAGCTTCCCCCTGCAGGAGACGCTCTGCAGTAAGGCACAGGGGCAGCAAGGCCAACCATGCCCTCTGAAGAAAAACTACAGTCACAAAAGTTGCACAAGTCATATTTAGAATTCAGTTAAACTCTCTCACTACCCCCTCTCCCCCTCTCTCTTCTCCTCCCTGCCCCCTCTCTCTCTCTCTCTCTCTCTCCCCCCTCTCTCTCCATCATCAGTGATGCCAGTGCTGGTTCAGGCCCTGCTTGGGCTTGCCGGCCCCAGATCATTGAAAATGCTTGTAAGAAAGAGGTTTCTCAATTTTTATCCTATTAGGTGTTTGTGTCTGTTACATGTAATACCACCTGACATCTGTGAAGCATGGGGAATACAGAGAGATAAAAAGGAAGAGTTTGTTAGCAGTTTCAGATGTAGACATACAGTATATTCTCTCACGCAAGGCTTTGGCAGTATTTGCATTAATTCATATCCTGCCTATATTTTTACTAAATGGTTCACAGGCTACGTGAATATAACAGTGCAATACATGACGGCGGGTCACATTAAACAAAGTTAATCTGCAGTGCATACAAATATTAAGGACACTTCCACTCTGGTCTGATCAGTATTAAAGCAACATGACAGGTTGGTCTCTTGGCCTGCCACAGACTATAGGGTAGAGTGGTGCATTCTGCTTAGGAAAGAGAAGAGGCTGGAAAGAACAGAATGTTGAGACAGTTTTAGATGTAGTATAAATGTAACCTGGCATCATGTTTAAGCTACTATACAACTGCAAGACCAAGATGAGTGCTGAACGACATATCAGCATGCACATGTAATGCAACAATGTGGGTTCTACAATTGTCCAATTACTATTCCATCAAATGGATCACTTACACTATGCACATTTTTCTAAATTGTCATCTTGACTCCCTTCACTAAAAACTATATTAAAAATGTACTTTGTCAAAAGAAGACACCTCATGTGACGGTTTCCGTAAGGTGAAGGAGACCAAGGTGCAGCGTGGTAAGTGCTCATGTTCAATATTTATTTTAACTCAGAACACTAAATCAAATCAAAACAACGGAAAACGAACGTCACGTTCTGCAGGCTAAACTGAGCTGTACAAAAACAAGATCCCACACTGAAGGAGGGGAAAAAAGGGCTGCCTAAGAATGATTCCCAATCAGAGACAACGATAGACAGCTGCCTCTGATTTGAAACCATACTCAGCCAAAACAAAGAAATACAATGACATAGAATGCCCACCCCATATCACACCCTGACCTAACCAAAAGGAGAAAAACGGCTCTCTCAGGTCAGGGCGTGACACCTCATAACAACATTTTTAATTCATGTTAAAAACCTACTAGTTTGACCTGTGTTTCCCTGTGGATTCTCCATCAAAATCTGTCAGTTTAAGCAAGAGATATCAGTCCTCTGTATGCCTATGTCAGCCTTCCGCATCTGCTTTGAAAGGTGGCAGAGCTAGAGCATTGTTTGTCAGGCCATGAGACATTCCGAAAACTATTATGACCCCTCTATGGAAAGGGCACTCTCACGAACACGATGGTGTGTCACGGGACCCGTCTGAAGGTAACCCAAACAAATGAATGGAAGTATGGAGGTAGTTTTGTGCAAACAAAAATAAGGGGTTAAATATGTGTCTAAAACAACATTCTTTATTTTTGGACTGTCTTTTTTTACTACTACTACTACTACTACTACTACTACTACTACTACTACTACTACTACTACTGCTACTACTACTACTACTACTACTACTACTACTACTACTACTACTAGCAGGGCTGAGATAAATTCCATTTCAAAGCAATGCAGTATAATTTGAACCCTGCCTATCATAATCCAAGATCTAAGGCTGTATTAGTTCATTTTAGACTATCAATAATTCTGTTTTATGAATTTGAGTGGTTATATCTTTCCAGCCTAACCCCCAGTTTGCCAAAATGTGGCCGGGCCAGGCTGCTGCAATGGCAGAATATGGCTAACATTAATGTAGTTGTAACTTTCCCTGTAAATGACTCTGAATTAACTTCCTTTATTTTGTCTGTGTGTGTATCTTTGTGTGCTTGTGTGACAGAGGGAGCCATGTTGAGATATTGCAAATAATTTAATGACACCTTTCTTCAATGTTTCCTCAAAACATTTTCGGAACTGAACACATTTCTGGTCTGCTGAGCGCAAACTTGAACATTGTGAAAATTCTCACCAACTTCCAGTGCGCGTTTACTGTGAACACTGTGACTGTACCTGCTTTAAGTTACAGTTTTAACAGTGGCCAAGTAGGCTACTGTTGCTATTTGGTCATTATGTAGGCCTACCAGAGTGGCCTATCTTCAAAAACAATGTAGAAAATGCATCACATAACATTTTACCATGGAAATAGCTGTTCTATCATTCAGCCTACGGTAGCAGCCAATGTGTGGTGCTCAATGTATGCCTACATTCCATGAGACCTTTGGGAAAAAACATGCAGGGCTTGACATTAACCTGTTTATCCACTAGTCCTTCAGACAAGGAGGTGACTGAAAATGCTGTTGTGTTGTTTTATGCAAGAAACCACTTTCTAAAATAAAATGCATTATTATTCCCATACCATTATTACAGAGAATCAGACAAATTATGCGACCCTCTGCATATTGGCTACATAGCTTATTCAGAATACAACACTGCCCCTGTAAGACTAAAAAAAGCTCTTTACCTGACTCGCTTTCAAAGATGTCTAGAAATGCATACGTTTTGTGCTCTTGTAGGAAGCAATCACTCCCCTATTGCTAACTACAAATTATCTATAACTGTGCACATGTGGCTACATGCAGCTCTAGCTTTGATCTCAAAACACAACCACAGCTGTTAACACAGTCCAGTTCAAAGTAAATGGCACAGATCCATATCTGGCAATGGTCTATTGCAGCTCTGGTTATGCCGCACCGGTCTGTGTAGAGTACAGGCTGAGTCATCAAATCAAATGTTATTGGTCACATACAAGTGTTTAGCAGATGTTACTGTGGGTGTAGCGAGATGCTTGTGTTTCTAGCTCCGACAGTGCAGTAATATCTAACATGTAATATCTAACAATTTCACAACATACAGTGGGGAGAACAAGTATTTGATACACTGCCGATTTTGCAGGTTTTCCTACTTACAAAGCATGTAGAGGTCTGTAATTTTTATCATAGGTACACTTCAACTGTGAGAGACGGAATCTAAAACAAAAATACAGAAAATCACATTGTATGATTGTTAAGTATTTCATTTGCATGCAGGTGCGGGACTCTAACCCGGAAGCTTACAAGAAATCCTGCTATGCCCTGCGACCAACCATCAAACAGGCACAGCGTCAACACAGGGCTAAGATTGAATCATACTACACAGGCTCTGACGGTAGTCTTATGTGGCAGGGCTTGCAAACTATTACAGGCTACAAAGGGAAGCACAGCCGCGAGCTGCCCAGTGACACGAGCCTACCAGACAAGCTAAATCACTTCTATGCTCGCTTCGAGGCAAGCAACACTGAGGCATGCATGAGAGCATCAGCTGATCCGGACGACTGTGTGATCACGCTCTCCGTAGCCAACGTGAGTAAGACCTTTACACAGGTCAACATACACAAGGCTGCGGGGCTAGACGGATTACCAGGAAGTGTGCTCCAGGCATGTGCTGACCAACTGGCAGGTGTCTTCACTGACATTTTCAACATGTCTCTGATTAAGTCTGTAATACCAACATGTTTCAAGCAGACCACCATAGTCCCTGTGCCCAAGAACACAAAGGCAACCTTCCTAAATGACTACAGACCCGTAGCACTCACGTCCGTAGCCATGAAGTGCTTTGAAAGGTTGGTAATTGCTCACATCAACACCATTATCCCAGAAACCCTAGACTCACTCCAATTTGCATACCGCCCAAACAGATCCACAGATGATGCAATCTCTATTGCACTCCACACTGCCCTTTCCCACCTGGACAAAAGGAACACTTATGTGAGAATGCTATTCATTGACTACAGCTCAGCGTTCAACACCATAGTGCCCTCAAAGCTCATCACTAAGCTAAGGATCCTGGGACTAAACACCTCCCTCTGAAACTGCATCCTGGACTTCCTGACGGGCCAACCCCAGGTGGTGAGGGTAGGTAGCAACACATCTGCCATGCTGATCCTCAACCCTGGAGCTCGCCAGGGGTGTGTGCTCAGTCCCCTCCTGTACTCCTTGTTCACCCACGACTGCATGGCCAGGCATGACTCCAACACCATCATTAAGTTTACAGACGACACAACAGTGGTAGGCCTGATCACCGACAACGATGAGACAGCCTATAGGGAGGAAGTCAGAGACCTGGCCGGGTGGTGCCAGAATATCACTCAAGGTAACCAAGACTAAGGAGATGATTGTGGACTACAGGAAAAGGAGGACCGAGCACGCCCCCACTCTCATCGACGGTGTAGTGGAGCAGGTTGAGAGCTTCAAGTTCCTTGGTGTCCACATCAACAACAAACTAGAATTGTCCAAACACACCAAGACAGTCGTGAAGAGTGCACAACAAAGCCTATTCCCCCTCAGGAAACTAAAATGATTTGGCATGGGTCCTGAGATCCTCAAAAGGTTCTACAGCTGCAACATCGAGAGCATCCTGACTGGTTGCATCACTGCCTGGTACGGCAATTGCTCGGCCTCTGACCACCAGGCACTACAGACGGTAATGCGTACGGCCCAGTACATCACTGGGGCTAAGCTGCCTGCCATCCAGGACCTCTACACCAGGCGATGTCAGAGGAATGCCCTAAAAATTATCAAAGACCCCAGCCACCCCAGTCATAGACTGTTCTCTCTACTACCGCATGGCAAGCGGTACCAGAGTGCCAAGACTTGGACAAAAAGGCTTCTCAACAGTTTTTACCCCTAAGCCATAAGACTCCTGAACAGGTAATCAAATGGCTACCCTGACTATTTGCATTGTGTGCCCCCCTACCCAACCCTCTTTTACGCTGCTGCTACTCTCTGTTTAACATATATGCATAGTCACTTTAACTATACATTCATGTACATACTACCTCAATTGGGCTGACCAACCAGTGCTCCCGCACATTGGCTAACCGGGCATTCTGCATTGTGTCTCGCCACCCACCACCCACCAACCCCTCTTTTACACTACTGCTACTCTCTGTTCATCATATATGCATAGTCACTTTAACCATATCTACATGTACATACTACCTCAATCAGCCTGACCATGATATATATATATATATAACTGCATTCTATATGTTGTTGAATGTATTTTTGTGTTGCAAAAATTTTCAAGCACTTCTGAAACCTCTCAGTAAGGTTAATATTTTTTTCCTTCTCAGACCGGTGTCTGTATGTAGCCTCGCTACTTTTATAGCCTCGCTACTGTATTTAACCTGTCTTTTTACTGTTGTTTTATTTCTTTACCTACCAATTGTTCACCTAATACCTTTTTTGCACTATTGGTTAGAGCCTGTAAGTAAGCATTTCACTGTAAGGTCTACACCTGTTGTATTCAGCACACGTGACAAATAAACTTTGATTTGATTTGATTAAGGGGAAACGTTGATAGTGTTAACAGGGAAAACTCTAGAAAGTTAAATGAAGTTCAATCTTGTGCTTCTCTTCATGGGTGCAGTCCCGGGGAGCTGCACCCAGTCTCGGGACTACTGCGCACCCGTGGGAACATTGCCTTTCTTAATTCAGCCCAATGGTCCTAATATGCAGATGCAGAAAGGTCATGTAACAATTGGAAGGATTAGTTGCGTTGCATGTGGTTTTGTTGCCATATAGGCATAGTATTTAGCCTTTGTTGGGGTCAGCCAATGGGACTGTAATTCCGTAGATGCTGGTTACTAAAGATGTAGCCTTAGTGGAGTTGTCAACAACCTGGATCTTCTGGTTTTCAGGGATACAGCTATTTCCAACCTAGCTTCCAATGAAAACTGGATATGGGAACTCCTCTCTTACGCCTGCTACTTCAGGTTCAACGCAGTCTCACAATCAATTCGTGCATATATGCACATAATTCATTACAGCAAATTTCGTGCGTTTTTGTGTGACTTAATTCGTGAGAAAAGACACAAATTTTATGTGCTTCTTAATTCGTGCGAAAAGACACAAATTTAACCAGTAGGCTAAAATTTAACCATGTAGCCTACACACAAGCATTTGCAAAAACAATATAGACGCGATAGTTTATATTTAAGTTTTGATCTTCTTAATGGCCAATTCAACGTTATAAAAATTCGATTTCCGCGCTTATTGTTCCGTCCCTCTCTTCGCCCCAACCTGGGCTCGAACCAGGGACCCTTGCACACATCAACAACTGACACCCAGGAAGCATCGTTACCCATCGCGCCACAAAAGCCACGGCTCTTGCAACGCAAGGGGAAACCCTACTTCAAGTCTCAGAGCGAGTGACGTCACCGATTGAAACGCTATTAGCGCGCACCACCGCTAACTAACTAGCCATTTCACATCGGTTACACTTACACTATACCGAAATGTTGTCTTTGTTTAACCATGATTTAAAATGTGTTGTTGTATGCCTATATGTACTGAACACTTCAGAGAGACACTGTACACATGTAACCGATGTGGTTTTTGTGGCGCGATGGGTAACGATGCTTCGTGGGTTTTTGTGGCACGATGGGTAACGATGCTTCGTGGGTGTCAGTTGTTGATGTGTGCATGTCCAGTTCACATGTCTTTATTTTACTTGCTCTAGAGGGAAAAATGGCCAAATCAGAATGTACAAAACATACAATGAATTCCCAATGGCTGTCTTTATTGTAATTTGCATTGCAAACAATTTGACACGTTGAAAAAATTGTCGCTCAGCCATGCATTTCAATAAGTAAAGGGCAACTATCAATTTCCCATCCAGTTAGTGTGTTACTGGGCCAAGCCTAGGAGACACCAACATTTCAAACTGGCACCAGTGGTTTCTTTGAAGAGTACGAAATGTGCCTCAAAGTGAGTCTCTGAACACAATGTACAGAGACAGGACGAGGGTCATTAAGAATAATGTGAATTTAATGCCAACGAGGTCTGTCTTGTCAAAGAGCACAATTTATTCCAAGAGCTGGTCACTAGTATTCCCTGTGGCTCAGTTGGTAGAGCATGGTGTTTGCAACGCCAGCATGGTGTGTGCAACGCCAGGGTTGTGGCTTTGATTCCCACGGGGGGCCAGTACAAAAAAAATGCATGAAATGAAATGTATGCATTCACTACTGTAAGTCACTCTGGATAAGAGTGTCTGTTAAATGACTAAAATGTAAATGTAGAAATTTCCAGGAACAACACCCCCTTAGGCAGAAAATGTTATATTGAGAACTAGGACTTGTTGTTTCCTTAACTGCTACTCAAAGATATCTTACTTATTAAGTCATACAATTCACTGCAATAAACTTGTCTGAAATATATTAGCATAACTACACAGAGCCGTAAAATGAGAGACCTACAGTATCGCCGTTTTAAAATGTGTTCGAATGTACGAGCTACATGCCTCCCCCCACTGGGGCGTGGCTTACAGATCGATGAACGCTCCTCCAATTCGTAATTACTAGTGAGAAACTCATCTATCGTCCTTGAGCTCCGACTTCTCCCACATTATGAACTCTGACATCACCTAAGGAAATTAACTCGATAGCAGATTATTTTGCAGTTAAATGCAACAAAACATTATTTATAAAAATCTATATCGATTAATATGTGTTTTTGTTCACGAGGATGGTAGCCGAGGTTGATTTTTAGTTTATGGTTATCGCTTGTTTGCCATTAGCCAATCGGTGTTAACGAGTTTAAAGCACGTGAATGCACACAATTTATTTTCAGTTTCCCACTTTTTATGAACGCAGCATCATTACACCGGTTTCATAACCCAAATAACGCATACTCCTGGATAACCATTATCAATGAAGCATTCCTTTAAAAAAATGTTTGTTGTTGTCCAGGACACACTGTATAGTGTCAGGCCTAATCAACAGTGTCACAGCATCCACTCACCCTCACTGGTAGAGAAAAGAGTCAGCAGGATTCAGAGGAGCGCCATTTGCAGAAGGCAGTTGAATGTGCGCCGTTAGAGGTTAGTGGAATATAATGTTTGGAATGTCGTTTTTTTTTCCTTCTTGAAGAAACACATATGGGCATTTCAAAGTAATAGCGAGCATGAATGTATATGATTTGCCTCAATACAGGAGTGCAACAAATATAAATATAGCCTCATTTAAATGTAAACCCACTGTATAAACATTCAGTGTTAAGACATTCAGAACCAGGAACTAATCGAAAAGCGTCCTTCCCTCTCCTATCATATTTCGAAGATAGCAAGTGTAAATGTGTATAAAACATTAGGGACATCTTCTTAATATTGAGTTGCACCCCCTTTTGCCCTCAGAACAGACTCAATTTGTTGGGGCATGGGCTCTATAAGGCGTCAAAAGCGTTCCACATCGAGGCTGGCCCATGTTGACTCCAATGCTTCTCTCAGTTGTGTTAAGTTGGCTGGATGTCCTTTGGGTGGTGGACCATTCTTGATACACTCGGGAAAGTGTTGCAGTTCTTGAAACACTAAATTCGGTGTGCCTGGCACCTACTACCATAACCTGTTCAAAGGCACTTAAATCTTTTGTCTTGACCATTCACCTTCTGAATGGCAGACATACAGTGCCTTCAGAAAGTATTCAGATCCCATGACTTTTCCACATTTTGTTACATTACAGCCTTTTTCTACACACAATACCCCATAATGACAAATATATATATATTTGTTTGAAATGTTAGCAAATGTATTAAAAATAAAAAACAGCAATACCTTATTTACCTAAGTATTCAGACCCTTTGCTATGAGTCTCGAAATTGAGCTCAGGTGCATCCTGTTTCCATTGATCATCCTTGAGATGTTTCTACAACTTGATTGGAGTCCACCTGTGGTAAATTCAATTGATTGGACATCATTTGGAAAGGTCCCACAGTTGACAGTGCATGTCAGAGCAAAAACCAAGCCCTGAGGTCGAAGGAATTGTCCGTAGACAGGATTTTTTTGAGACAGAGATCTGGGGAAGAGTACCAAAACATTTCTGCAGCATTGAAGGTCCCCAAGAACACAGTGGCCTCCATCATTCATAAATGGAAGAAGTTTGGAACCACCAAGACTCTTCCTAGAGCTGGCCCCCCCACCAAACTGAGCAATCGCGGAGAACGGCCTTGTCAGGGAGGTGACGAAGTACCCGATGGTCACTCTGACAGAGCTCTAGAGTTCCTCTGTGGAGATGTTAGAACCTTCCAGAAGGACAACCATCTCTGCAGCACTCCACCAATCACGTCTTTATGGTAGAGTGGCCAGACAGAAGCCACTCCTCAGGAAAAGGCACATGACAGCCCACTTGGAATTTGTTAAAAGGCACCTAAAGCACTCTCAGACCATGAGAAACAAGATTCTCTGGTCTGATGAAACCAAGATTGAAATCTTTGGCTTGAATGCCAAGCGTCATGTCAGGAGGAAACCTGGCACCGTCCCTACGGTGAAGCATGGTGGTGGCGGAATCATGCTGTGGGGATGTTTTTCAGCAGTAGGGACTAGGAGACTAGTCAGGATCAAGGCAAAGATGAACGGAGAAAAGTGCATAGAGATCCTTATAAGCACACAGCCAAGACAACGCAGGAGTGGCTTCAGGACAAGTCTCTGAATGTCCTTGAGTTTCCTAGCCAGAGCCCGGACTTGAACCCAATCGAACATCTTTGGAGAGACCTGAAAATAGCTGCGCAGAAATGCTCCTCATCCAACCTGACAGAGCTTGAGAGGAGCTGCAGAGAAGAATCTCCCCAAATACAGGTGTGCCAAGCGTGTAGCGTAAAATTATAAGGGGTGCGTGTTGGTGGCAGGGACGTCAGGCGCAGGAGAACGAACTTGGTATAAACAGTTATTTAATAAATGCTGACAAAACTCCAAAACAACCAAAATGTACAAAATAACAAAGTGAGTACAAAACCAGTCGCACATCACATACAATCTAAACAAACTCCAACAAAGACATGAGGGGAAACAGAGGGTTAAATACTCAACATGTAACTGATGGGATTGGAACCAGGTGTGAAGGAAGACAAGAGAAAACCAATGTAAAATGACAAATGGATCAGCGATGGCTAGAAGGTCGGTGACGTCGACTGCCGAACACCGCCCGAACAAGGAGAGGGACTGACTTTGGTGGAAGTCGTGACAAAAATACTGTAATGTAAAATACTCAGAAATCCTGAAAGATAACCCTTTTGGTTAGACTGCCACTTGCGGTCTAAGGATCTCTATGCAAGTGCATAGATCTCTATAAGGATCTCTATGCAAACATTGCCAAGGAAACTCAAGAAATGCATAGAACAGAATGTATATTACATTTTTTATTTCAAATCAAGTACATTAGCTCTTGGGACACACTTCAATGATTAAATACACACAATAAGAATTCCTTTGCCTATTCAGTTACAGAAAACAAATAAAATGTGTATGATAAAGCTTTGCTGAAAACAAGTTATTTTGGCATTGTTCATTCTCAGCTAGTGTTTCTTAAATTAAACAAAACAAACAAAAAGAACAAACCTAAGTAACAAAGAATAGATGGCTCAAAATCTATTCAACACTAGAATATGAAAACGTAGCACCTTGTACCAGTCAAAATGTTTTTGTTTTTTGGGGGACTGGTTTGTAGTGGAAAAGAAGCGATGATATTGAATGGGGAGCCTCAAGGATGGAATTAAATAATAATTAAACATAAATGAAAAGGGTATAGAACATTTCCACTCCCCAACTGATTATTTTGGACTGGGGAGGCAGACAGTACAGAATGAAACACTTTGATCAGATTAATTCTGTCATCAGGTGAAAGTGATTTGACTACTTTGACGTCAAATATCAGTCTGTTGTAGTTAATGTTACACAGGACTCACCAACAATATTAGAATACAATTCCCACTGTATACTTGGTGCCAAAACATGACAATCCTGCCAAAAGAAATACTGTACATTATGTGCTGCTAAAATACAAAGTAAAATTAGCTCTGACGGTTTCAATGGTTTCTAATAAGAACTAAAGCTAACCCTAAGGCACTGCTCAAAATAAAGCAAAAATAATAAAATAAAAAAGATAGGGAGAGGCAGTGCAATCTAGCTACGGAAACTGACAAGACTCATGAACTACCATGTCTCCCCTAAAAATCATTACATCAGTAAAACAAATGGAACACCAACAGCAATACCATATGTGGCATTGACTAGGCCTATAATGTCACTTAAAACATTGACAGACATTTCCCACTAATTGGTGAACCTTTGCTGACCAGAGGTAACAACAATCAGGTCTGTGATAGGCCCACGTTATGGATGATAACAATCCCGCATATGGTTATTATATATACAGTGAGAGAGGCCATTCAGAATGGGAGTTCCACTCACTGTTCCTTTGAGACCTCGGCTTGATCTAAAATTTAGTTTGATGCAGGTCTCTATCAATATAATTTTTATTTTCAATCAGTGCAAAACTTTTTGAGTCAACGTTAGCTTAGCATAGTGGGGTTGATGTCTACATCCACACCACTTCAAAACACAAAAAAAGTCGTCAAACACATATACTCTCTAAAGTCTTACAATAGTGGTCCTGTTTGGCTCAGTTGGTAGAGCATGGTGCTTGCAATGCCAGGGTTGTGGGTTTGATTCCCACCGGGGGACCAGAACAAAAATGTATGCACTCGCTACTGTAAGTCGCTCTGGATAAGAGCAGCTGCTAAATGACTAAAATGTTGTGGAGGATACAGAGATATACATATAGGTGTGGACTAGGTTATTGTATCAGTGGGACATGGATGCAGTAATGGAGCTTTTGTGTAATGTTTCAATAAGCCATTCTGGCTACAGTACCAATGATACATCATGCCACTTATTTCTAGGGATGATGGCTGATTTACATGCAGACAAGTTTGCTCTCCTTTGAGTTGTATTGTACTGATGAAACCAGCAAGGGGTGCTGAACCACGCATGAAGGATTGTTTCATGTCAAAGTTGCATATCCAAATATGTTTTGTCAAAGGCAATTTAACAAAAAGATTCCAAAAATCAGTTTTGTTCAATGTTGTATGAGACATACATTAAGGAAAACAAGTTAGATTTACATGGGGCGCCTTCAAGATTTCTGTTAAGACATTCCGTTATTAACATTAGATCCCAATCATATTTGGTATGAATGTATTTACTATAAAGATAATTTTTCAACAATAAATACTAAATGAAATATATTAAAGTAACGGTCCAGTTTCCATATTTCTATGAAATATGACATATAATTCATTACAATATGAGTGAAATTTTTTGAATGAAGTATGTAAAATTCTTTAAAAAAAATAATGCTATTCTGTGTTGGAATGGTGTGGGCATACCCCAAACACAGAATGGTGTGGGCATACCCCAACAACAGAATGGTGTGGGCATACCCCAACAACAGAATGGTGTGGGTGTATAACAAGTCATTAAAAATATTAATGTGAGTAGACCGCTGATTGGCCAGCTCACATCATCCTCTATAACCCTCAATCTCAACTCTGCATTTCAAAGTTAGTTCCACTGTATTGTTTCATTGTACCCTCTAATCATGGACTAATTTAGACCGGGGACACCAAGTGAGTGCAATTAACTATCAGGTAGAACAGAAAACCAGCAGGTTTAACCCTCCAGATCTGATTGCTGAAATTGCAAAATAATAATAAAGTTCACTTGTGTATACATAGGGGAAAGTGTTTCGTAAACAAAATGTTGAGCAGTACATGCAAAATCAATGTATACAACAACACTTCTTGATTTACTGTACATAATATGCAACCCTCCATTGCTTATTCTCATACCTACCCACAACAATGTAGTTACTGCTTCGGCAAATATGTAATCTTGATGTATGTACCTTTGTCAAGTATAACACCCCTGTTGCCAGTGGAGACTGTACATGGAAGATACTTTGATACAAAATAATCAAGTTATTATATGTTGAATCCTGTCTTAGAGTCACCCAAGATTCTAAAGAAATAGAATAATATTAGGCCCATTTAAATCAGACAGCAGCTTTTAATTAGATTTTATCCAGTTTACAATTGTGGTTAATTAATCTAGCCCATCTGTAGGCTTTTGTCAGATTTTCTTGTGGGGTCCTATCTGTAGTAGCAGTAGTATAGTTGCATCCTGCTTCATGTCACTGTTTTCAGTACTTTTCATCTCCCCCAAGGATTAAAACTGCCCCAAGGACTAAAAACAACAAAACTTAAATATTCATATAGAGGTAAGACGCTAAAGTGTATTTACAAATGTCAAGCAATAAGTAAGGGCCAAATACGCCAATGTAGAATTTTGCACTTAACTTTCCTCATATAGTGAAAATGGTCAGGCAGCTAGTATGATACACCTTCACTCCATAGTCTCTTAAGCACCAGGAAAGACACCATTTCCACCATGAGAAAGTGAACCCAGACCCACATTGTAAACCTCCCAAATGCACAAATCAAACTTATATATATCTATATATATATAAAAACATGAATACGCAACAAAAGTGTGACAGGTTTTGCTACGTACCATGCTCAAGCCTGCCCTGCAAGTGTCCTAGCTGTGCATGCCACTCTTTCCCAGAGTCCCAAAGCGCGCGTGCACACACACACACACACACACACACACACACACACACACACACACACACACACACACCACACCTATGAGCTATGTAAATACAGTCTATAACAAAACAATGACATGGAGAGAGGGACGGAAGACATACAGTTGGTTTCCCTGACGACAACACCTCCTGATGTGATAGGAGGAGAGGCATGGAGACAGTGGTTATCCAATGAGTTCCCCAGCTGCCTGTGCTGTGTGACGTCATAAAGGTCCTATCTATCCTATACTCCAAAAAGATCATCTAAGGCCACAATGTTCATCCAGAAAGGAAAGTGTAAACACTGCAAAAGAAGAGAAAAGACAGTCAGCCACACATCCCTTGTGGGATATATATATATTTTTAAAAGGTCCATAATGTAATTGTGTATGACCCGACTGTTTTCAAATAGACATTTTAGTCACAGAAAGCAAGTCTGATAAGCAGTAGATCCATTATATGTGCAATATTTCTGTTTCCCCTCCACAAGTTTAATTTTTGCTTCTTTTTACTTTTGGTTTTGTACATCAGCTTGAAACAGCAGATAAATATTTTTGGTTATAAAGCTATTTCATATTTTTGGTTATAAAGCTATTTCACAGCGGTTTAGATGGCACAATAATTCTCTACATTTGAGATGTACATCTAGAGATGTGATGGAACAAACCCATTTATTTAAGGCACTTCAATAGCTACTCCTAGAGTCCTGTTTAGGAGTCGACCCGCTGTTGAGGATTTCCTCTTCCTCTGCATCCCCCTCCTCTTCCTCCGTCCAGCCTCCCAGACGCAGCGGGGTGGGCATATTAGACAGGCTGACTGCTGTGTGGACGCTGTGCGTCTGAGAACCTGATTGCGTAGATAGAGGGTCGGAGCATAGACAGTTGGTCAACTGGATGTCATAAGCTAAAAACTATCAACTACCAAACACGCTCCATCTGACGTTAGCCAAGATCTTACGTAAATAAAAACAGATGAATGACTGTTTCGTACCAGCGTTGCTGCTTAGCTCTCTCATTGGCACTGGGTTCTGCCACTGGCCGAATGTCCTCTGGTGGGGGAGCGAGTTCTGTTGGTGGACCTAGGGACAGAGTGGAACACACGTCACACGCTCGGGGGGTGTGTGTGTGCGTGTAGAAAGGTAAATGAAAAGAAGGACCCTGAGGCCACCTCTTCGAGGTTACCTACCTCATGCATGTAAATAGCATGGAGACTCATCTCAGCCGAGGCAAACTCTGAAAGCAATGTAGTGCTCTTCATTCGAGAATCACTGGCTGACATGCTGAGGAAATAAAAACAAGCTATTATCAGCAAGTCAAAAAAAAACAACATCTAAGTACATTGTTATTAATCACTTAATTCACAGACTATCAACTAACCTCATATTCAATCAATAATGCACCTTCGACAAGCAGGTACTGTATCAAATCAATCAACACTTTTGCGTTATGGATGAACCTAGACAACAGTGTTGTGTTTGCAGAGTGTGTGTTTGCAGAGCATGGTGTCGGTCTACCTACCTGTCGATGATGGTGCGGTCACTGCAGTACATGGTGCTGTCGGGGTGGGTGGAAGGCAGATGGACATGCGAGCGGGAGCGGCTGGCGTGGGGGAGCTGACAGTGGGAGCTGGATAGCGAGGCCAGGACGCTGGCGGCGGCAGAGGCAGCCGTGCTGGGAGGAACGAAGCGGCGGTCTCGGCCTGGTAGGCCTGACGCGGTCAGCACAGGGTGGGCCAGGACACTTGCCAATAGGTTGTCAGGCTGGACAGGAAAACATAACCCAGAGGTCAGTATACAAGCAAATTGTCAATATATAACTCAACATACTGTAATCCAATAACAAACCTTAGACAAATTGCAATACATTCACATCATTGTTGGATGAAACAGTTGAATGACTAGCAGAGTCGGGTTGCCATTATAGTGTTGAGGAAAATATCTACCTGTGTACTAACTGTGACTGACAATGAATTAGCTGGATGGGGATGTGGGTGTAGTGGGGAGTTACTGTAGTTACTAACTTCATTGCCGGACCCGTTGGAGAGCAGCGAGGAGCAGAGCGGGGCCTCAGAGAGCAGCAGCTGGGTAGGGGGTCCTCCCTGGGCGTCCTGGTGCACCTTCTCCTTCAGATGGCTGATGAACACTGAGCTCTCCTGGGGGGGCTGCCAACGGGGGTTCTTGATGGTGAAGTGCATCAGGGACAGCTCAGTCTTGCCGTTCTCAGCCTGCTGGTACACAGACGCTTCCGTCTGGCCCTCAGACATCCACTGAAACAGACAATGTGTGACAATTACTCACTGGAACAATGCAATATTGAAAAAAATGTACTATGCGGCCTCCCGAGTGGCGCAGCAGTCTAAGCCTTTGCATCGCAGTGTTGTGATGTCACAACAGCCTGGGGTTCCATCCCAGGTTGTGTCACAACCGGCTGTGATCGGGAGTCCCATAGGACGGCGCACAACTGGCCCAGCGTCGTCCAGGTCAGTGGAGGGTTTGGCCGGGGGGCTTTACTTGGCTCATTGCGCTCTAGTGACTCCTTGTGCGGGCCGGGCACCTGCAGTTTTACTTCAGTCGTCAGTTGAAAGGCATTTCCTCTGACACATTGGTGTAGCTGGCTTCCGGGTTAAGCGAGCGGGTGTTAAGAAGCGCAGCTTGGCGGGTCATGTTTTGAAGGAGCCCGTTGGGGAGTTGCAGTGATGAGACAAGATAGTAATTGGATGGCAATTGGATATCACGAAATGATGGAGAAAAAGGGGATAAATAACAAAAAAATATATAAAATAACTATGCATAAGTGACTAATATCAGGAGAGGACGCATTCACATTAATTTCTGATGCAATAATGATGACCTGGTGATCACTGACCTAAAAACAGCAGTGAGAGTCTTCATTTCAACAAAGTAATGACAATACTTTCCATATCAACGTCCCTTTCCCATACCCTAAATTACAGGCACTAACCAGAGGGTTTCCATGACGACGGATGTCCATCTGTGCGAAGGAGCAGATGTCTCCGACCCCAACTACCTCCACAGTGAAGTTCCTGAAGAAGTCAATGATCTCCAGGGACTTGTTCCTCAGGAGGAAGATGAGAATGAAGGGCGTGACGATGGGGCTAAGCAGCTCCTCCAGGATAAACAGCTAAACAGACAGACACAGAGACACAGACACAAAGACAGACAATACTGGATTTGACGGTATTCAGACTTGATATCTGCACCCTTAACTTGAATTTTCACATAGCCTATGTTATTCACTGATTGTTAATAAATTGATGATAAACTGATTGTGGGGGCTGTCTTGTTAGACTTCAGTGCAGCTTTTGACATTATTGATCATAGTCTGCTGCTGGAAAAACGTGTGTTATGGCTTTACACCCCTTGCTATAATGTGGATAAAGAGTTACTTGTCTAACAGGCTTCCATAAAAGAAAACCCTCTGTGTTCTATCAAATATAATCCAGTTAGAATCAGGAATTCCCCAGGGTAGCTGTTTAGGTCCCTTACTTTTTTCAATTGTTACTAACATTGTTACTAACATCACTTTAAGACATGAGGGTCAATAGGGAAAATGTATAGAATTTTTTACGTTTCCTCAAGTGCAGTCGCAAAAACCATCAAGCGCTATGATGAAACTGGCTCTCATGGGGACCGCCACAGGAATGGAAGACCCAGAGTTACCTCTGCTGCAGAGAATACGTTCATTAGAGTTACCAGCCTCAGAACTTGCAGCCCAATAAATGGTTCACAGAGTACAAGTAACAGCTCCCGAGTGGCGCAGCGGTCTAAGGCACTGCATCTCAGTGCTAGAGGCGTCACTACAGACACCCTGGTTCGAATCCAGGCTGTATCACAACCAGCCGTGATTGGGATTCCCATATGGCGGAGCACAATTGGCCCAGCGTCGTCTGGGTTTGGCCAGTGTAGGCTGTCATTATAAATAAGAATTTGTTCTTAACTTGACTTGCCTAGTTAAATAAAGGTTAAATAAAAACAGACATCTCAACATCAACTGTTCAGAGGAGACTGTGTGAATCAGGCCTTCATGGTCAAATTGCTGCAAAGAAACCACTACTAAAGGACACCAGTAATAAAAAGAGACTTGCTTGGACCAAGAAACACGAGCAGACCGGTGGAAATATTTCCTTTGGTCCAATGTCCAAATTTGAGAATTTTGGTTCCAACCGCCGTGTCTTTGAGAGACGCAGAGTAGGTGAATGGACGATCTTGGCATGTATATTTCCCACTGTAAAGCATGGAGGAGGAGGTGTTACGGTGTGGTGGTGCTTTGCTGGTGACACTGTCTGATTTATTTAGCATTCAAGGCAGTTAACCAGCATGGCTACCACAGCATTCTGCAGTGATACACCATCCCATCTGATTTGGGCATAGTGGGACTATCACTTGTTTTTCAACAGGACCATGACCCAACACACCTCCAGGCTGTGTAAAGGCTATTTTACCAAGAAGGAGAATGATGGAGTGCTGCATCAGATGACCCGGCCTCCACAATCCCCCGACCTCAACCAAATTGAAATAGTTTGGGATGAGTGGGACTGCAGAGTGAAGGAAAAGCAGCCAACAAGTGCTCAGCATATGTGGGAACTCCTTCAAGACTGTTGGAAAAGCATTCCAGGTGAAGCTGGTTGAGAGAATGCCAAGAGTGTGCAAAGCTGTCAAAGGCAAAGGGTGGCTAGAAGAATCTCAAATATATTTTGATTTGTTTAACACTTTTTTGATTACTACATAATTCCATGTGTTATTTCATAGTTTTGATGTCTTTACAATTATTCTACAATATAGAAAATAGCAAAAAGAAAAACCCTTGAATGAGTGGGTGTTCTAAAATGTTTGACCAGTAGTGTATACTAAATAATATATGTGTGACATTTGTTTTGATTTAGAACAGACCATTATCATGCACCTGTATCGAAACAGGGCAGCGGGAAAAAAGACATGTCATCTACGTACTTAAATAGCGAATGGAGGACACTTTTTCACATGGTTTATTTTCATGCCAGCCAGGTAGGCTGTACTCCAGTTGTAAAGAGAAGCAATGAGCTTAATATTAGGAAAGTTGAGAAATAAATATAGTAGGCTTAGCCTATAGAAAGCTAATAGGATCCTCCTATTTTTTAATAGCGGCCATCACTGTTTTCTTCCACAATTGCATAGCCTATGGAAATGTTGCACAACATGAGCTCTCATGAAGTGTTTGATTAGATTTTTGATTACATTTGCATTGATGTCAGAGTGACAGTTAGCAAGTTTGGTAGGCTACTAATGACCAGCAGCAGAATCAGAGCTTGGAGAAGCCTCATTACCGTGACTAAACGGTCATGTGGAATTTGACTGCCTTCATGACTCATGACCGCCAGTGTGGCGGTAATACGCCCACCGCAACAGCCCTAGTTACAAGAGCATTTAAATTTCAGATCGTATGTCATAAAGTCATACACTGACCAGCTGAATCCAGGTAAAAGCTATGATACCTTATAGATGTTACTTGTTAAATCCACTTCAATCAGTGTATATGAAAGGGAGGAGGCAGGTTAAAGAAGGATTTTTAAGCATTGAGACAATTGAGACATGGATTGTGTATTAGTGCCATTCAGAAGGTGAATGGGTAAGACAAAATATTTAAGTGCCTTTGAACGGTGTATGGTAGTAGGTGCCAGGCACCTGTTTGTGTCAAGAACTGCAACGCTGCTGGGTTTTTCACGCTCAACAGTTTCCCGTGTGAACCAAAAATGGTCCACCACCCAAAGGACATCCAGCCAACTTGACAATTGTGGGAAGCATTGGAGTCAACATGGGCCAGCATCCCTGTGGAATGCTTTCGACATCTTGTAGTCCATGCCTCGACGAATTGAGGATGTTCTGAGTGCAAAAGGGGTGCAACTCAATATTAGGAAGGTGTTCCTAATATTTTGTACACTCTGAATAGTTCAGTAGTTCCATTCTATCTAAGCTGCAGCCAATGAGCAGTCTCTATTTACTGTCTGGCCCTTCTCACCCACCGCTTTGTACTGAAACAGCTGTGCCACCTCGTCCCGGGTCTCGCTCTTGTTGGCGTTGCCCCTCCAGTGGTCTGGCATGTAGTGGATGTGAGCCAGCACACACTGCAGCAGCTGCTCCGGGCACCACACCATGTGTTCGTCTGGGATGAAGGACCTAGGAGGAGGGCATATTCACAGACATCATCTCTCTATTTCACACAACATTTAACACAACATATTATATGGATTATGGACAGACTGGTATGTCTGGGGGTTTAACATAGGCTGAAATGTTCTCTAACAAAGACGTTCCCTTCTGCTCCCTCGCTCATTACTGTCTGTTAGAACTGGTGGGGTGACAACAATATGGTGGAATCTAGGTGGAGCTGTTGCATACCAACTCTGCAATGGAAAGGGGTAAGGAACGACTTTTTCAAATGGTACACAGCCACAAATCACTGCAAGAGAGGTCCCGAGAGGTCACCATTCCCCCTGTCCCGTGGCTTACCTGGTGATGGTGATAACCACTCCCAGCACGGTGATGGCGGTCAGGATGTGCTGCACGGTCAAGACATCCTCATCATATACGGTCAGTGCGATGAGCACGGCCAGCACCGAGCCCGAGAAGAACGCCACGTTCTTGGCCAGCACGGTGAGGAGTGGCGAGGTGAACGAGTTCATGTACTTGGAGATGGGCTTGTAGCCGCGGCCTAGCCTGCCGTGCAGCTCGTGGTCCAGCTCATTGAAGTGGCGCAGGTAGAGGCGGCCGAACATAGACCAGCGGCGTGCTCCCAGACTCCCTGGCTCCCTCCTGATGACCTCGGTGTAGCTGAAGAAGGCGTAGAGCACCTGCCACACCAGGATGAAGGGGCAGAGGAGCAGGTTGGCCACGCCTAGTAGAAGAATGACCCGGCTCAGCTGCTGAGCCAGCTCCAGACGGTTCCCTGCTCGCTTGTACTTAGGGTGCAGGTTCCATTTGTTCTGGAACAGCGACCCCGGACCCCAGAAGAGAATCAGCTCAAAGTTGTACTTGAGGCCCTGGGTGAGGAACACCAGGTTTCCCAGAAGGGGGAGCTGAAGCTGTACAGGTAACAGGGACTTATTGACCATGGCCACCATGTAGTTCTTGAATCGCAGGATGCGGTGGTAGATGTCCAGCTCAGTTAGCTCCTTCTTGTGGATACACATCTGCTGCTCCCGCTGCAGGCTGATCAGACGGTCCTGGACCTCCTGCCATGTGAAGTTACACAGCTCGTCCTGGAAAGGGGAGAGGTCAAAGGTGTTCAGACTTTGTACCCTGATATGAGGGACACCTACTTACAGGTAAGCTGGGTGGGTATAACAAACATTTTTCTTTATATATTTTGAAACCAATGGATTCCAAGGAAACTGACAACTACAGTAAGCTAAAACGGTCTGAAAACAAATCGGCATACCACTGTTTCATGAGACTCTAGGATCAAAAGTAAAATACAATTATCCCTTAATGTGTTATTCCTGGTCCCTGAAACCTTTAAGGGGTTGACATAAAATGTCGGGGTTGACATAAAAATGTCAACCCCTTATGTCCAGTGGACATAAAAAAAGCCTTACCATGCTGATCTTCAGTGCTTTGATGTAGAACTGGCGTATCTCCCAGTAGCTGAGGATGTTGCAGAAGACCTTGATCATCCGGTAGACCCAGAAGATGGTCGCCATGATGAGCAGGAAGATGATCCAACTGTTCTCCTGGATCCTGGGGAAAAGAAGGGATGAAATAATTCATATTTTTAGTCTCTGTTTGACATTAGAGGTTGATTTCAATGAATGGAAAATGCATGTGTATAGAGGGTATAAAACATTAGGAACACCTTCCTAATATTGAGTTGCACCCCCTTTGCCCTCAGAACAGCCTCAATTCGTCAGGGCATGGACTCTACAAGGTGTTGAAAGCGTCCCACAGGGATGCTGGCCCATGTTGACTCCAATGCTTCTCACAGTTGTGTCAAGTTGGCTGGATGTCCTTTGGGTGATGGACCATTCCTGATACACAAGGGAAACTGTTGAGCGTGAAAAACCCAGCAGCGTTGCAGTTCTTGACACAGTCAAACAGGTGCACCTGGCACCTACTACTATACCCCTTTGGATGATGATGCAGGCCATGCATAGAAGGTCAAAATTATTTATATCCACCATTGATGTATGACCATAACTAACTATCTACAAATGAGAGTAAAGGAGCCTTATAAATCTGTTAGTTTAAGACTCCTCACACGTGACCTGAACCAACCTTATGTTGTAATGTATGTTGTTGGGCCTGAGAGGTATCTTAGGTAAATTAACTCCTGTTTAAGGTTTGTGGCTTGGTTATGTCCAACTAACGTTGTCTCTCCTGCATATCAGAGAGCTGCTGAGAATCAGCTGGTAAACTTTTAAGTATCCCATGTCATTTCAAAACACAGAACAAGTCACACACAGGTTATGATCTAGCTCAGTAGTTCCTAAACTCCAATTTAATTTTTTTTTTTTTTAAAGAAACTTAGTTCACTTTTCAACTTACTCTTGAAAGTTTAAATAGTAGAATGCACAAGGTGCAATTTAAAAATTGGGTAGTGCATCATTAGTGGGGGGGTGTTCCCTAATGCTGGAAGTTTGGGAACCACTGATCTAGGTAACCACCCTGGTAAACATATTCAGGAGAATGAACAATGAACATAAAAATACATTCAGGAGTTTAATTTGGAAATAAAAAAACTAAAAACAAACAACGTGACAAAGTTAGGCTACTTCCGGATTTGTGTGACATCTTTTCATTTCCAGACCAACTCAAATGGTAAAATAGGGAGGAGTTAGGGGGAGGATGGGAGAGTCTGTGGTTTTAAATGATGGGACATACTGTTCCTCGATTAGAATTCCTAGCAGTGGTGTGTCATCATCTTCCGTCTAAACACCCATTCAGTCATGGAGGGTTCTTAGAGAGGGGGGGGGGGGGCAGCCTAAGATTGTGATTGTGTGCAGAACCAGATTAATGATATGAAAACAGGAAAGCTTGTTTATCCATCTTGGAAAGAAATGTGGCTGTGGTGGGGGTGGAGGGGACTGGGTCTCGCAGCAGAGCTTGGGTGTGTCATGGGGTCCACAGACTGCCTACCCAGACCTCAAGAGTGACTCCTTTCAGCTACTCAGTGAGCTGTCCCTGTGTGAGACTTACCATGTAGGGGCTATCCATTACATTGTTTTCCCTGGTATTACTCTGAACACAGTGCACTGATACACAAATAACCTGCTTCAAGAACCTGTCATCAACTACAGGCTGACGGTGTTGCAACTTGCCTCGTGTTTCCAAGTGTTTTAGGCCGAGGCTATGCGGATGATTTAGTATTTTGAAATAAACTATTCAAATGTAGTTGCAGGGAACTTAATTTATATTTCAGATTTGTCTTTGACAGAGAAGTCATGACTACCAAAGCCTTTGCTCGGTAGGTCTAACTAAGCTCTTCAACACGAGGGTTCACCTAGTTCACAGCACACAAGGCTAACTAAAATAACTTTGGATCAAATTTCATTAAAACAGCAGCCTTCCCTCAGTCCATTGTACACAATTAGACGTACATGCCAATAGCACTCCAAATTAATTATCTAATTTCCAATTAGATAATAGGAAATGACAATGATAAGACTTCGCCACTCAAAAGAGCTCATATCGCAATTAGCATCTCTGATAAACAAGAAAATGATTTCTTCATCATAATGTTCTGAGTGGAAGTATAACCCACAGGCAATGTGAAAGTAGGCCAGAGCTCTGCGCTCCACAGCGTATCTCTATGAATGTGAGCATGTCTTACAGTAAAACCTCATCTGACATAACCCAATAAGCAAACATTAGCCTCAGAATTACAGGTCATCATTACATTTAGCTGGAAATCCCCTTTTCCGGCCTGATGAAGTTCTGCAGGCTCTGAGATGTATACCCTAGTATAATTCTGTCTAGTCACAAGAGAATAAAATACCCAATGTCATGAAGATGGATTTACATTCTGGCATTGGCAGTGATTTTGCGATCCCCATTAGTGACAGCTAGTCTTACTGGGGTTCGACATAAAACGAATAAGACATTACAGACAAAATACTTTACAATTGACATACATGTAAAAACATGAACAAGTAGTGTGTGTGTGTGCATCTATCAGTTACACATACATGTCAGTAAATACACATAACAAGGTCACATGGGGGAGAGGCGTTGTAGTGGTAAGACAAGGCGGTACGTCAGAAAACCACCCAAAATTACCTTTGCAGTCAAGGATTTGTTTCTGAGGGATCATGTACAAAAACAATAAACCTGAACTGGCAACAATGACAACTATTTCTACCTCAACTACACATGCCTATATAGGCTACCAATCCACCTATTAAGCCAATGTTGATTGACCTACCTCTCAGTGCACTGCTGGCTTGGTAGGATGGCATCAGGCAGAGAGACCTTGTTCCTGTCCAGGGGGTTCTGGCTAGGTCCTGTGTGGTTCACTGCCCGGTTGGCAAACAGTATATCATACTCCACACAGTTGAAGAGGAATGTTGTGAAAGTGACCACAAACAGGAACTGACTGCAATAAGGAGTTTGAGATGTTGGGGTTAAACATTAGCCGATATAAACTTTGAATATTGTCTTAAAAGTTGAAACAATCTTACATTAACATGAGGTTTGTAAACAAATGGATATACTTACAAAAGTTCAAAGAACTCTGATAACATCATACAAGCGAAGCCATTTTTCTGATGAAACTGATAGATGTGGAAATTTGAGTTAAGGAAAACAGAGTCAAGTGTTTTTTTTATCATAGCCTACAAAACAACCACTCTTGAAGTAATCGTTGATGGCTAATCAAATAATAACCATGATGTAGGTTTTTTTAAGTAGACTTAATACATCCATTACAGAGAAACAAAACCACAACAAAGCAACGTAAAGTGAACCAGTATGGCATCAATATCATTAAAGTACAGAGGACATTCTGGAAGGACACACATAATTGAAAGTCGTTCTCCTGAGGCAAGTCTCTTATTTAAAGTCACTGTGCATCATGAGCTGCATTTATTTACAGCCACATCGTACTGTCAGAATCATATTAATGTCAAAGCGGTGTTTAAAATTGCTCCTTTCTAAATGAGATTGTTAGGTGATAATAATGATAACAGACATGATAAAGCTGCAATTTTAAACATCATACTGAAAGTAATGCATATTTCCAAAACAATAAGCTACAATACACAGTACCAGTCAAAGGTTTGGATACACTTACTCATTCAAGGGTTTTTCTTTATTTTACTATTTTCTACATTGTAGAATAATAGTGAAGACATCAAAACTATGACATAACATATATGGAATCATGTAGTAACCAAAAAAATCTAAATATATTTTATATTTAAGATTCTTCAAAGTACCCTTTGACTTGATGACAGCTTTGCACACTCTTGGCATTCTCTCAACCAGCTTCATGAGGTAGTCACCTGGAATGCGTTTCAATTAACAGGTGTGCCTTGTTAAAAGTTAATTTGTGGAATTTCTTTACTTCTTAATGTGTTTGAGCCAATCAGTTGTATTGTGACAAGGTAGGGGTGTTATACAGAAGATAGCCCTATTTGGTAAAAGACCAAGTCCATATTACGGCAAGAACAGCTCAAATAAGCAAAGAGAAACGACAGTCCATCATTACTTTAAGACATGAAGGTATGTCAATACGTAAAATGTCAAGAACTTTCAAAGTTTCTCAAGTGCAGTCTCAAGTGCAGTCGCAAAAATCATCAAGCGCTGTGAAACTGGCTCTCATGAGGACCGCCACAGGAAAGGAACACCCAGAGTTACCTCTTCTGTGGAAGATAAGTTCATTAGAGTTACCAGCCTCAGAAATTGCAGCCCAAATAAATGCTTGACAAAGTTCAAGTAACAGACACATCTCAACATCAACTGTTCAGAGGAGACTGCTTGAATCAGGCCTTCATGGTCGAATTTCTGTGAAGAAACCACTACTAAAGGACACCAATAAGAAGAAGAGACTTGCTTGGGCCAAGAAACACAAGCAATGGACATTAGACCATTGGAAATCTGTCCTTTGGTCTGATGAGTCCAAATTTGAGAATTTTGGTTCCAACCGCCATGTCTTTGTGAGATGCAGAGTAGGTAAACGGACGATCTCCACATGTGTGGTTACCACCGTGAAGCATGGAGGAGGAGGTGTGATGGTGCTTTGTTGGTGACACTGTCTGCAACTTATTTAGAATTCAAGGCACACGTAACCAGCATGGCTACCATAGCATTCTGCAGCGATACACCATCCCATCTGGTTTACACTTAGTAGGCCTATCATTTGTTTTTTAACAGGACAATGACCCAACACATCTCCACGCTGTGTAAGGGCTATTTGACCAAGAAGGAGAGTGATGGAGTGCTGCTGTAACCGATGTGAAATGGCTAGCTAGTTAGCGGGGGGTGTGCTAATAGCGTTTCAATTGGTGACGTCACTCGCTCTGAGACCTTGAAGTAGTTGTTCCCCTTGCTCTGCAAGGGCCACGGCTTTTGTGGAGCAATGGGTAACGATGCTTCGTGGGAGGCAGTTGTTGATGGGTGCAGAGGGTCCCTGGTTTGAGCCCAGGTAGGGGCGAGGAGAGGGACGGAAGCAAAACTGTTACACTGGTTGCTGCGGAAAAGGAGGAGGTCAAAAGGGGGATGAGTGTAATCGATGTGAAATGGCTAGCTAGTTAGCGGGGTGCGAGCTAATAGCGTTTCAATTGGTGATGTCACTCGCTCTGAGACCTTGAAGTAGTTGTTCCCCTTGCTCTGCAAGGGCCGCGGCTTTTGTGGAGCGATGGGTAACGATGCTTCGAGGGTGGCTGTTGTCGATGTGTGCAGAGCCCAGGTAGGAGCAAGGAAAGGGATGGAAGCTAAACTGTTACACTGCATCAGATGACCTGGCCTCCACAATCACCCGACCTCAACCCAACTGAGATGGTTTGGGATGAGTTGGACCGCAGAGTGAAGGAAAAGCAGCCAACAAGTATGTGGGAACAAGACCGTTGGAAAAGCATTCCAGGTGAAGCAGGCTGAGTGAATACCAAGTGTGTGCAAAGCTGTAATCAAGGTAAAGGGTGGCTACTTTGAAGAATCTAAAATATATTTTGATTTGTTTCGCACTTTTTTGGTTACTACAGTATTCCATGTGTGTTTTGATCTCTTCACTATTATTCTACAATGTAAAAAAAATAAAGAAAGAAAAACCCTTGAATGAGTAGGTGTTCAAACTTTTGACTGGTACTGTATATTGCCAGAGAAACATGTTTATCACAAAAATGTCTTAAAAGGATATTCTTGTAAAGAAGTTGTCCAGATTCTTGATATGGTGCCATGAGTCTGCAAATTAGGGTTGGGAATAAAAGTAGCATTGAGACTTAATGAAACCATTACTTTTGTTCAACAAAACAGCAATAACAGTAGTAATCAGGTATGATTTGAAGAAAACAACAACTAAGTTAATCTCGAGCCTGGGCGTATAGGAAATAGTAGTACTGTGTCATTACAAGGAATCACATTATCACACCAAATCATATTATACCATAACATAGCCTTTATGTCTATCCCTGATAGGACAATATATATTACGTTATAATAAAACCAGTACAGTACCACTCAGGCCCTCTGGCACATGCACTAATAGGTCCTCCTCCCCGGGAGGTGAGTCCTCCTCAAAGTCATCAATCCGCTGGTACTCCTGGTAAGCTTCAAAGTTCGCCATTGTCCTTCACATTCTCCCCTGTACCTCCTCCAATAGGCAAGTTGGGAACACACACAGTGTTATTGTGGTGTGGATTGAAAAGAGCAGCATTCATCAACGACGAGTGTCAGACACAGTGAACACACACTACATAGATGTCAGCTGTGTGAGACAATTCATAGCAAGATGAGCTGTCAACAACATTCAACTGGAGGGTTAGATAACCAAGTAAGTGTAACGTTAGGTTTAAAATATCTGGTCTTTTATGCATTCTTGCCTTTCTTGGAATCTAACTTGCTAACGTTAGCTAGCAGTCGTGTTCACGACAGTGTGACAGGTAACGTTGGCTAGCTAACAGAAATAGACATAACGTTACATAGCTAACGTTAGTTAGATTTACTAAATATTGGGTTATGTTGGTTACTTGTTGTCAACAACCAACCAGTCATTTTACAGCTAGCTAACATTCGCTAAAGCGAAATCAGACAGCTGGGGATAGCTTGCTACTGTAGCTATTACGCTAGTTAACGTTAGTTAGATACGTAGCATTACAATGTGACGTTGAATGGTTAACGTTACCTAACACCAACAAAGGCAGCAACAAACTACCAAGTAGCTAACTATCTAGCAAGGTAGCTAACTGTTCTTACCTCGATCAGCTTATTTTCTTGCTTGCCAGTCAGTTAACGTTACTCGTTTATCCTTGCCTTGATGTAATGCTATTAACGTTATTGTTCCCTTCACGGTCCATTCGCAGAATTCTAAATTCAAGTGGCCTGGTTATTTGTCGAGCTATTGGAATAACCAATATTATATATTTAACTAATAGCTATTAAGGGTTGATAACAACCTAACTAACAGTAGCTGGCCAGATAAATAGCTAGAGATCATTCGTGGGCTTCCACTGTTTTGTGTTTCACAAACATATGTCAACAAAACACAATTTGACGTCACTTAATTTTAACGATCGTCACTTCCGCGAGACGAATGTCTTTTTTTAATTTCCCAATGACAGAGATAATCCTTGCCAATGATAATGAATAAAGATTCATTATCTTTTAACATTGTTTTTAGTGATCAAAATGCTTGTTTTGTTATTGACAGTAAACATGATCCAATTTACTGTGCCAATGAGATGCATTCTGGGATAGTGTCAACATGGCAGCCTGCATGTTGTTCCTTGTACCCTTCTGAGCTAAGCGCTCAGATTCTTTGAATTTTGTCAGATTTCCGTGAAAACGTCTAAATATGTTTCACTTACTTTGTAATAGAGTCAGCACAACTGCACCGTTGCGCCCCCTCTACTCGCATTTGAGTAGAACACAAGATTTATGGAGACAGCCACGGTAGGACAACGTTCAAGTTGGCTAATGCCGGTAGTCAGCTGATCAGACAGCTACTGTAGTTACAGACCTTAGACTTTACACTAGCTAATATGATTCATTATGAAAACAATATTAGTTCAGCTCTGTCCCAAAGTTGTAAGTAGTGTTGTTCACTGTTCAGTAAAGTGACGTTAATGGAATGGACCATCCAGAAGTGTCATATGCCCTTTGTAACTTTTTTTTGTCACCATTTTAACAATACATTGAGTGAAAAGCCCACCACATAGTTATTATTAGTTGTTAAGCTCATGTTGTCCATGTCTCTCAAACTTGTATAATACAGATCACACTACAAACAGTACAGCTTGTTATATTGTTTGTTTGTTTTGTTTTCGTTTCAGATCACGGCTATACACAACACAATTGGCCAATGCAGGCAACTCCTCTGGACAGCCAAGTAATGCTGCTGGGCGTATCTGGGGTCTGGCTCAAGCAGCAGTCCGCCAATCTGCCTGCTGGATGTCAAGACCACCAGGGGGGGCCCTGAAGTTAATCTTGGGGCCAGTGGTTCTCACCATCTCTGCTCGACTACTTGGCAGTGTAGCATATTGCCAGGCAGATGTGAATAACAATGTTCTGCTAGAGCTTGAAGCCAAAGAAACTGAGCCTGAGTTCGACTGGCATATCCTGTGGGAGTTTGTCAAACCCCAGCTTTTTGCCCTTCTTGGTGCTGTCGTGGTGAGCAACATAACTTAACACCACTGGACAATCTACTGTTTAGACAGTAACATGCTGGCTAAACTCCAGTGGTGTTTTAATTGTATTGGAATGCTGAGTGATTTCAGACCAATCATGATTTTCTTTCAGCTTGCTTTTGGTGCTGCCATCTTGAATATTCAAATTCCCCTGATGTTGGGCGATCTGGTGAACATAGTGGCACGCTACATGAGAGAACATACTGGGAATTACATGAGAGAGATGAGGGGACCTGCTCTGAAGTTGCTGGGATTGTATGGTCTCCAAGTAAGTTGTTTGTCAAAAAAGTCATTGTCAATGATTTAATTTAAATGTAGATTGAAAAATCTATTTCTGTGGAATACATAGAAAAACAATATGGTCATGAAATCTCTTTCTTGGCTTCAGGGTTTGCTCACGACTGGTTACATCATCCTGCTTTCCAGGGTAGGGGAGCGAGTAGCAGCAGACATGAGAAAGACTCTTTTCCAATCTTTACTCAGGTATAAACCCAGTTGCTGTAATATATATTGAAAGCAACAAGAGGTAGAATAGACCAGTTCCAAGACAGAGAGTAGAGTGACTGACTAGATGTCACTAGACCTTCTATCCACTGTCCCACTTTTACTCTTGCTAACACAAGACTTGGCATTTTTGTTTCAGGCAAGATGTAGCCTTCTTTGATTCCAACAAAACTGGCATGCTGGTGAACCGTTTGACTGCTGATATTCAGGAGTTCAAGTCTTCCTTCAAACTGGTCGTCTCTCAGGTATGGCTGTGTACATATGAATTTATTGGATAATTAAAAGTAGTAGGCTGCTCCAGCCGGAGACAACATACATTCAAAATGATCTAGGATAAAAACACAATAAAGCTAATTTCCATTGTGGTCCCCTATGCACTTCCCTATTACATATTGCCATAACCTTTCAGTATAATTTATTCATTAGCTGTTGCTCCCATCTAGAGACAGTTCACAAGATCGATATCTAATGATATTGCCTCAATTACTCATATCTATAGGGCCTGCGGAGTGTAACACAGACGGTTGGCTGTTTCGTGTCCCTCTATGTCATCTCCCCTAAACTCACTGGTATGACAGTGGTGATACTTCCCTGTCTGGTGGGGGCAGGAGCTCTGATTGGCTCATTCCTTCGCAGGCTGTCCCGATTGGCTCAGGAACAGGTGACATCATCACTCATTCCGACTCTGACTCATTCACTATCTAAAACACATTAGAGAAATTGATAAA
Source organism: Salmo trutta (assembly GCF_901001165.1). Lineage (NCBI taxonomy): Eukaryota > Metazoa > Chordata > Actinopteri > Salmoniformes > Salmonidae > Salmo > Salmo trutta. The sequence goes on along the minus strand of NC_042977.1, from coordinate 32,552,855 downwards.
AGTGTCAACTGAGAAAGCATTCTACTGAGTTTATCAGAACTACAGCATGGAGAATTGGTGTCTGTCTGTGTCTAGACTGATATACAGTATTGTTGTGGGTGTGTAGGTGTCGAAAGCAACAGGGGTGGCAGATGAGGCCCTTGGCAATGTGAGGACAGTGAAAGCCTTCGCCATGGAGGAGCGAGAGATGCAGTGAGTTACAGTCTATTATAGTCCAGATCAGACAATATTATCAGACCTGCCCTATAATAAAGTCACAATTGTCTTTCAAAGCATTCCTAATTTCACCCCTTATTAGAGGAATTGTGTGAAAGAATGTAACTATTTGTCTGTGTTTTGCAGGTTATATGCCTGGGAAGTGGACAAATCATGCGAGATGAATGAATCTCTAGGCTCAAGGATAGCTGTTTTCCAAGGAATGTCAAATATCGTCCTGAACTGTGAGTTCCTTTTATCATGAATAGTGGATCGAACTTGCTATTTATTTAAGTATGCCATTGCTTATCTGTTACATGGTTCCTTTTCTTGCAGGCATTGTTTTAGGCACCATCTTTGCTGGTGGGTCATTGATGGCAGGTGATGAAATGTCTCCAGGTGACCTCATGTCTTTCCTGGTGGCTTCACAGACGGTGCAGAGGTAAAATACTTGTTGTTAGCAAAGATAACACTTAAGCTAAACTCTCACACTGTAACGTGCCAAATGCTTGCATTATCAAATGGAAGTGTTCAATGAACGTTAGGTGAATAACAAATTGGATTTGACCTTTCCTTCTGTTATTTTTCTTAGGTCTTTGGCCAGCATCTCTATCCTGTTTGGCCAAGTGAGTAAAGACTTGACGTATAGAAGAAGTCAGAAATACATTGCTATCAATGTAGAGTTTCAGGTTTCACAAGGTGATCAGTTGATATGGCAATAAGAAATTAGAACCTACCATGTTTTGCAGATGGTCAGAGGCCTCAGCTCTGGGGCCCGTGTTTTCGAGTACCTGTCTTTGGAGCCTACCATTCCACTTTCGGGTGGAGGCCGCATTCCTTACAAATCTCTGACAGGACGGGTGGACTTCATGAACATTACTTTCAGGCATGACCACATCAGAAAGACAAAATTAACAAAAAGACACACACAAACACACACAAATGATATATATCAGTAAGTTAATTGTTTTAAATTTGTTTTTCCAGTTACCCAACGAGACCTGGCCAACAGATCCTAAAGAACTTCAACCTCATCATCCCCCCCTGTAAGACTGTTGCAATCGTTGGAGAGTCCGGAGGAGGTAATGTTCCATGCGTTCCCATGGATACAAGTTCTCAATTAGTCTGATTACATAAACATAATGAAATATTTATGAAAATGATGTGTCAGTTATGGTTCTCCTACACTGCAGGGAAGTCCACAGTGGCCTCCTTGTTGGAGCGGTTCTATGACCCCAGCAGTGGTGTGATCATGTTGGATGGCCTGGATATCCGGACACTGGACCCATCCTGGCTCAGAGGACAAGTCATTGGATTTATCAATCAGGTAAATGTTCTAGAATAATCATTCTGTTTTCTAGTGCATAAGGATGTTCTAGGATCTTCTTTCAGAACTGCTTCAGATTTGGCCATTTTCCTCCGTAAGAAACAGCCTTCTTGTGTGATTTTTGCCATAATAACAGTGATAGCAATGTTACTTTGTTATTAACAATTCAGAACCCACCCCTGCGTGTAGGAGCCTGTGCTGTTTGGCTCCTCCGTGATGGAGAACATTCGCTTTGGAAAGCCGGAGGCCACTGATGCTGAGGTCATCAATGCTGCCAAGCAGGCCAACGCCCACCGCTTTATCACAGGCTTTCCAGATGGATACAACACTGTGGTTGGTAAGTGACAACACAAATTTGAGGAAAAAAAACATATATTTTTTTGTGAAAGTTCCAGTTCTAACATCCTCTGATTTATTACTAGTCTATACCACTCTTATAAATCCCAGACACACATATTCAAATCAAATGTACTTAAGTACTTTTTAACATAAGTAGTACTAATTGCATTACAATAAGTGCTTTTACTGAGTATTGTACCTCTGTGGACACATAGGTGAGCGAGGAGTGACTATGTCAGGGGGCCAGAAGCAGCGTATTGCCATTGCCCGTGCCCTGATCAAGAACCCCAGTATCCTGGTCCTGGACGAGGCCACCAGTGCACTGGACGCAGAGTCAGAGCGGGTGGTGCAAGAGGCTCTGGACCGGGCCACCACAGGACGCACTGTGCTCATCATTGCCCACAGACTCAGCACCATCCAGAGGGCAGACCTCATCTGTGTCATGAGCAACGGACGCATCGTAGAGGTGAGGGAGCGGCTAAAGCACTGAAGGAAGAGAGGGATGTCTATTGTCCTCTGTCCCATTGGTGTTTTTTTCCCAGATATTGGACACTTATCCCAATCACGTTTTCTTGTCATTAAAGTAATAATAATCGCAAAGTTTTTTAAAGAGCATCACAACACGTGTAATGATGTATGTCAATTTAATTACAAAAGCTTGGTTGTATAGTTTTTGTCTTGTCTCTTCCTAGGCTGGAACTCACATGGAATTGCTGAGCAAAGGAGGGCTGTATGCTGACCTGATACGCAGGCAGAGATCAGCGGGAGAGAAGTGAACACTACTTTGATATGGCACAGAACTGTAGGCCTATATCATGAACTAGGGACAGCCTTTTCATAAGAAATGAAAAAGATGCATAGCTATTATCACTTGTTTTATGTTGGTGTAAAGTTGATTTAGTTTAATGGTCCAATGTCAAATTCCATTTTTTGCAAGCCAAATGTATGGGCGGACCAACTGGATTATATTTTATTGTGGCCCAAGTAAGGCTGCTGAAATTGCAAGTGTTAATCATGTGTTGTTTATAGGGAGAGAATACTAACTGTACAGGATGTGAATGTGGTTTTAGCAGGGTTACTTGGCCCTGTCCTGTGTCTGTACATTTTGCAAGACTTTTAATCATTAAATTCTATTCATCCACTAATCTGTTTTCAGAGAGAGCGAGAGAGAGAGAGAATGCTAATTTGGTACAGAGCAGACCTAACCCACTCTATTAAAATAGTCAAAACAGGAACATTATACATCTGGCTAGAAACAGAAAAATGACCTTGTGTGCTACCTACAGTGCATTCGGAAAGTATTCAGACCCTTTTACTTTTTCCACATTTTGTTACCTTACAGCCTATTTCTAAAATGGATCAAATATTTTTTCCCTCATCCACACCCATAATGACAAAGTGAAAACAGATTTTCACATGCGTATGTATTAAAAATAAAAAAACTGAAATAAACTATTTACATAAGTATTCAGACCCTTTACTCAGTACTTTGTTGAAGCATCTTTGGCAGCGATTACAGCCTCGAGTCTTCTTGGGTATGATGCTACAAGCTTGGCACACCTGTATTTGGGGAGTTTCTCCCATTCTTCTCTGCAAATCCTCTCAAGCTCTGTCAGGTTGGATGGGGAGCGTCGCTGCACAGCTATTTTCAGGTCTCACCAGAGATGTTAGATCGGGTTCAAGTCCGGGCTCTCACTGGGCCACTCAAGGACATTCAGAGACTTGTCCTGAAGCCACTCCTGTGTTGTCTTGGCTGTGTGCTTAGGGTCGTTGTCCTGTTGGAAGGTGAACCTCCATCCCAGTCCGAGGGCCTGAGCACTCTGGAGTAGGTTTTCATCAAGGATCTCTCTGTACTTGGTTCCGTTCATCTTTCCAGCGATCCTGACTAGTCTCCCAGTCCCTTACGCTGAAAAACATCCCCACAGCATGATGCTGCCACCACCATGCTTCACCATAGGGATGATGCCAGGTTTCCTCCAGGCGTGACGCTTTGCATTCAAGCCAAAGAGTTCAATCTTGGTTTAATTAGACCAGAGAATCTTGTTTCTCATGGTCAGAGTCCTTTAGGTGCCTTTTGGCAAACTCCAAGAGACCTGTCATGTGCCTTTTACTGAGGAGTGCCTTCCGTCTGGCCACTCTACCATAAAGGCCTGATTGGTGGAGTGCTACAGAGATGGTTCACCCGTCTCCACAGAGGAACTTTGGAGCTCTGTCAGGGTGACCATCAGGTTCCTGGTCACCTCACTGACCAAGACCCCCCTCCCCCATTGCTCAGTTAGGCCGGGCGACCAGCTCTAGGAAGAGTCTTGGTGGTTCCAAACTTTTTCAATTTAAGAATGATGGAGGCCACTGTGTTCTTGGGGACTTCAATGCTGCAGACATATTTTGGTACCCTTCCCAAGATCTGTGCCTCGACACAATCCTGTCTCGGAGCTCTACGGAAAATTCCTTCAACCTCATGGCTTGATTTTTGCTCTGAAATGCACTGTCAACTGTAGACAGATGTGTGCCTTTCCAAATCAAATTCAATCAATTGAATTTACCACAGGTGGACTCCAATGAAGTGGTAGAAACATCACAAGGATGATCAATGGAAACAGGATGCACCTGAGCTCAATTTCAAGTCTCATAGCAAAGGGTCTGAATACTGATGTAAATACGTTTATTTTTAATACATTTGCAAAACTTTCTAAAAATCTGTTTTCACTTTGTCATTATGGGGTATTGTGTGTAGATTGGAGAGGATTCTTTTTTTTTATGAAGCTGTAACATAACAAAATGTGGAAAAAGCAAACTGTTCTGAATACTTTCCAAATGCACTGTATATCCCCCCAATAGAATCCTCATACTTTAACGATGACAGCTTCTCCATCATTGAGGGGGAGATCAACCATTTCCAGGCCCAGGTACATGTACTAGTCTGTGGTGACTTAAATGCCAGAACTGGACAAGAACCTGACACTCTCAACACACAGCGGGACAAACACCCACTTGGAGGTGACAGTATTCCCTCCCAAATATGCCCCCCTAGACACAACCATGACAAAACAACCAATAAAAACATGTCACAACTCCTGCAGCTCTGTCGCACTGGGTCTGTACATAGTCAATGGTAAGCTTCGAGGAGACTCCTATGGTAGGTACACCTACAGCTCATCCCTTGGCAGTAGTACTTTATCACTGACCTCAACCCAGTCTCAGAGCGTTCACAGTCAGTCCACTAACACCCTTATCAGATCAAAGCACAATCACAGTCTATTTGAACAGAGCAATACTCAATCATGAGGTGTCAGCCAAAGGAACTGCACAATATTAAGGAATGCTATAGATGGAAGGAATCTAACTACTTCTGGGAAAATGCAAACACACTAAATAAACAACAACACGGAGTTATCTATCCAAAATGGAGATGTATGGATAAACCACTTCTCCAATCTTTTTGGCTCTATAACAAAGAACAAACAGCAAAAACAGATACATGATAAATTACAAATCTTAGAATCAGCTATTAAAGACTACCAGAACCCACTGGATTCTCCAATTACATTGAATGAACTACAGGACCAAATACAAACCCTCCAACCCAAAAAGGCCTGTGGTGTTGATGAAAACAAGCTATATGCACACAACCCAAAAAATGAGGTAGAAACTGAGCTGCCCTTCCTAACCTCCTACCAAATGTATGACCATATTAGAGACACATATTTCCCTCTGATTACACAGACCCACAAAGAATACCAAAACAAATCAAATTTTGATAAACTCCCATATCTATTGAGTGAAATAGCAAAGTGTGCCATAACAGCAGCAAGATGTGTGATCTGTTGCCACAAGAAAAAGGCAACCAGTGGAGATATCATAAGGTGAATGCACCAATTTGTAAGTCGCTCTGGATAAGAGCGTCTGCTAAATGACTTAAATGTAAAGAACAAACAGCATTGTAAATATAACCCATATTTATGTTCATTTATTTTCCCTTTTGTACTTTAACTATTTGCACATCATTTTAACTATGTACATAGTCATAATATGACATTTTAAATGTGCCTATTCCTTTGAAACTTGAGTGTAATGTCTGCTGTTCATTTTTGATCGTTTATTTCACTTTTGTTTATTATCTATTTCACTTACTTTGGCAATGTAAACATGTTTCCCGTGTGTGTGTGTGTGTGTGTGTGTGTGTGTGTGTGTGTGTGTGTGTGTGTGTGTGCGATAATCATTGTCTAAAATAGATTATACTGTGTGAAGATGGTGGTTCTAGCTAAACTATTAACATATTTAACAAGATTGTACGCCAACAGGCTGTCTAATTGGACCTCTGTCTGAGGATTTCTTTAGAAGGTAACATAAGAGATGTTACATTTTTTGTAAATATTTCTAAGATTGACAGTGATTACAGGTTTATTATCCACATGAATGATGTTTCACTGAGGGAATGGGTGGTGATTCACCCGCATGTTGCAGTTCATAATCTGACCGCTTTAGATGCCGGTGTAGCGGCAACATTGTAGCTGTGAATAACAGCTGGCTAGCGAACGTTCGTTAACAACATTTCCACTGGTGCTGCATTTCACTGCTGTTAGCTAGCTAAAGGCTAGCTTTATTGACAAAATATGCAGAAGTATGAAAAACTTGAGAAGATTGGAGAGGGTAAGTGTGCCTGTTTCTTTCCCAGATAATCTCTAATGTTATCTAATAATGTTGTTTTCTGTTAGCATTGCTAGGTCGCTAACATTAGCCAGCTAGCGATTTTGAATGACAAGTCATTGACATTATGTTACACACGTTTGATAATATTTAGCTAATTTGACAATGTCTTTACTACCTAGCAGCAAGATTAGGCCACAATGAAATTTTAGTTTGTTAATTTAATTACAGTTAGTTAGCTAATTAACTTGAGCTAGCTAGCCTGTCATTATTCCAGTCATGGGCAAGTTAGCTTGCTTAGCTACATTGCTAGCTAACACAACCCATTCAGCCAAGCTAGCTAGCCATCTAGTAAAAGTTGTGATTTCTTTCTGCAGGTACATATGGAACTGTTTTCAAAGCAAAAAATAGAGAAACGCATGAAATCGTGGCTTTAAAAAGAGTGAGATTGGATGACGACGATGAGGTAGGAATTATTGAGAATACAAATATAGCTATGCTAAAGTTAGTCAACTGGTTAGTTTGCTAAGGTTATGGCATATTTGTTGACGGCTCACTTTGCTTGCTGGTTTCTTGTAGGGGGTCCCAAGTTCTGCCCTGCGAGAAATTTGCCTCCTGAAAGAACTGAAGCATAAAAACATTGTTAGGTATGTCTGATGTGAAATTTGCCAAATTCTGAAAATGCATAAATTAGCTATGTATGCCATACAATAGTTGGACATCTTCCCGAATCAGAACTTAAGTGACTAGTAAATTACTTTTCAACAGTGTAATTTCTAGCATTATATTAAATATCTAGCTATGCAAAGAGTTTAATTCGCATTTAATTTTGCTTTTCCTAGATTGCATGATGTTCTGCACAGTGACAAGAAGTTAACACTGGTGTTTGAATTTTGTGATCAGGTGAGTGCTGCCAGATGTATGTGAATGCCGTTTTTGTATGAAGAGGAGTTTGTTGCTTTAGCTATGACAATTTACCAAAACCAATTTAAAGTAGAAGTGCCCACAAGATAAGGGTTTTCTCCCCAGTGATTCACTTGTTTGATTTGATGTCTGATTTTCTTTTTGCTGGGGTGCAGTGATTTAACTTGACTCTTACAACCACAGGATCTAAAGAAATACTTTGACAGCTGCAATGGAGACCTAGATCCAGAAACTGTCAAGGTGAGTCATTGAGATTCAAATAAGGGGCAGAATATGGCTCTGAGAAACATGTTTGTGTAACCACACCATATGTCCCATGACTAAGTCAAATGCATGTAATGTTACACCAGTGGCGGTCAGTGCCGTTTAAGATGAGGGAAGATTTTTTTTTTTTTTAAGAGCATAGCCTTATTTCTATTACAGCATATTGGATGAGACTCATTCATATTCCATTCACCCAGTTTAATGTAATAGCGATAGGTTTAGGCTACTACATGTTACTCAAATTTTCCCCTATACCCATCATGAGGTCGCTACAATCTATCCTATGAATAAAAGTAGGTGCACACAGGTCGAGAGACAAGTTTGAGGTGACAGACAGTGATATTCAATACCGCCTTGCACACTTGCTTGCATCTAGCTGATATAAGGTGTAATCATTAGTCCAACAGTTGCAAACAAGAGTTTCTATTGGACAAATTCAGGTTTTGTTTCAGTTTAAGAAATGTTTTTGAACAGAATCGGTGGAATTAATACACCACTGATCACCGTAAACACAGTTCACTTTCATAGCAGCCATGTTGTATTCCTTCTCGCATCAATGCGCTCTCCTCCTCTCACCTCTTCCCTTCACTTGTGGACTTCAATACACATCAGCTGTATGTGACCAGGCGAAAAAAATACTTTCCAAGCCAAACCACTACACACAGCCTACATCGTTGTCACCATATTATGTAAAGTATTTTTTTTATTTAACCAGGTAGGCTAGTTGAGAACAAGTTCTCATTTACAACTGCGACCTGGCCAAGATAAAGCACAGCAGTTCGACACATACAACAACACAGAGTTACACATGGAATAAACAAACATACAGTCAATAATACAGTAGAAAAAATAAAATAAAAGTCTATATACAGTGAGTGCAAATGAGGTAAGATAAGGGAGGTAAGGCAATAAATAGGCCATGGTGGCGAAGTAATTACAATATAGCAATTAAACACTGGAATGGTAGATGTGCAGAAGATGAATGTGCAAGTAGAGATACTGGTGTGCCAAGGAGCAAGATAAATTAAATTAAAAAATAAAAAAAACAATATGGGGATGAGGTAGTTGGATGTGCAGTGATATGTGAGCTGCTCTGACCTGGTGCTTAAAGTTAGTGAAGGAGGTAAGAGTCTCCAGCTTTAGTGATTTTTGCAGTTCGTTCCAGTCATTGGCAGCAGAGAACTGGAAGGAGATGTGGCCAAAGGAAGAATTGGCTTTGGGGGTGACCATTGAGATATACCTGCAGGATCGCGTGCTACGGGTGGGTGCTGCTATGGTGACCAGAAGCGAGGGCCAGCCAACAAGAGCGTACAGGTCGCAGTGATGGGTAGTATATGGAGCTTTGGTGACAAAACGGATGGCACTGTGATAGACTGCATCTAGTTTATTGAGTAGACTGTTGGAGGCTATTTTATAAATGGCATCGCCGAAGTCGAGGATCGGTAGGATGGTCCGTTTTACGAGGGTATGTTTGGCAGCATGAGTGTAGAATGCTTTGTTGCGGAATAGGAAGCCGATTCTAGATTTAATTTTGGATTGAAGATGCTTAATGTGAGTCTGGAAGGAGAGTTTACAGTCTAATCAGACACCTAGAATATGTGGACATAAACAAATACCTAAGTCAGAACCGTCCAAAGTAGTGATGCTGAACGGGCGGGCAGGTGCAGGCAGCGATCGGTTGAAGAGCATGCATTTAGTTTTACTTGCAATAATGTCATAGTCAGTGTAGCTAATAGAACTAACGCGTTTGTAAACCCGCTACAATCATGCAGTAACGTTAGTGTACAGTCAGTAAGCAGTTACGCGGGCGGGCCCCTGTGGCAATGAATTAGTAATACCAAAAGCTTACCATGACTTGAGAGTTCCAATGTTGTGTTGGAAAGTCATAGCCAGCTAGCTAACATAGCGTCCCTCTGTTTGAGCAGGGTGTTTCAATGTCTAGCTAGCTGCATTTGCTAGCTAAGTAAGTGAAAGTGGAAAAAATACTCTCTTGCTTCTCCTTCATTCTGGAAGAAATTCATTTGTTCAAAACTGTTCAAATATTGTCTTCCTCTCTCTTTGAGTCAACTACTAACCACATTTTATACACTGCAGTGCTAGCTGTAGCTTTCAGTACTATATTAATTATCTGATCCTTTGATTGGGTGGACAACATGTCAGATCATGCTATTGATTGTACGTTTGTTTATTCCATGTGTAACTCTGTGTTGTTGTTTGTGTCACACTGCTTTGCTTTATCTTGGCCAGGTTGCAGTTGTAAATGAGAACTTGTTCTCAACTAACCTACCTGGTTAAATAAAGGTGAAATAAAAAAATAAATGCTGCAAGAGCTCTGACATTGTCTGAAAGTTGTCATAATTACTATAAGTCTATGGAAGGGGGTGAGAACCATGAGCTTCCTAGGTTTTGTCAAGTCTATGTAACCAGAGGAGGATGGAAGCTAGCTGTCCTCCGGCTACACCATTGTGCTACCCTACAGAGTTCTGTTGAAGGCTACTGTTGGTCCACTTTATTGAAGGCTACTATGTTGAAGGCTGCTATAGACCTTCTTTCCAAATAGTGTGTTTTAAATTATTTGTTGACGTGATTATATTTAGTATAGTTTTATCAAAAAATTATAACTTTTTAAATGTTTTAACCTTATTTTTATAAAATTCACTGAGGATGGTTCTCCCCTTCCTCCTCTGAGGAGCCTCCACTGTGTGACACAAATGATCGTATAACTCCGAAGAGTACCACCAATGTCCTCTCTCATTAATAATGAGAATGAAGTATTACTGCCTTGTTGTCTTTCTGTATCTCTGTGCTTAACTCAGTCTTCCCCTACTTTCTGTATGTGCAGTCGTTCATGTACCAGCTGTTGAAGGGGCTTGCCTTCTGCCACAGTCGGAATGTTCTCCACAGAGACCTGAAGCCACAGAACCTCCTCATCAATAGGGTAAGTCAGTGGAATGTTGGCCTTTGACTGGTTAAGTTCTAGTTCTAGAAAGTTAGAGGACACACTGCAGTAAGTGTCTTAGCTTAAATAGAAATGATCTTGCTTAGTTAGTGAGAAAATCATTTACCTTTTCCATAGTCTACAATGTGGAATGATTTGCTCCTTTTAGAATGGGGAATTGAAGCTGGCTGACTTTGGCTTGGCTCGAGCCTTTGGAATCCCAGTGAGATGTTACTCAGCAGAGGTGATATGACAATTATTGGATTAATTTGGATACGAGCAAAGAAAATAAATGCCTAAATTACTGGTGACATTCAAGCTTCTCTCTCTCTCTCTCTCTGTAGGTTGTGACGTTGTGGTATAGGCCCCCAGATGTGCTCTTCGGTGCTAAGCTTTATTCTACCTCTATTGACATGTGGTCAGCTGGATGCATATTTGCAGGTATGTATAACCTTAAGGTCAAAATTGCACAGCAAGTTCAAGGGGATGATTGTACACTCTACTTACCTGTGTTATATTCTCAGCGTCACCCAGAAGCTTCTCGACCCATTTCATTTTGCCTATCAGCCTAGCAGAGGAGTTGATGATGCCATTCTTACCCTCCTTAACATGGTCTATAGACATCTGGAGGATGCCAAATCCCATGTTAGGGTTCTGTTTGTTTACTTTTCTTCTGCCTTCAACACAATCCAGCCCTACATTCTGGCACAGAGACTCATTCGGGACTGCTCCATAGATGATGGGGGGGGTTTTGTGGCTGTTGGACTTCCTGAGCCAACGCTCATAGCGAGTCAAAATGGGTCCCCACGTGTCGGACATACGCAATACCAACACAGGCTCTCCTCAGGGATGTGATTTATCCCCACTCTTGTACATATTGTAGACTAATAGTTGTACTACTTCCCATCCTGACAGACACCTCGTTAAGTTCGCTGATGACACTGCCTTGATCAGCCTGTTGCATGATGACGAGGAACATCATCTCCTGGTCCTAGATGACTTTGTAGGGTGGTGTGAGGAATCACATTTGGTCCTCAATACCAAAGAGATGTGCATAGACTTCAGGAAGTGTACAACACCTACCTCTGCAATGTCTGTCAGAGGTCAGAATATAGAGATTGTAGAGGAATACAAATACCTGGGTGTCCTCTTGGACAATAAACTTCAGTGGAGTAAATGTACAGACTTGATCTACAAAAAGAGCCAACAGAGACTGTGCTTTCTCAAAAAGCTGGGATCTTTTAATGTAGACTGTACTATACTGACTCTGTTTTACAAATCTTTCATTGAGAGTATTTTAACTTTTTGAATTGTTTGTTGGTTTGGCAATGACACTGTCAGCCAGAGAAATATGCTGAGAAGGATTATCACCAAAGCAAGCAAGGTACTTGGAGTCAAACGGACAGGCCTGGATGAGATCTTTAAGGTCAGGGCCCTCCGCAAGGCTCACAAAATCATTTTAGACCCAAGCAACCCCCTGTACCTGGACGTTGAACTACTCCCCTCTGGGCGCAGGTATAGGGCACCCCTCAGCAGGAAAAACATAACTAGACAATCATTTGTGCCAGGTGTGATATCCCTCCTAAATAGCTCGGGCTAATTTTCCTATCGACTCATTAAGGCCACCAGGCTAGTCTTTTTAAAAAAAAAATTAAAAATGTTTTATTGGTATGTAACTGTTATGAAAGTTGTATTGTCAATTTTGTTTTGTATTAAAATGCCACTTTAAACGTGTACATGACACTGCAACAAAATTTCCCCATGGGGACAATAAAGTAAGTAAATAAGTTAGGGCCTCTACCTTTTTGTTGATCTTCTATAACCTTTGCTTCTTTTCATTTAGAGTTGGCAAACGCTGGAAGGCCCCTGTTTCCGGGTAATGACGTTGACGACCAGCTGAAGAGGATCTTCCGATATCCTTTCAGAGCTGTTTAGATGGTAACCAGGTTCAGTATACTGTCTGTGTTGTATGGTATGTAGAAACAAAGACACAGAAACTAAAGTTGGTCCACTTTGTTGAGATTAATCTATTGCAGTGACTAAACTTGACCAGTCCTATTTACTGGTGAAAGTCTTTCCTTAATGCTGTGGCACATTGTTGGGTACACCGACTGAAGAACAGTGGCAGACAATGACAAAGCTTCCAGACTACAAGGTAGGCTATCCCCCTGATGTTGTCATTTACTGATGATCATACAGAAACTCATGTTTTCTACTGCCTTCAGGAAAATAAGAATATATGGTTTACAAGGTATGAGAGTAATTGACGTTTGTAGATCAGATTAATCTATAAGAGATGGAACAAATATTTTCTGCGCTGCTGTATGTTTACTGTACATCCATTTTCTCTATCCTTGTTTTTACCTACAGCCGTACCCCATGTATCCAGCTACGACCTCACTGGTGAATGTTGTCCCCAAACTCAGTAGCACAGGACGGGATCTCCTGCAGGTTAGTATTGCCCCCCCCCCCCCCCCCATGACCAATATATTAATCAGTATGCAATGTATTATCATGCTATATCATTCCTTGACGTTAACATAAACTTACAATGCAATGTCCTTCACTGTAATGCTCTGAATTCATATGTTTCACAAATACATATGAGCAAACCCACGCTGTGGAGTTACAACAAACCAGTTGTGTGTAGTGTACCTGGCAGACAGCTTAGACAGGAATATCACGTTGTCACTAGGTGGAGTCAGTGCAAAGCTTTTCCCAAATGTCACTTGAATACTTAAGAAATGTTGCCTTTCAAACAACACACATCTGACTTGCATTCTTTTTCTCTCTCTCTTTTAGAATCTGTTGAAGTGTAATCCTGTCCAGAGGATCTCTGCAGAGGAGGCATTACAGCACCCTTACTTTGCTGATTTCTGCCCACCGTAGATGAGGTGCCCAAACACATCACTCAACTGAACCTCCTCCATCGGAATCAATCCTCTTTCACTCCCTTCTTCTCAACAGGATCTGTCTATCCCGACTCCCTACAAGGCTCATCCTTCAGCAGCACCTGTTTTAACTAAGACACTTCCCTTCAGTTCATCCTGTTGTGCCTCCTAATGGAATCAAGTCCTTGTGGGCTCTGCAATATTTTAGATTTTGTTAGCAAACCTGTCTGCTTTTTGTCTGAAGCGCACTGATATGGAAACATATAACATGTAGCGAGTAACAAAGTTAACCAGAGAAACCGTGAATCCTTCTGAGCCAATAGCTGCGCAGCAGAGTAAGAGGTTTGAACAATTGAAGTTGCGTGCTGCATAATGTACTGGCAAAAATGTAGGTATTTGGATACATTGTTCAAATAGTTTTAATGTGCTCCTGCTGTTAACTTGGCAATATTGCATTAATAGGTCACAATAAGATTGGAGACAGACTTGCATATTTTCCTTGTTCTTCATTATAGTTATAACAATATTCCACTTACAATAGGAGATTGTCAAATGGAGGGGGAGGCATATTTATCAGTTACTTCTCAGGCTTGCTGTTTAGGTTTTTGTGTTTGAGATTTTTTGTGCACCTTGTAAATGGCAGTTGCTTTTTTAATAGTTTAGATCTCATCCACTATCAAGTTAAGTTGAACACTGAAAGTCGGTATTGTCGAAGCTGGGGCCAACTGATATTTATTATGAACAGTGGACCATACGAACTTGAGTCATTGCTTTTACTTTATAGTTACATTTTTGTAACTTTGTACAATCTTTCATAATTGACCTAATCTCTTATAGCTTAGAGAAAGTGAAGAGAGGAGGAAATCCAGTGATACCTGTATTACCACATTATGATTGTTTTGCACCACTCTGACTTTGGCTGTGTTCACTCAGATGGGTAACTTAATTTTGTCAAGGAACTAGCACGTTTTTCTGTGTTATTTTACTCCAGATAGTCGCTACTTATCCCACGAAAGCCACAATTATAAGTAATCTACCAAAACATTGGTTTGCATGGATAGGGAAAATATGTATTTTAATTTTGATGATGTAAGTTGACAAGCAGAATGCATGTATTTATTGATAATTGAATGTCTGCTTATGTGTGCATTTAGTCCTTTTTTTCTACCAAACAAATTACTTTCAGGAGTTGTATATGCTCTTATTCAAATAATGACATTTGTGACACTTAGATCCATGACATTTTTACAGCTCTTTATAGTGTGCATTGATGTTTGCAGCTGAGTTTAGATGCAATTCCATTATCACATGCAGATATGTTGGATCTTAATTTGACCCGTTTCTCACAGCAGGAAATGTGGATTATAATTAAGACATTTTGTTAGAGTTTGATACATTTTTAGATGGGGCAAATCAAGTCTGACATTTTAAAGTGAAAATTACAAGCTTTAGAAGCCTTTTAAACCTCAAATACACTACAAGTTTGCATTTCCTGCCGTGCAGGAAATTTCCTGCAACAGGGTGATAAAATTAAGATCCTACATCTATAAAGACAAGCAATTCCAGTGCTTATTTTTTAGACAAGACTGCTGTAGATTATTAGTTTAAATATGACTAATTTCTATTTTGAAAGAAGAGTGGACTTTGTACTTTTATCATTATCATTGTTTTATTGTAGAACTTGGGTCAAGTATTTAGACAATTGCTGTCAGCAGTGGTCTTTTTGTGTACATTTTAAAACACAATGGTTCAGTATTCAATAAAGTGGACTCAATGTTTTTTTTTGTTCTGCTTTTGTTGTTGGATAATGATTTCCTTTTCCGTAAAATCAAGACAAAGCTCCGTCAATTTTAGAGCAGGGACATGGTGGAGAAGATGGCCAACGACCGCCAGAAGTGGAGAGCCTTTGTTCCAACTTTATGCCCTATGCACCAGCCGGCGTGAGTGAGTTTCCGTGAAGATGTCTGGATATCTTAAGGTGAATGCACCAATTTGTAAGTCGCTCTGGATAAGAGCGTCTGCTAAATGACTTAAATGTAAATGTAAATGTTACCATGGTCCATGACCCAGGATTTTAAAGTAACTTTTTGCACCAAATATTACCAAATAGAATACCTCAGTTACACAAATAGTTAAAATAGTTGAAGGAAGCCATATCATGGAGTGATATGTCATATCATGTGTCTCCCGACCCCTCCTGTCTCAGCCTCCAGTATTTATGCTGCAGTAGTTTGTGTCGGGGGCTTGAGTCAGTCTGTTACATCTGGAGTATTTCTCCTGTCTTATCTGGTGTCCTGTGTGAATTTACGAATGCTCTCTCTAATTCTCTCTTTTTCTCGTTCTTTCTCTCGGAGGACCTGAGCCCTAGGACCATGCCTCAGGACTACCTGGCCTGATGACTCCTTGCTGTCCCCAGTCCACCTGGTCGTGTTGCTGCTCCAGTTTCAACTGTTCTGCCAGCGGCTATGGAACCCTGACCTGTTCACCGGACGTGCAACCTGTCCCAGACCTGCTGTTTTCAACTCTCTATAGACAGCAGGAGTGGTAGAGATACTCTGAATGATTGGCTATCAAAAGCCAACTGACATTTACTCCTGAGGTCCTGACCTGTTGCACCCTCGACAACCACTGTGATTATTATTATTTGACCCTGCTGGTCATCTATGAACATTTAAACATCTTGTCCATGTTCTCTTATAATCTCCACCCGGCACAGCCAGAAGAGGACTGGCCACCCCACATAGCCTGGTCCCTCTTTTTTCCTAGGTTTTGGCCTTTCTAGGGAGTTTTTCCTTGCCACCGTGCTTCTATACCTGCATTGCTTGCTGTTTGGGGTTTTAGGCTGGGTTTCTGTACAGCACTTTGTTACATCAGCTGATGTAAGAAGGGCTTTATAAATACGATTGATTGATTGATTGATTGTATAAGGGTAGATAAAGATGATGTTACATGATCTACATGTAATTACATGAATGAGGATGCATAGAAGACCAAACAATGCTGATTACATTTCCAGATAATTCTGCATGTGATGTTTCACGTAAGATTGAGAATGTTACACTTGGTTAAGAGAGGGTATTCATTATTTAATGGATATTTACGGTCAATCACATGGTGGAAGTATCATATACATACAGTACATAGTGCCAGTTGATCCTAGTTCAGTTCCACAGCAGTCTGTAGGCCTCCAACAGGGCGAGACATACTATAATCTACTCTCCGTAAGATCCAGTCTTACAGAAGTATAACGTTCCTTACAAGCCAGTGGCCACATACTGTACGTACAATAATTTATTTTTGTTGTTGTCAGAAAACATATCCCGGCTTCTCAGCCCCATGTTCAATACTTCATGGTCACTGAATATTGCACAACCCTAAGCCTAGTTTTTCATTAAGATTTTTTTCATTCTAAAGATTGAACAGTACACTACCACACAACATGGATATTAACCATCTGGCCCCCAACACAATAGTAAAGTAACATGGTGGCTGATTATACACAAGGAGGAGTACACAATGGTCATGCAAGGAGGAAAAGAGGTGTGGTGCAATAACAATACACATAATTAAGCTGCAAGAATGAAGGTCTTTAGACTATTAATGGACATAAGTATACAACACTGTCATCTACTTGGCTGTAATTTATTATGCTATAAAATACCCATTAAAAGACTTGAATCAATAAGCACAACCAGTATTGAGGTATTGTTTAAATATGACAGGACCATGTCCATATTCTGTTTCAGACTACTGACTATTGTGTTGCTTCTGCTCTGCTATTCTTTGATTGGCATTAAGGCAGGGGTAGATAAGGATTCTAGTATGGGACACAGTACGGCACGTAGTACAAAGTATTCATACAACTTTAACCCCTTGAATTTGCCACCTGTTTTACTTTCAATCTGATTTGTAATGAATTTAATGTAAATTAGATTGATGCTTACAAAGCATACGCAAATAGTTGCAATGTATTCTGATTTCTGTTAAGTATTTAGTGTTTTTTTTTTTTAGGAAGGCAGGTGATAAACCCTTGGTGGTGAGTTTAATAACTAACCTCCACATTGTCATGAAAGACCAGACCACAATGGGACACACAGTCAACACCAAGACAATGTCACATCATCAGTTGTGGTAACCCAGTACAGAAATGAATTCCTTTATACCAAATCCACAAATTCCATTAGTAGGGGAGCTGTGTGACCAGACTTGAAAATAAACAGTGTTAATAGCATTGATTTGACAATTACATTATTTTGGGGCCAATGCATTTATTGCTCATAACAAAACACTGATTAACCATATCTTCAAGTTTACAACTTCATAAAAGAGGCTCTTACTGAGTGATGTTTGGCTTGGTTCTAGTCTCACGCAAGACAAGGCTTATCCCAGGATACATAGTTGGATATAAGACATGCCAATAAGGTAGCCAGTCTTGATCAGAGAGGGAGGTAATTGGCTCAGGAACCAAGGCTGATCTCAAGGTCTTTGTGCTTCTCATCAACAGTCATCTAATAAACAGACAAAAGCATAGAATTATAACTTCTAGAATTAGACATTTTCTATAGGCAAAAAAGTAAAGGTACAGACGTCCCTTTGAATGTCCCTTTGAAGTGTTCTGGTTTCTTTTCTCTAAAATGACCACATAACAAAGTTTAACATGACTAGAACTAATTTCACATAGATAAAAAACTATGTTGTTAGCTAATTAATGCAATGATCAACATGAACAGTAGCATGAGAGAAAATAGACACAAAAGATTTACAAAAAAAAGGTATGTACGTAGGAGGATGGTTAAATATATATTTTATTATATTTGATAATTTACACATCACAAACTGACTGTTATTTGAGTCTTATTACATGTACTGGAATTCCAATAACAATAGTATATAACAATGCAATTATACAATGCATTTCAGTGTTTTAAACCAACTGAACTGAATAAAGTAGGGAACCTGGGACATGTATGGTTTTGAAGCGCTGTAATAAACTGTCTCTGGCATCTAACAAATTCTACTCTGTGTCCGGTCCTAAAATGAAATAGAAACTGGAAGACACTTGAGGTCCACTTGGATAACAACACAAACTAATGGACAACTCTTGGGGTAGGCCATCGTGTGCTCGTATGGCAAGTCTGCAGCTCCCTTGTCCTCCAATTCCCTTATGGCGCAACAGCAGTAATGGATACATTTTTTTGTCTTTTTTTTAACATACTATAAACATATCAACACATGAGCGAGATTGAATTTCCTAATGGCATTTTGATCTGGTATTTACACATTTCAATCAATATTTAGAACACCACCTTGACAATGTCTGTACTTCACTAGTTCCCAATAGAGAATAGTTTACTATCACAGGGGACTTGTGCTAATGAGTGTTTTTGTAGCAGTTAAAAGCCATGGTCATGGAACAAAACCATTTGAACAACACCCACATAAACTAACTTTAGGTTTGGGTGGATTGTCTTGCTTGTCTGTCTATTCTATTGAAAGTGGTGATTAAGAGGGGGGCTGAGTTACAGCAGACTCCTGTGAAGACTGTCCTTTTCCAGTGACAGTACGGTCAGTACGACAGCTCTATTCCCAGAAACAATGGGAAACCACGACAGAAGAAAATGTTGTCATTGATGTACATTTTTTCAGCAGTAAACAGATAGAAAGCATGTGGAGCACTATATATAACAATGGGAAATATTCCTATTTTCCCCAAATCTTATGGAAAAGTTGTGATTGTTCATATGTGAAAACATAAACACTTTTTTTTCCACTTTCCAATATGTAACTTGTAAACAAAGAATTGCATTCAATAATCTTGCAATAGTTTCTCTTCCGGGGACCTAACGCAAGAGGCTTTCATTACTTGGTGGTTTATAGTTTCAAATCAGTGATAGGATCAATCTCTGAACAGAATCATTTGAGTACGAAGGCAACACAATTACTGCGAACTGTCTATTACTGGGGGGTTCAAGTTAGGTCTGCTGTTCTCCTTTGAACATTGTGATCATAGTTGAGTGGGCATCACTGAAATCTGCATTCTCTTTCTCTCAATTAGTTATAAATGAAAGAGTGGTAACATGAATATGTCTTTAAAACCCCTCTTGATTCTACTAATGAATGGACCTGGCTATGCTGATGCTACACATGCTAACCATGGCTAGCCTCTCAATTTGATATTCAGCACATTAGAACTGACTGCTACACTGAACAAAAATATGAATGCATCATGTAAAGTGTTGGTCCCAAGTTTCATGAGCTGAAATAAAAGATCCAAGAAATGTTCCATACACACAAAAAGCTTATTTCCCTCAAATTGTGTGCACAAATTTGTTTATATCCCTGTTAGTGAGCATTTCTCTTTTGTCAAGATAATCCATCCCCCTGACAGGTGTAGTATATCAGTTATCTGACTAAACAGCATGATCATTACACAGGTGCACCTTCTGCTGGGGACAATAAAAGGCCAGTCTAAAATGTGCAGTTTTGTCACACAACACAATGCCACAGATGTCTCAAGTTTTGAGGGAGCATGCAATTGGCATACTGACTGCTGGAATGTTCAACAGAGCTGTTGCCAGAGAACTGAATGTTAATTTCTCTACCATAAGAGTTGTTTTAGAGAATTTGGCTGTACATCCAACCGGCCTCACAACCGCAGACCACGTGTATGGCGTTGTGTGGGTGAGCTGTTTACTGATGACAATGTTGTGAGTAGAGTGCCCCATGGTGGTGGTGGTGGGGTTATGGTATGGGCAGGCATAAGGACAACGAGCACGATGGCAATTTGAATGCACAGAGATACAGTGACAAGATCCTGAGGCCCATTGTAGTGCCATTCATCCGCCGCCATCAACTCATGTTTCAGCATGGTAATACACGGCCCCATGTTGCAAGGATCTGTACACAGTTCCTGGAAGCTGAACATTTCCCAGTTCATCCATGGCATGTATACTCACTAGACATGTTACCCATTGAGTATGTTTGGGATGCTCTGGATTGATGTGTACAACAGCGCGTTCCAGTTCCCACCAACTTCACACAGCCATTAAAGAGGAGTGGGACAACATTCCACAGGCCACAGTCAACAGCCTGAACAACTCTACGCGAAGGAAATGTTTTGCGCTGCATGAGGCAAATGGTGGTCATACCAGATACTGACTGGTTTCCTAATCCACACCCAACTTCTTTTTTAAAGGTATCTGTGACCAACAAGTGCATATCTGTATTCCCAGTCATGTGATATCCATAGATTAGGGCCTAATTCATATATTTCAATTGACTGATTTCCTATGAACTGTAACTCAGGAAAATCTTTGAAATTGTTGCATGTTGCGTTTATATTTTTGTTGAGTATATTACAATGGTATAAATAAGTTGACATGAACTGAGACCACTCTTAAGTCCTTTCCATCTACATTACTAGTCTTATACATTACTAGGCTGATTAAAACCAATTCAAACACACTAATGTCACCCTGTTTAATAGAATGCAACATGAATGGAACATCAAATAAATAGTGTCGTCGACGCCTTGATATGTCCGTCACCTGAGTTCTGCTTTGGAAATGGTTTTATTCTTATGATAGTGTTCTATTTCTATTCAGGCAATCGCTAGATCCTACTACTCTACACTAACCATGTTTGTAATAATACATAAGTTATTTCACAGTTTTCTGTCAAACCCCGAAGATCCCACGTGCCACCCCCCCCCTTCCCCCCCACCCTGCTTTATGTCGTCAACAAGCAAACTCCTCAAAGTTGCCTAGAGTCGGGTGACGAGGTAACATGTTCGGCGTGAATCCGAGACTGTCCGAGTGACTCCGGAGGGTGTCACAGGTGCTCTGTAAGACAAGGGAAGGGAGGGAGGGAGGGAGGGAAGAGGAGTTCAACCGTATTAAGGGAGGGGTGATGAGGGAGGAGAAGAGGAGATCGAGAGGCACACAGGTCACAGTAAAAATAGGAGGGGATGTGACATAAATAGGAAAAAAGTGGGACAATTTAACATAACCAGAACCAAGTGGAAACAGAATAGATGTAGATAACATGACGTTAACCATCATTGATACATCAGACAGAGAGAGAGGGTTGAAAGCATAGTACACACAAAATAATACAATACAAATGGGTGAACATTAAATTGGTAGTGTAGGGGACATTTAAAGTAGGTCAGTTATGTTTCAGGGTATGGGTAGAGAGAAGAAAGAGAAGAGGGGTATGGTATGGATGAAGAAGGGAAAGAGAAAACAAAACAGTTTTTTAGTCCTTGTCTCTATGTTAGTATCTTGATTCCTACATGTTCATCGACATCCACATGATGTCTGCATACGTTTAGTGCAACTGCGGTTGTTTCAGTTAATATATTGCTGATATGTGGGTTCAAAAGAAGCATTAGCCATACCGTAGCTGTAGATAGCTATTTCAGCAGACAAAGAACCATTTAATTTGGTGCAAACTGCATAGCATGCAGACCTGTGATAGCATCACAAAGGAATGCATCTAGTGATGTTATTGGACACAGGTTCCAGTAAAATGGTCCCCTTAAATAGACCTTGGTGCTGCAGGGAAGCAATATGTAGATGATCCCCTGCGGATCAGCTTTTGTTGTGCCATCTACAACAAATTATGTATGTATACACATTTATATTTTTCTCAGGAAACTGCATTTTATCCTAAGGGAAGGAAAGCATCTTTATTATTCAGTGAAAACAATAAGAAGGAAGCTAATTTTCTTTTAGCCGAGTCCCAAATTGTCTTAACAGATGGAGAATCCAAACAATTCATTGTTTATAAGAAACCGATAATAATCTCAGAATGAAAAATCCACACAGCAAACCTATTTACGGCATTAAGAGTCATTGATTTCAGAATAGTCTCTACAGAAAATACATTATATCGTATTTAGGAAGATTGACCTAACGCAATGTTGGAAAAACAAATGTATAAAGTGATCACTACTAGTATGTTTTACATCTCTGCAAAATCACCCACAAAACCAGCTTCAGGTGAACCAACATATCTGCAAAATCACCCACAAAACCAGCTTCAGGTGAACCAACATATCTACAAAATCACCCACCAAACCAGCTTCAGGTGAACCAACATCTCTACAAAATCCCCCACCAAACCAGCTTCAGGTGAACCAACATATCTACAAAATCACCCACCAAACCAGCTTCAGGTGAACCAACATCTCTACAAAATCACCCACCAAACCAGCTTCAAGTGAACCAACATCTCTACAAAATCACCCACCAAACCAGCTTCAAGTGAACCAACATCTCTACAAAATCACCCACCAAACCAGCTTCAGGTGAACCAAGATCTCTACAAAATCACCCACCAAACCAGCTTTAGGTGAACCAACATCTCTACAAAATCACCCACCAAACCAGCTTCAGGTGAACCAACATCTCTACAAAATCACCCACCAAACCAGCTTTAGGTGAACCAACATCTCTACAAAACCACCCACCAAACCAGCTTCAGGTGAACCAACATCTCTACAAAATCACCCACCAAACCAGCTTTAGGTGAACCAACATCTTATTAACCAGAATGGAAATGATGTATGAAATGGTTCCGAGAATGTCTGAAAAAGAAGGACAGTATGGGTGGGAGGATCTATTATCAATGGGGTTTGCTACCTGGGGGCATGATTAGGCGTGACACCAGGGCTGGTTGGGTTCTCTGGAAACTCCTGGAATAGACATGATGAAAAGAAAGATGAGGGTGACTGAAATGAAATTAAAATACAATGCAGAGCTGATAAGTAAGTAAACAAGTGGCCCCACCAAGCAAGTCTGTCTGTGCACAATGGCTAGGCTACAGCCCTGTGTAATTGATTAGGTACAGAGAAGAATGCTGCACACCAATACATAAATGTCACAGAGAGCTACCTCCATTCAGCCATTTAATTTCAATGAAAGTCTCAAAATCAGAGACATTTGAGAAAGCAAGAGACCATTCTTAGTCTCTGCCCATGTATGTTTTTTGTAATGTTTCAAAAATTGTAGACATTCCTTGAAATTAATAGAAATCACTAATATACTGTATCTTGATATGAAAGGGTTGCTATTGGCGCTATTCGTCTTACATGCCATCTAATGTACTATGTAAAGTCAGTAGTCTTAGAACTATCATACCACTATGTTTAACATTCATGTGCATTACTTATTTTACTGTTTTCATATAGCACTTGTCTTGATCTCATCTAGATTGATTCATTGGGTGGTTAGAGAGGAGAGGTGGTGAATGGAGTTGGAAGTAAAGGAGAAGAGGATTGGGGAACATGACAGTAAAAGCTATTAAAGATGGCTTATCATTATGTTTCAATGCAAAGAAAGCCTCCAATAATGGATGATTACATGACATGGGTGGAGAAACAATGTTATAGTAGAACAGCATTACATCCACCTAAAGCTCCATGTCCTTGTTTCATGTTGCAGTATGTGCCTCTAGTCAGGGTATGTTACATAACGTTGTTGGTTCCTGCTGATGAAAAGCATCTATAATGCTGAAACCTGAGGAAAAACTGTTGTGATGCCACAAAGGTCTTTTCTCTACTCTACTCTGTTTTGATTTTACTAGGATCCCCATTAGCCTACACCAGTGGCGACAGCTAGTCTTACTGGGCTCCGACACACAACGAAAAAGACAACATACTTTACAATTTACATATATTTAAAAACATTTGCATGTAGTGTGTGTGTGCATCTATCAGTTACACATACATGTCAGTACATATACATAAAAAGTGGGTCACACGAGGGAGAGGCTTTGTGCTGTGAGGTGTTTCTTTATTTAATTTTTTTTAAACCAGGTTTGATGTTCATTTGCGCTATATGAGATGGAAGGGAGTTCCATGCAATCATGGCTCTGTATAATACTGTGTGTTTCCTTGAATTTGTACTGGACCTGGGGACTGTGAAAAGACCCCTAGTGGGGTCTGGTGGGGTAAGTGTGTGTATCAGTGCTGTGTGTAAGTTGACTATGCAAACAAATTGGGATTTCCAACACATTCATGTTTCTTACTAAAACAAGAAGTGATGAAGTGTATTTCCTTAACTCTTAGCCAAGAGAGACTGGCATGCATAGTATTGTTGATTCACTAAGAAACAGTTAAGGCAACAGGCATGAAAACAGGTTTGGGAGAAGTGTTTCTCTCCATGTGTCCAGATTTAGCTGTTCAGATATGATGGGTTCTACCAGTATCAAGCTGAGATAGTGCTGACACAATGTGATACTAAAGACACTATTTGATGCCTGGAGCGGATCTCTCATAGGGTACATCCAGTTGAAATTGTTTACTTCTCCCTCCTCTTTGTCACATAGAATGCTCTGAATAAACCTGTTATTTCCATTTCAACAAACAAATAAAAACACAGAACCATATCTATGATATTAATTGTCAAACATCTCTTGCCTTTTCGACTGTTTAAATTACTATATACCTTTTTGACGGTTTAAATTACAATAGACCTTTTCCACTGTTTAAATTACAAAAGACCTTTTCAACTGTTTAAATTACAATATACCTTTTAAACTGCTTTTTTTAGCATACTGTATGTCAAACTGTATCCAAGTGTCAACATGTCCAAATCCGTAGGCTGTATCCAACTGGACTTTCTATTTTACACATAATGCAAAAAGAGCTGAAAGCCAAGTAACAACAGAAGTGTATTTTAAAGCCTTCCTGTTCATTCAGTCTTAGAGTTCTTTTATTTATTATTTGGTTTATAGGTTTTACAAAAATATCAGTAGGAGAAATACCTCCTTGGCACATGCAGCTACGGTTATCTCAGTAGTGGAGCCAGGACATCTTTATCTAACCTTTTCCACCACATCAGTTTATGGGAAAAACTCCAAGACTGAAGCAGGCGTGCATGCAGATAGCTCATGCAGAAACAGAAACCCAGGGCTTTTTCACTACCTTCACAGAAACCCAGGGCTTTTTCACTACCTTGGAACCAGACTAACCAACTGGGCATATACAGTGCCTTCAGAAAGTATTCACACCCCTTGAGTTGTTCCACATTTTTTGTTTTACAGCCTAAATTTAAAATTGATTACATTTAGATGTTATTGTCACTGTTCTACACACAACACACAATGTCAAAGTAGAATTATGTTTTTCGAAATTCTTACAAATGAAAACAAAATGAAAACCTGAAGTGTCTTCAGTCAATAAGTATTCAACCCCTTTGTTATGGTAAGCCCAAGTAAGTTCAGGAGTAAAAGTTTGCTTAACAAGTCACATAATACATTTTTAAAACCCTTGAATGAGTAGGTGTGCCCAAAATGTTGACTGGTACTGTATATAAATGAGATAATTCTGTATTTCATTTTCAATCAATGTGCTAAAATTTCAAAAAAAAATGTTTCACTTTGTCATTATGGAGTATTGTGTGTAGATGGATGAGAAAAAAATCTCTTTAATCCATTTTGAATTCAGGCTATAACACAACAAAATATGGAATAAGTCAAGGGGTATGAATACTTTCTGAAGGCACTGTATATAACTAAAGAAAAAGTGCTCACTTGGATTTGCGTTCCACATCTGTCATTGATTGGTCATGAAAAAGGCTTGAGATTCTGACACATTACAGTGGATTACTTTGTTTGTAGTGCAGTGCAGAACTACAAACTAGTGAATTGTGGGAGACTCAAATTACCAGATTGTCGCTTGGACAACGCTGCGGTCGTTTCTTGCGCATGAAGTAACCCAAAACTTTATCCTTAAATACCTAAATACAAGAGTGTCTAGTTAACATCACAACAAACCAGAGAGTGCAAACAGTTGAAAACACTTAAAACCATATAGACAGACAAGGGTTTGTCGTATTTTTGATTAAATTGAAATAATTCATCATCATGAATGAATTGTGTACGTTCAACATATAACCCCAACTCTACTACTTGAGAATACTTTTAAGTGATAAAAAAAATGTGAATGCCTCCACTTTACCTCATATAAGTAGTCAAATATTTCCAGTATAGTTAAAACACTGGCTCCAATGAACAGACCCATCTGCCCACCAATGTCACCTGAAAAGAAGATGACAGATGAAAAGACATAAACAGGCAATACCACAGTCAGACAGATAATAACCCCTCATCACTGTCAAACAATCCCTAAAACACTTCAGCGAGCAGGCCTTTCTAATCGACATGGCCCGGGTATCCTGGAAGGATATTGACCTCATTCTGTCAGTAGAGGATGCCTGGTTATTCTTTAAAAGTGCTTTCCTCACAATCTTAAATAAGCATGCCCCATTCAAAACAGTTTGAACCAGGAACAGATATAGCCCTTGGTTCACTCCAGACCTGACTGTCCTTGACCAGCACAAAAACATCCTGTGGTGTACTGCATTAGCATCGAATAGCCCCCGCGATATGCAACTTTTCAGGGAAGTTAGGAACCAATATACACAGGCAGTTAGGAAAGCAAAGGCTAGCTTTTTCAAATAGACATTTTCATCCTGTAGCACAAACTGCAAAAAGTTTTGGGACACTGTAAAGTCCATGGAGAATAAGAGCACCTCCTCCCAGCTGCCCACTGCACTGAGGCTAGGAAACACTGTCACCACCAATAAATCCACGATAATTGAGAATTTTAATAAGCATTTTTCTACGGCTGGCCATGCTTTCCACCTGGCTACCCCTACCCCAGTCAACAGCCCTGCACTCCCCACAGCAACTTGCCCAAACCTCCCCCATTTCTCATTCACGCAAATCCAGATAACTGATGTTCTGAAAGAGTTGCACAATCTGGACCCCTACAAATCAGCTGGGCTAGACAATCTGGACCCTCTCTTTCTAAAATTATCCACCGCAATTGTTGCAGCCCCTATTACTAGCCTGTTCAACCTCTCTTTCGTATCGTCTGAGATCCCCAAAGATTGGAAAGCTGCCGTTGTCATCCACCTCTTCAAAGTGGGACACTCTAGACCCAAACTGTTAGAGACCTATATCTATCCTGCCCTGCCTTTCTAAGGTCTTCAAAATACAAGTTAACAAACAGATCACTGACCATTTCGAATCCCACCGTAACTTCTCTGCTATGCAATCTGGTTTCCGAGCTGGTCATGGGTGCACCTCAGCCACGCTCAAGGTCCTAAACGATATCATAACCGCCATCGATGAAAGACAATATTGTGCAGCCGTATTCATCGACCTGGCCAAGGCCTTCGACTCTGTCAATCACCACATTCATATCGGCAGACTCAACAGCCTTGGTTTCTCAAATGACTGCCTCGCCTGGTTCACCAACTACTTCTTTGTGTCAAATCGGAGGGCCTGTTGTCCGGGCCTCTGGCAGTCTCTATGGGGATGCCACAGGGTTCAAATCTCGGGCCAACTCTTTTCTCTCTATATATCAATGATGTCGCTCTTGCTGCTGGTGATTCTCTGATTCACCTCTACGCAGACGACACCATTCTGTATACTTCTGGCCCTTCTTTGGGCACTGTGTTAACTAATCTCCAGACGAGCTTCAATGCCATACAACTCTCCTTCCGTGGCCTCCAACTGCTCTTAAATGCAAGTAAAACGAAATGCATGTTCTTTAACCGATCGCTGTTTGCACCTGCCCGCCTGTCCAGCATCACTACTCTGGACGGTTCTGATATGTGGACAATCACAAATACCTAGGTGTCTGGGTAGACTGTAAACTCTCCTTCCAGACTCACATTAAGCATCTCCAATCCAAAATTAAATCTAGAATCGGCTTCCTATTTCGCAACAAAGCATTCTTCACTCATGCTGCCAAACATACCCCCGTAAAACTGACTATCCTACCGATCCTCGACTTCGGCGATGTCATTTACAAAATAGCCTCCAACACTCTACTCAGCAAATTGGATGCAGTCTATCACAGTACCATCCGTTTTGTCACCAAAGCCCCATATACTACCCACCACTGCGACCTGTATGCTCTCGTTGGCTGGCCCTCGCTTCATCTTCGTCGCCAAACCTACTGGCTCCAGGTCATCTATAAGGCTTTGCTAGGTAAAGCCCCGCCTTATCTCAGTTCACTGGTCACCATAGCAGCACCCACCCGTAGCACGTGCTCCATCAGGTATATTTCACTGGTCACCCCCAAAGCCAATTCTTCAATTGGCCACATTTCCTTCCAGTTCTCTGCTGCCAATGACTGGAACGAATTGCAAAAACCACTGAAGCTGGAGACTCATATGTCCCTCACTAACTTTAAGCATCAGCTGTCAGAGCAGCTCACAGATCATTGCACCTGTACATAGCCCATCTGTAAATAGCCCATCCAACTACCTCATCCCCATATTGTTATTTTTTATTTTTTTTGCTCCTTTGCACTCCAGTATCTCTACTTGCACATTCATCTTCTGCACATCTATCACTCCAGTGTTTAATTGCTAAATTGTAATTACTTTGCCACTATGGCCTATTTATTGCTTAACCTCCCTAATCTTACATCATTTGCACACACTGTAGATAGAATTTTTTATATTGTGTTATTGACTGTACGTTTGTTTATTCCATGTGTAACTCTGGGTTGTTGTGTCACACTGCTTTGCTTTATCTTGGCCAGATCGCAGTTGTAAATGAGAACTTGTTCTCAACTGGTCTACCTGGTTAAATAAAGGTGAAATAGAAATATTAAAAAACAGTGCACAAAACGACTCCTGAAACATTCACTTTAACTCTGTCTCTCAGTGAGATGAGAGCTGTCAGACTCAGACCAGAAACTGTCCATCCAGACTTTGCTTTTCATCTGCCTCTCCTGACTGAGTGCTCTTTTCAAGTACATTCTAAAAATGCATTCGACCGAGTCTTACAGGGTCAAAGAAAATAGTCTCAAAAGGAGTTTAGACCAGCAGGCATGATCACACAATGGGACAACATGTAGTGCTTGCTGAGGATGTGATGTTCAGGCCTAATGCGTTTCCTCTCAGTCTGTAAAAACAGATCATGAACCTGATGGGAAAACTTGAAACAATCGCTCACCAAGCAACCCTGCAATTTCATACGCCTTCTTCTGTTCAATCTTCTCATAATTCAATGCCTCAAAGAAGATGTCCAGGACTAGTAAGTTTTCTCTAGAGACAAAAACAAATAAATCGAAAAGGTGTTACTTTATAACGTACATCTTAGAGATACAATTGATTGATTTAATTGACTAATTCTGAGACATTTTGCATTAATTCACAATAAAGGTGAACAGTGGAGACCAATATCATACTTTTACTATGATTTATTTTAATCAAAATCCAAACCTCTGATTGTTACGTCACTTACCGTAAAACTTCAATTAATAGCCCGGGTGATTATTTGCTTAAATCACTGAACACAACAGGCGCTTAATAGATAGAGACTTCTGTTTCCTTAATGTACACAGCTTTTGCTCATTTGCATACAGTTGAAGTCGGAAGTTAACATACAACTTAGCCAAATATATTATACTCAGTTTTTCACCATTCCTGACATTTAATCCAAGTAACAATTCCCTGTTTTAGGTCAGTTAGGATCACCACTTTATTTTAAGAATGTGAAATGTCAGAATAATAGCAGAGAGAATTATTCATTTCAGCTTTTATTTCTTTCATCACATTCCCAGTGGGTCAGAAGTTTACATTCACTCAATTAGTATTTGGTAGCATTGCCTTCAAATTGTTTAACTTGGGTCAAACGTTTTGGGTAGCCTTCCACAAGCTTCCCACAATAAGTTTGGTGAATTTTGGCCCATTTCTCCTGACAGAGTTGGTGTAACTGAGTCAGGTTTGTAGGCCTCCTTGCTCACACATGCTTTTTCAGTTCTGCCCACAAATTTTCTTTTGGACTGAGGTCAGGGCTTTGTGATGGCCAATCCAACCCTGACTTTGTTGTCCTTAAGCCAATTTGCCACAACTTTGGAAGTATGCTTTTGGTCATTGTCCATTTGGAAGACCCATTTGCGACCGATGTCTTGAGATGTTGCTTCAATATATCCACATCATTTTCCCTCCTCATGATGCCATCTATTTTGTGAAGTGCACCAGTCCTTCCTGCAGCAAAGCACCCCCACAACATGATGCTGCCACCCCCGTGCTTCACGGTTGGGATGGTGTTCTTCGGCTTGCAAGCCTCCCCCTTTTTCCTCCAAACATAATGATGGTCATTTTGGCCAAACAGTTCTATTTTTGTTCTATCAGACCAGAGGGCAAAAAGTACGACCTTTGTCCCCATGTGCAGTTGCAAACTGCAGTCTGGCTTTTTTATGGCAGTTTTGGAGCAGTGGCTTCTTCCTTGCTGAGCGGCCTTTCAGGTTATGTCGATATAGGACTCGTTTTACATGTTTCCTCCAGCATCTTCACAAGGTCCTTTGCTGTTGTTCTGGGATTGATTTGCACTTTTCAAACCAAAGTACGTTCATCTCTCGGAGACAGAACGTGTCTCCTTCCTGAACGGTATGACGGCTGTGTGGTCCCATGGTGTTTATACTTGCGTACTACTGTTTGTACAGATGAACGTGGTACCTTCAGGCGTTTGGAAATTGCTCCCAAGGATGAACCAGACTTGTGGAGGTCTACAATTTCTCTTCTGAGGTCTTGGCTGATTTCTTTTGATTTTCCCATGATGTTAAGCAAAGAGGCACTGAGTTTGAAGGTAGGCCTTGAAATACATCCACAGGTACACCTCCAATTGACTAAAATCATGTCAATTACCCTATCAGAAGCTTCTAAACCCATGATATCATTTTCTGTAATTTTCCAAGCTGATTGAAGGAACAGTCAACTTAGAGTATGTAAACTCCTGACCCACTGGAATTGTGATACAGTCAGTTGTAAGTGAAATAATCTGTCTGTAAACAATTGTTGGAAAAATGACCTGTGTCATGCAGAAAGTAGATGTCCTAACCGACTTGCCAAAACTATAGTTTGTTAACAAGACATTTGTGGAGTGGTTGAAAAACGAGTTTTAATGACTCCAACCTCAGTGTTTGTAAACTTCCGACTTCAACTGTCGTTCATTGTTTAATTCCACTTCCAGCATTTTCATATTTTTTTTATTTCCTGGACTAATGTGTTATCATTTACACACTGTGTTACATGTCTACTGTCTAAGTATACCTCTATTTAAAATAAAATAAAACTTCCTTGACAGAATAATTATTCTCCTCTTTGACTGTGCATTTTCGTCAGTTCTTACTTTCGCCACTAGAGCGTGATTTCTGGGGGTCCGTACTCCCGAAGTTGTTAGCTGTTTTTATGCTAGCCAGCTAGCTAGCAGATCTCAGCTGTTAGCAGCCAATGGCTGTCAATTTCTTAATGGCGATAAAAACAGATGATTGCCATATTTTTTCAGAGTCATTACTTAATTATTTAATGTAACAAATCTCACATTAAACCTAGTAAACAATTCATGGTAAAATTGGAAACAATTCATTTAGACCCAGCGTTTATTTGAAACAGTCATTTATTTGCTGAAATGTGTACCATTGCCGGCTATTAAAAGGGACAGGTGGCTATTTCAGCCTGAATTTGTTTGAAGTTGTTAACTCACTGTAACTATCCAGATACTTACCCGATGTACTGTTCAGTTTTGTTGAATTTCTTGGCCAGATATTTGGCAGAGGCTTTACTGGGTATTTTCACCATGGACAGCTCCTTGCCATAGCGTGTCATGCTGCAGGGTGTCTCACACACACAGTAGTCATTGTCTTTCTCTACCAAGAAGTCTGTGGGGGATGACAGTAGAATGGGAGTCCTGGGCTCAATTCACCATGATAAAAAGTAGTGCAATTCAAAAGAAGCTGCAAAAACAACCTTTGCTTCTCAGCAGTTCCTTATTTCAAAATGCTGTATTGTATAAACGCTTTCGTACTCATATCTCAAACTAAAATGTTGTTTGGTGTATCTACTGATCAGTGATAACTGGTTCATATTCCTAATCCTTATATCATTACCATTGTTTCTGCCTTACCTAAAGCTGGGTCTGCACAGTCTTTGTACTGCTCGGGCGTGCATACCGTTGCGGTCCCTATTCAACACGTCAGAGAGAGCGAGAGAGAAAGAGAGAGAGAGGACAAAACAAAAATGTAATGTTAACATAACTACATATTCCTATGAATAACAACAACAACACAGAAAACATTATTAATCATATTCCATTGAGGAACTATGTGATGGTCAAGCCAAGATGTGTGTGAGTACCAGGCATGTGGACCATCCTGCAGTTACAGTTCTCCACCAGGTAGCGTGTCTCACAGTCGATACGGCAGGCTGTGATGCTGTACGTGGAGAAGAACTCAGAGTCGATGGGAGTGGACTTGCAGTCTCCCCAAGGGGGAGGGAGGTACTGAAGCTGGGACAGAACAGAGCATAGATTTCCCCTCAGTATATTGGCCACTGTCAACAACAGCTAGTCAAGCCCAGCAGGAAATCCAAAATAAAAGTGCA
Source organism: Salmo trutta (assembly GCF_901001165.1). Taxonomy (NCBI): domain Eukaryota; kingdom Metazoa; phylum Chordata; class Actinopteri; order Salmoniformes; family Salmonidae; genus Salmo; species Salmo trutta. Next base: position 32,519,918 of record NC_042977.1, on the reverse strand, counting down.
CACAAGCAGACAAAAAAACAAACATATGTATTGAACATTTAATAAGGGAACATAATGAAATAAAGACATGTTTTCTGGATTCTGTTCACATCTATAAGAATATTCCGCTCAGACAACGGTGTAACTGATAAACACAGCTCACAGAAAGCAACAAGCAGACACCATGCAGAAAATCAGTAATGCAGGTCAGGTCTAGTCCTGAACGGACAGAGTACCATGGAGGGTATAGAGACAGGGCAAATATAATCTGTAAATATATAGCTTCAGACAGGACACCCCAATTAATGGAGAATTCTTGTTTTTAAAACTTCCCAGGGAATGTGCTACTGTTTAGGTCTACAGTATGTAATATGTTTATGAGGTTTTTAGATGAAAACAATGCCAAAAGACAGACTTTATGCAAACCTTGACGTCATACATTTTAGGAATGAATTTAGCTAATTATGATGTATTGAATGGTAACAAAAACACAATGTTATTCAAACTATGTTGGAGGGGGTATTTGTCCCTGATAAACTATTCTCATCACACTACCATACCATTTACCAGTTCTATCTACCTAATTAAAGTTAATTGTTAAGACTCCCACAAAGAATAGATACTTTTCTGGCCTCATTTTAGTCAAAGTGAAGACCATTATCTTCATCAGTATCTCAGTGACTCGGAGCAGCATTGCATATATACATAGCTGAAAGAGGACGATTTCCAGACTAGATTAATAGATCACAATTGAATACTTGATTGAGTTCCTAGCCCCAGTGGATTAGTGCTGAAACTCACGTTACTCTTTATTTAAAACTGCTGTTTGAAGCAAAATGGCAAAATAAGTATTTTTGAGATCTTTAAAAATACCTCTTTCTTTTTTTCCTCATTGGTCTCACAATTTTTTTACCACCAACATGCCTTTTAGTCTCCTAATTGTAGACATTGTTTATGACAATCTTTAGGTGAAGTCAGAAGTTTACATACACCTTAGCCAACTACATTTAAACTCAGTTTTTCACAATTCCTGACATTTAATCCTAGTGAAAAGTCCCTGTCTTAGGTCAGTTAGGATCACCACTTTATTTTAAGAATGTGAAATGTCAGAATAATAGTAGAGAGAATGATTTATTTCAGCTTTTATTTCGTTCGTCACATTCCCAGTGGGTCAGAAGTTTACATACACTCAATTAGTATTTGGTAGCATTGCCTTTAAATTGTTTAACTTGGGTCAAACATTTTGGGTAGCCTTCCACAAGCTTCCCACAATAAGTTGGGTGAATTTTGGCCCATTCCTCCTGACAGAGCTGGTGTAACTGAGTCAGGTTTGTAAGCCTCCTTGCTCACACATGCTTTTTCAGTTCTGCCCACACATTTTCTATAGGATTGAGGTCAGGGCTTTGTGATGGCCATTCCAATACCTTGACTTTGTTGTCCTTAAGCCATTTTGCCACAACTTTGGAAGTATGCTTGGGGTCATTGTCCATTTGGAAGACCCATTTGCGACCAAGTTTTAACTTCCTGACTGATGTCTTGAGATGTTGCTTCAATATAGCCACATCATTTGCCTACCTCATGATGCCATCTATTTTGTGAAGTGCACCAGTCCCTCCTACAGCAAAGCACCCCACAACATGATGCTGCCACCCCCGTGCTTCACGGTTGGGATGGTGTTCTTAAGCTTGCAAGCCTCCCCCTTTTTCCTCCAAACATAACACTGGTCATTATGGCCAAACAGTTCTACTTTTGTTTCATCAGACCAGAGGACATTTCTCCAAAAAGTACGATCTTTGTCCCCAACAAGTTTTAATGACTCCAACCTAAGTGTATGTAAACTTCCGACTTCAACTGTATATCAACAGACACCTACTACCAATATCAGAAGAAAAATACAATATTTTCAGAGCAGAATGGAGGGTGGGAGTCAATTTGTGTATTCAGCAAAACAATTGCTAAAAGATAATCCGTACAAACATTCAGGTATAATTTACCTGGATACCAACACCAACAACAAATAACTAACTTACTATGTCAAGTTTTATACTTACAGTTGAAGTCGTAAGTTTACGTATACTTACGTTGGAGTTATTAAAACTCGTTTTTCAACCACTCCACAAATTTCTTGTTAACAAACTATCGTTTTGGCAAGTCGGTTAGGACATCTACTTTGTGCATGACACAAGTAATTTTTTCCAACAATTGTTTATAGACAGATTATTTCACTTGACAGTTCACTGTATCACAATTTCAGTGGGTCAGAAATGTACATACTCTAAGTTGACTGTGTCTTTAAACAGCTTGGAAAATTCCAGAAAATGATGTAATGGCTTTGGAAACATCTGATAGGCTAATTGACATAATTTGAGTCAATTGGAGGTGCACCTGTGGATATATTTCAAGGCCTCCCTTCAAACTCAGTGCCTCTTTGCTTGACATCATGGGAAAATCAAAAGAAATCAGCCAAGACCTCAGAAAATAATTGTAGACCTCCACAAGTCTGGTTCATCCTTGGGATCAATTTCCAAACGCCTGAAGGTACCACGTTCATCTGTACAAACAGTAGTACGCAAGTATAAACACTATGGGACCACGCAGCCGTCATACCGCTCAGGAAGGAGACACATTCTGTCTCCGAGAGATGAACGTACTTTGGTGCGAAAAGTGCAAATCAATCCCAGAACAACAGCAAAGGACCTTGTGAAGATGCTGGAGGAAACAGGTACATAAGTATATATATCCACAGTAAAACGAGTCCTATATCGTCATAACCTGAAAGGCCGCTCAGCAAGGAAGAAGCCACTGCTCCAAAACCGCCATAAAAAAACCAGACTACGGTTTGCAACTGCACATGGGGACAAAGATCGTACTTTTGGAGAAATGTCCTGTGGTCTGATGAAACAAAAATAGAACTGTTTGGCCATAACGACCATCGTTATGTTTGGAGGAAAAAGGGGGAGGCTTGCAAGCCTAAGAACATCATCCCAACCGTGACGCATGGGGGTGGCAGCATCCTGTTGTGGGGGTGCTTTGCTGCAGGAGGGACTGGTGCACTTCACAAAATAGATGGCATCATGAGGGAGGAAAATTATGTGCATATATTGAAGCAACATCTCAAGACATCAGTCAGGAAGTTAAAGCTTGGTCGCAAATGGGTCTTCCATATGGACAATGACCCCAAGCATGCTTCCAAAGTTGTGGCAAAATGGCTTAAGGACAACAAAGTCAAGGTATTGGAGTGGCCATCACAAAGCCCTGACCGCAGTCCTATAGAAAATTTGTGGGCAGAACTGAAAAAGCATGTGTGAGCAAGGAGGCCTACAAACCTGACTCAGTTACACCAGCTCTGTCAGGAGGAATGGGCCAAAATTCACCCAACTTATTGTGGGAAGCTTGTGGAAGGCTACCCAAAAAGTTAAACAATTTGAAGGCAATGCTACCAAATACTAATTGAGTGTATGTAAACTTCTGAGCCACTGGGAATGTGATGAAAGAAATAAAAGCTGAAATAAATCATTCTCTCTACTATTATTCTGACATTTCACATTCTTAAAATAAAGTGGTGATCCTGACTGACCTAAGACAGGGAATTTTACTAGGATTAAATGTCAGGAACTGTGAAACTGAGTTTAATTGTAGTTGGCTAAGGTGTATGTAAACTTCCCACTTCAACTGTATTTGTGTATCTACCAACATTCAGAGAAGCACGTGGCCCATTGGACATAACAGATAACTGAAAAAGACCTGGGTGTGGCTTAGAGATTTTCTGAACTTCTCAATCATTTTCCCCAAATCTACCCTTGACCGTCTCTTGCATCTGCATTCATTGGAAGACTGAGTGTGACAGATACAGAGTGCCAGTAAGTCATGAAGTGACTTGAAATGGAATACTTGATTAATTCTTTATGGAACTTTATTGCCAGGCTACAGCCTCTCATAAACATTATCCATGTAGGAAATAAAAACCCAGAGCAAATAACAGGCCCTCTAGACATTAAACACTCATTATCCAGTCTTTGTCGTCATACAAGCTGTTGAATATGGTGCAACCAATATTATTTTGCAGTTACAGGATGTTTATTTGTTTTGTTGTTTTTGTGCTTTGCATTTGAATGTTGCATACTGCTGGGATCCTCTACATCTGGTTAATGTCTCCTAGGACCTTACTCTGGGAGGGTAATATTAGGGTAACATTAAGGGTAACATTAAACACAACGATTGGCTAACAGGAGACATTAGCTAGATTTAGATTATCCCAGCAATATACAACATTCAAATGCAAAGCCAAAAAACAACAAAACAAACTAAAAATAACTGCACAATAATATTGGTTGCACCATATACAACAGCTTTTATGAAGTCAAAGACTGGATAATGAGTGTTTAATGTGTTAGCTGGAAAGGATAACATTATGTGCTGATTTTCTATAGTGATGGTAGTTAGGAAGAGACATAAGACAGAGATGAACCAGGAAGGGACAGTCATTGAAATGCGGTCACTACAGCCACATTGAGGGAGGTGATTGGTCCATTCCATCATGAAGACTTGATTGGTAATGAGATTGGGAGGTTTGCTATGTACGCTACTGTACATATGGTATGCTACAGTACGCTACGCTAAGCTACAGTACACTACGGTAGGCTATGGTACACTACGGTATGCTATGGTACGCCACCCGCTGCACTTGGGAGGAAACTAACGTTTGGAAGCCTGGGGTTACAGTTGGCTGAGGGCTTCCACCCCAAAGCCCATCTAATGTGGGAGAGGAGGCTCTGACTAATGAATCTGAACCTTTACTCAGGCCTCATAGGACTTCTCATTTAGGGGAGGGACCAGTGAACACGTCACCACTGACAGATAGCAGCAACAGTGATGCAACGGACAACATCTGTCAAAGCCCTTTGTTTGGCTCTCAGATATACAGTAAGCAGCCAGCCAGCCAACCTATAGATGTTCATCTTACTGAGCCCCAAAACAGCTGAGCCCATGTCTGAGGACTCAAACCCAAAACTGGTTCAGAAACGTACATTTCTTGTCATTCAGCCATCTCTCAATAATTGATCTCGGCCACTTGAAGCTCGATTGTTGGTAAAAAATAGTGTTCCAAATTTCCACCCCAAGTTACTATATTTGCTTGCTGCAGAATGAAGTTGTCCTTTAAAGACTGGATTTAGTTCAGACATTTCTTTCATTGAGATTGGGAGACCTGTTTGTATCATGTGGTTGAAGTGAGGCAGATTTGAGTGGTTCTGGTGAATGGAAGTATAATCATATATTGATATATTGATCAATCCCTCCGAAAAGGGTTTGAAAAGCATTAAATAATCAAAAGGATATGGGGTTAAAACATTTTAGCAATCAATTTGGATTAATTTGAGATGGTGTTACTAGTATGATTACCATAATTTCCGGACTATTGAGCGCACCTGAATATAAGCCGCACCCACTGAATTAATTTGTATTTTTTATTTGGAACATAAATAAGCCACACATGTCTATAATCCGCAGGTGCCTACCGGTACATTGAAACAAATGAACTTTACACAGGCTTTAACGAAACACGGCTTGTAACAAAAATAAATAGGCTTTAACGAAACACGGCTTGTAACAAAAATAAATAGGCTTTAACGAAACACGGCTTGTAACAACAACAACATAAAAATTAGCAGTAAGCTTTAGTTGTCTTTTTGCACTGAGTCAGTTCCTCACGCTGCTGTTTCCAAAGTCTTATCATCAACTCATTAAGACCAAGCTCCCGTGCAGCAGCTCTATTTCCTTTTCCAACAGCCAGATCAATCGCCTTCAACTTGAAAGCTGCAACATATGCATTTCTCCGTGTCTTTGGCATGATGAGGGTGACAAAATGACTACCGTAATCAGAATGATGGGAAGTTTGAGAGCGCTCGATTTAATCTAAACAGTAAACTAAAAAGTTGTTTGACCTTAACCCGTTCGGCAATTTCATTGGTCTAATGAAAGCTTCATGCCGGCAAAAAACTGAGCACGTCACAGAATGTGTTTTTTTGGAGAAAAAAAAATTGAAAGCGGGAAAAATCCATATATTAGCCGCGTCATTGTTTAAAAGTTGTGGCTTATAGTCCGGAAATTACAGTATTATATTTTTTTGAACCTTTATTTAACTAGGCAAGTCAGTTACGAAAAAAATCTTATTTACAATGACGGCCTACCACGGCCCTAACCCGGACAACGCTGGGTCAATTGTGTGCCACCTTATAGGACTCTTGATCATGGCCGGTTGTGATACAGCCTGAGATTGAACCAGGGATTGAACCATGGTCTGAAGTGATGCCCCTAGCACTGAGATGCAGTGCCTTAGACTGCTGCGCCACTCAGGAGCCTATGATAGATGATTCCTATCAGATTTAAATGGCACACTAATCAATTCAGTACAACTTTTATAAATGAATTGCTCTAGTCATAAGAGCAGATGAATTTACATATCACCTTTATATCTACTCATAGCTACTTTACAAGGGAAGTTGATTGAATTCAGTGTTGTTTGGATTGCTGTGTCTAATTGTCTGTTTAGAGATGCACTGCACCGATAACCCTGTGTTATTCTGTTGATATGGCGAGAGGGATTTTGAAGAGACTTGTGACTTGTACCAAATAATATCTTCTCTGGGATCAAAGGCATTTTTGAATAACTTGTGGTTCAAGGTGTAATTCTAGGTATTATAATTAATTTCTGATGAGTTTGTAACTCATTCAGTAGGAAAAGTGCTACAAACCCCTACTCAAGAGAAACTGAGTTCTGACACCTAATGAGATTTGTATCTTCAATGGGTGTAGAAAACGTGACATTGTGACATCAGTGACACTTTGTTGAGGTCCTTTACAATAAAAAATGGTTGCCAAAGAAAATATCTATCAAAAGATCACAGCTGTATTTCACCGTCCTGTCACTGTTTTCAAACCACAGGATTTCACAAGCTGCAGCCTGAGTGGCATGTTATTGCAATAGATTTTATTAGACTTTATTTTATGGACAAAAAAAACAATGTGCAATGCAGGGCCAGCTCTAGCCTTTTGGGGGCCCTAAGCAGGTTTTGTTGGGGGGCCCCCCACCTTGTGGAAAAGCATTTTAGTGGCCCCCCTCTTGACGGTGGAGAGAAAATTGCAATTCTCCACATTTTGCCATATGCGTCGTAGAATGTGGACCAAGGCGCATCGGGTATCGTGCTCATCTTCTTTTATTTATATAAGTGAACACTTAAACAAAATAAAAAGATGTAAACCAACAGTTCCGTAAGGACACAAGGACTATACGAAAAACAACTACCCACAAACACAAGAGAAAATAAACCCACTTAAATATGGCCTCCAATTAGAAGCAACGACAACCAGCTGCTTCTAATTGGAGATCGTTCCCAAAACTAACATAGAAATAGAAAAACTAGAAAACCCACATAGAAAACATAGAACATAAGCCAAAAACCCCGAAACACACTAAACAAACACACCCCTGCCACGCCCTGACCAAACTACAATAACAAATAACCCCCTTTTACTGGTCAGGACATGACAGTACCCCCCCAAAGGTGCAGACCCCGGATGCACCTGAAACAAAAAACTAACAAAACAATAACCCCAAAATTAAAGGGAGGGAAGGGAGGGCGCCTACCGTGCTACACCCCCCTCCCCAATCCTACAACTATGGAGGTGGCTCTGGCTCCGGCCTTAGTCCCCATTCAAACCTGTCCACCCCCGCTGAAGGCTCAGGGTTGTAGCCCACCGCTGAAGGCTCTGGGCTGAGGAGCGACTCTGGCAGCGCCGGACTGGCGGGCGACTCTGGCAGCGCCGGACTGGCGACACGCACCTCAAGGCTAGTGCGAGGAGCAGGAACAGGACGTACTGGACTGGGCAGGCGCACTAGAGGCCTGATGCGTGGGGCTGGCTTTGGAGGCACCAGCCTAGTAAAACACACCTCAGGGCTAGTGCGAGGGGCAGGAACAGGACGTACTGGACTGGGCAGGCGCACTAGAGGCCTGATGCGTGGGGCTGGCTCTGGAGGCGCCAGCCTAGTAAAACGCACCTCAGGGCTAGTGCGAGGAGCAGGAACAGGGTAAACTGGACCCTGGAGATGCACTGGAGGTCTGGAGCATACAGCCTGCACAGCCCTTCCTGGCTGAGTGCTCAACATATCCTGGCCATACTGAGGAGCTTTTACCGATGGCACCGGCCTTTGAATGCGTCTGGGTGCACATTTCCGCATAGCTCGGTGCTTTCTTGATCCGTCGCTCCCTGTAATAAGCACGGGGAGTTGGCTCAGGTCTCCATCCTGACTCTGCCCAACTCCCCGTGTGCCCCCCCCAAATATTTTTGGGGGATGCCTCTCGGTCTCCTCTAGCTCCCTTAGTTTGTCCTCCCAGAATCGTTGTTCATCCTCCCACGTCCATCCTTTTTTTCGGTGCTCCAATCCCCGCTGCTTGGTCCTGGTTTGGTGGGTAGTTCTGTCAGGTGCGTCGTAGAAAGTGGACCAAGGTGCAGCGGGTATCATGCTCATCTTCTTTTATTTATATAAGTGAACACTTAAACAAAATAAATAGCCGTAAACCAACAGTTCCGTAAGGACACAAGGACTATACGAAAAACAACTACCCACAAACACAAGAGAAAATAAACCCACTTAAATATGGCCTACAATTAGAAGCAACGACAACCAGCTGCTTCTAATTGGAGGTCGTTCCCAAAACTAACATAGAAATAGAAAAACTAGAAAACCCACATAGAAATAGAAAACATAAAACATAAACCAAAAACCCCGAAACACACTAAACAAACACACCCCTGCCACGCCCTGACCAAACTACAATAACAAATAACCCCTTTTACTGGTCAGGACGGGACAGCCATAGAGAAAATGTTGTAGTTTTAAAGCAAGTTTTCTGCTATTCTCTACATTTTGCAATGGGGAGAGAAAACTGCAATATTATAACATTTCATTCAATTCTACTCATTATGCCATGGGGCAAAGAAAATTATTTTGCAGTTTTAGAGCAAATTTCCTGAATTTCTACTGATTTTGACATGGGTTTGAGAGACATTTTTGCAGTTTTAAAGCACATTTCCTGCAATACAACACATTTTGTCATTTCCTATGCCATGTTAATATGATATCTGAGTGAGAATGACAAAAAATAAATCTATGGGGGCCCCTGGAGGTCAGGGCCCCTAGGCATGTGCCCTGTGTGCCCGGTCAGTATTTGGCCATGATTACTGCATGTTTAGATAGCTGGCTAGACTAACTACCAATCTAAAAGTTGTTCGCAAACATGGCTAATTGTGTGACTGTCAGTGACAGACATAACAAGAGGAAAACTGCTAATGCACAAACAAATTCTGAAGGTACACCTGGTGTATTCTACTATTCTTACTCTCAATAGAGTCAATTGAGACGTCTATGTCGCTTATGCCTGGAATCGACGCTGTTGCACTGTTTGTAATACTGTTTTCTATCCTCTTTAAATGATTATGCCGTAGTAGAAAACATATTCTTATGACACATTTTGATTTGTCTGGGTTTTGATGTGAAAAACAATGTGGGTATTATGGACATGCTCCTGTTCTATTATTGAAGGAACTGTTGGGTGCACACCTCGAAAGAACACTGCTAAGAGGGTCTATTAATGTATGTTTGATGTTCACTGATTTAACCCTGGATATGGTTACAGTTAGTGACAATGACAGGCCTGTGAAATAGATTACCTATGGATCTGGCAAACAGACCACGTGGAATCCAGACTTATTAGAGACATTTTAGTTCAGTATTAAAATGACTCCCATGGTCCTGACATCTGCCCTAATGGAAGATTACATTGATTTTAATTTTCGTGTCTGACAACTGGATAATGGATACTATACTGAACAAAAATATAAACGCAACATGCAACAACTTCAAAGATTTTACTGAGTTAAAGTTTATATAAGAAATCAGTCAATTTAAATATATTAATTAGGCCCTAATCTATGGATTTCACATGAATGGGAATACAGATACGTATCTGTTAGTCACAGATACCTTAAAAAAAGGTAGGGGCGCGGATCAGAAAACTAGTAAGTATCTGGTGTGACCACCATTTTCCTCATGCAGCGCAACACATCTCTTTCAGATAGAGTTGATCATTCTGTTGATTGTGGCCTGTGGATTGCTGTCCCACTCGTCTTCAATGGCTGTGCGAAGTTGTTGGATATTGGCGGGAACTGGAACACACTGTCATACATGTCGGTCCAGAGCATTCCAACAGGCTCAATGAGTGACATGTCTGGTGAGTATGCAGGCCGTGGAAGAACTGGGACATTTTCAGCTTCCAGGAATTGTGTACAGATCCTTGCTACATAAGGCCATGAGGTGATGGTGGCGGATGAATGGCAAGATAATGGGCCTCAGGATCTCGTCACAGTTTCTCTGTGTATTCAAATTGCCATCGATAAAATGTAATTGTGTTCATTGTCCTTAGCTCATTCCTGCCTATACGATAACCTCACTGCCACCTTGGGGCACTTTTTTCACAACGTTGATATCAGCAAACCGCTTGCACACAACACCATACACGTGGTCTGCGGTTGTGAGACCGGTTGTACATACTGCCAAATTCTCTAAAACAATGGAGGCGGCTTATGGTAGAGAAATTAACATTAATATCTCTGGAAACAGCACTGGAGGACATTCCTGCAGTTAACATTCCTGCAGTGCTCCCGAGTGGCGCAGTGGTCTAAGGCACTGCATCTCAGTGCAAGAGGCTTGGGAGTGATTGGTAGTCCCATAGGGGGTGGCGAACAATTGGCCCAGTGTCGCCGGGGTAGGCCGTCATTGTAAATAAGAATTTGTTCTTAACTGACTTGCCTCGTTAAATATTTCCTTTAAATTAAAACGTGCCAATTGCACGCTCCCTCAAAACTTTTGAAATCTGTGGCATTGGGCTGTGTGACAAAATTGCACATTTTAGAGTTGCCTTTTATTGTTCCCCCTCACTGTAATGATCATACTGTTTAATTAGCTGCTTGATATGCCACACCTGTCAGGGGGATGTACTATCTTTGCAAAGGAAAAATTCTCACTATCAGGGATGTAAACGAATTTGTGCTAGAAATTTGAGAGAAATAAGCTTTTGCGCTTATGGAAAATTTGTAGGATCTTTTATTTCAACTCATGAAACATTGTACCAACACTTTACTTGTGGCGTTTATATTTTTGTTCAGTGTAGATGTTGCTGCTCTGTTACGACTGGTCACAGTGCCCAATAGATATAGGCTACTGTATAGGACTGTGGTTACAGGCACTGTCTGTAGCCTATATCTAGGTCTTTTTTTTCATCTGAAATGTATCCATACAATGTAAATGAAATCCTCAGGAAATATTTTTGATTCAATGTACCAGATGCTCCATCATTCATGATATGTATTTATTTAGCATGTGGAATTGATTTGAACAAGAGAGAGAGCATCTGAAGCAATGGAATTTCTGCTGAATTCTGTGCTAATCTTGGGAGGCATTTCTGACTACACTTCAGTCACAGCCGGTAATTCACAAAGCTTAATGATTTTGTTGGTCCTCTCTTTCTCAAAGCCATGATAATTGTGATACCATTGCCTTTTCGTTACACAACAAAATGTAACTCTATCGTTCTTTGTATTTTATGAAAAGCAAACCAATGTCTCCCGAATGTTATTCTTCTCTCTACATAGTGTTATTATGCATGACTAAATCCAATTTATGTACACATGTAGGATCTTAATTTGAGCCAGTTCGCTACAGCAGGAAAATAATCCTGCATCAACAGGAAATGTGGATTATAATTAATTTATACATTTTTCATAAGGGAAAATCAAAAATGACAAACCTCAGAAGCCTGCATTGTAGGAACGTCTTCATGCAACAGGGTGATCAAATTAAGATCTTATATCTGTAGCAAATATTATGCTATTGTTCTCTATCCAAGTGGTATCAGCAACAGCAAGATTATATGGAAAATATACTTTTGAGCTGTCAGAGATTGCGTGTGAACTGCCTGGGGTACTGTCGCTCTGGCCACCAATAACAGTGTAAATACATTTACAGACAATTTCTGCTTGGTACATCCAATCTGTCTCTCCCTCTGTATTCCTTGTTGGATACATACTGGGTAGCAAATATAATATTGTTACTACTTGAGTTCAGAATCATTAGACGGTTTCTGTTCAGATTTAGCGATTGTGCTGGTCGCATGTTATTACATGCATTATACAATAAGATAAACAGAATATATTTTTCTCCGGGCTCTGAGACACAGATGTATAGCCAATGACAGGAGAAGGAAAAAGGGTTGGGGGTTTGGATAAAAACACAGACAAAAGCAGAGCGGGAGGAGGATTGAAGTAGAAAAAAAGGAAGGAAGGAAGGAAGGAAGGAAGGAAGGGTGTTTGTGCAAAAGGCTAAGCAGTAGGTACCAGTTGCTGCTGACATGACACAAAAGTTTGAAAACCAGGGGCCACACCAAATCCCAGCTGGTCAATGAAGGGAGGTTCATCCTGGCTGTGAATCTGAACCTTGATGCCTGCTTCGTACGAGGTCTCATCTGTGGATACATACAACAGCAGGCCAGAGAATGTAACAACAGAAACCTCTGCTCATCTGTGTTTCCTGGTCAGAGACATTGCTTGTTGTGTTGGGAATGAGATATGTGTTTTAACTGGATATGGGACATCTGCTGTGATAAAGCCACGTGTTGAAAATGCAGTGCTAAGAATTAATTATTTTTCCCAGGACGGAGACAATAAATGTTGTGTTGGATAAGTTTTGAACTATATGTTGTTGTAATAGTGTACAGGTCAAATTCAGAGCGAGGAAGGAACCTTGAATGAATGTCAGTTGGCTGGTTGATAAAGTTCATTCTACCAATGTCCCAAAATCCAAAGTCATTATTGTATTTATGGACAGATCAGTTATTGTGGTACTAACTAAGTGGAGTCATACCACTGGGTACTCACCTGTCTCTCCCCAAACAGGTAAGTATTCGTCTTGTTGGATATCTAACATGATCTCCAGCCCATTTCCTGTCCCGCCTTTTAACGTTGTCAACATCGGGTTGCCATCCAAACCAGAGTTGAACGTGTAGCATTTTCCGTACCGCGTGTAAATCTGCAAGAAGAAGAAGAAGGTACATGACATTAACTCAATGCAACAACATTGTTTTGACATAGCGACATCACAGACAGTAAACAGCACAGTCACTTTGAGCAATGGTTGCTCTCTGTGTAGACCAATTTAAACTGCGGTTGGGGATAGGGTTGCTGGGGAGGAAAGCTTTGCAGGTAATTATCTGAGAAAACACTGAACCAAACAAGATACTAGAATGATGAATGAATAAATAAATTAACACCTCTACTGTGGCAACTGGCAATCTTTACCGAGACCCATTTTTTTATTTCCCCTGAGTAATTTAGATACTTCTTTAGGATGTATTTTCCATTAAAACTGAAAGCTCTAGTTAATCCAAAGCAAATATAGCCAAAACCCAACCTCTACCATCCCACAAAACACTAAATTAGATTGTTCAAATACAATTTATATTAGGAAGTGTCTTATAGACCCCTTCGAAAGCATTAACTTGTGCCAATGCAGCTCAATGGTAATCTATAGATGTAGAATCTTAATTGGATCACCCTTTTGCAGGATAACTTTTCCAGGAAATGTACAACTTCCAGTAGAGTTAATGTTTTAAAAGGCTTCTGAAGCATGTAATTTCCATTTTGAAATTTTCGACTTGACTTTCCCTGAAGAAAATGTATCAACCCCTACAAAAATGTTAATTAATTATAATCCACATAATAATTCACATTTCCTGTTGCTGCAGGATTGTTTTCCTGCTGTACAAACTGGCTCAAATAAAGATTCTACATCTGTACATAAATTGGATTCAGTAATGCATAATAACACTATATAGAGAGAAAAATAACATTGACTGGTTGGCTTTTCATAAAATACGAAGAACAATGGCAAGCTGTTGTCAACTTCTTTTTGTATAAAAGTAAATCCATTTCCTTTGAGTGTGAAAATAATGTTTTGTGGTGTAACAGAAAGGCAATTGTAGCAGACTCTGAGTAAGAGAGAACAAAATAAATAATTAAGCTTTGTGAATTACCAGCCGTGATTTAGGTGTATTAAGAATTGGCTCCCAAGAGCAGCACAGAATTCAGCAGACATTCCACTGCTTCAGATTGCTGTAGCAAACTGGCTCAAATTAAGATCCTACATCTGTACTATTAAGTATTGGTGCACAGGAAATGTTGCCTGCAGCAAATAGCCAGCTGGTTTAACTGATTCAGAGATATACAGTGCTGATATTCCAGTATAGCACCACCGTGTTCTTTTAGCACCATCTCTCACACATTTCATATTGACGTTTCATGCATTTTTGTTTTGTACAAATTCTCTCTGAGATGGGCGACTTTGTTTTCATGTGTGCCAGCAGAGCAGAAATAAAGCATTTTAGAATGCTGCATCTGATTTTGCATAACTGACACACATGGCTGGTGAGCTATAACTTAAACCCAAAAGTTAAAATAGATAAAGGCGATAATGGCTTTAAATTCTCTATGCATTTTGCTGTGTAAGTGATTTAATTTCACCAAGGTGGAATTGATTGGTCATGCAGTGCTCTAAGGGTTTTATCTATACTGTCATACAGTTATCACCAACATGTATATTCATAACCACAGGACAGGTGATACATCAGTAAGGTATAGGCACAGTTATCCATGACAGTGTTCATACACATGGGAATATTGCACATCCAAGATCATGGCACGAGACCTTCTTGCCTCTGCCTGCTTTCTCAACTACCATGTAAAAGGTACACCTGTTTGTTGGGAGTATTTTGTCTCATCAAACTAATAAGGCCTTATGATGGATAAATCCCCACTATTTAATCCTTTCACACTGCCAACTACCATTTGATTTGAGCTGGGGCATAATATGCCAGTATTTAATAGCCACTAACAGATACTAGCATGGTCAAGACAAGCCCTGTTGCTGAATTAATTACCACCTGGCTCAATACTCTGGTCCCACAGATATACATTAGAAGAGAAACAGGTAGCCCAGTACTCTGTAAACGTGGGCTACAGATTTCCCTTTCACCCTTCCATTGTGGTGAACGTTTTAGGGAGAGGGATGATGGGGAAGAGAGAGATGACTCTGACAGCATAACAAAGCCTCTCTCTAGATATCAGTCAGGCTTCCATGTCCCATCTTAGATAGACCCACATCGGCTCAGACGAACATGACAAGGCTTCAGTTTCCTCTCTCCTCCTGTCCATAATGAGGCCCTCGGAGCAACTGGCCCCTGCACAAAATGGCAACTGGAATTCAATTTTTTTAAAGTTTGACCTTTGAAAATGTGCAGGTTTAATATAAAATAATCCCTAGGATGAAGCTTTACAATGCCTCACAATGAAGTACCAAATCTTTGTGGAAAATCTCTTTGTCAAAGCTGTCAAAAGACAGAACCTAAAGAGAAAAGTCCTCCTTTAGATGGAATCTCATTTAATCCGATAAAACTTGAAATGACAGACGATAAAAATCTCTGGATCTGTCAGCTACTTAAACGCAAATCCCAAATTGTCTATTCATATTTTTTCTGAACCTGTGCTATTGATAAATTGGTCATGTCTACTAAGCACTTGAATGTGACTAACAATGACATCCATTTTCTTTTCATGTAAAATTTAGCAGCAATCTGTTTGAAGAGTGCTAATAGCTTTGAAGTGAAATGATTGAGAGTAGCTGACTGTTATAATTATAGACTGGTGCACTCAGGGGCTTATTTCCACTGATAAGCCTAAAGCAATCCACCTCTCTGAGGAATAAGCTCATGAAATGGATGCACACAGTCAATAAACTTCCAGATGTTTAATATGAGATGCGGAAACTTTAATTTTGTACATTTATAATGGTTGAATTATTGATGCCTTCATTAGTCTTCCCTGAAGCTGCCACTGTGGTTTGAATAGCAGTTACTAAAAGGATCATGTTTGGAGATGGAGGCAATGTGAATGTGATAGGATTGACTTTGTTATACTGTACCACTACGGCTCTAAAATCATCTAGCGTGTTAACAATATGTAAAGAAATGGATCAATAACCTTCTCTAAACTGTATTTGGATTATTTGGATTCTTACAATTAAATGAACAACTATTATGTTTTATAGGCTAAAGAAAAGACTGCAATACTTTATGTGAAGGGTCCGTAATAAACCTTTTACAAGGCATTTCTAAAACATTTACAAACAGTTTGCGCACCGTTTATTAATCATTACTCCCACATTTGAAAATCTAAGTAAGCTAATTATTCACAAATGTATATATATATATATATATATATATATATATATATATATATATATCCTTAAATATCCTCTATTGTGTGCCTATTCTTTTACCAGGTACTGCTGGAATGTCTACCAATGGCATGCAATCGTCTTGTGAGAAATAACACTGGACACTCCAAACATTTATAAAGTATTTATAAAGCATAAATAGCGCTCACTTTAGACTAGGGGCTGCAAAAATACTTTACTAATGCTTAATAAATAGTGAACACACACTTTATAAATGCCTTATAAATGTTATATTACGGACCCTTCAAATAAAGTGTTACCAAAAAGACATGGCATGTTTACCAAGGACCAGACAAATCATCTGACTTCATACCAGTAGCTAGCCTTAACTTCAATACCTTCAATCCTCCTTCCTAGAGAGTACCTGCTAGAGTGAATATCATTCAAAAACACCCTTGAATTAATTATTATTACCATGTACACAAAATGCCATCAACAACACCTCTCAAACATTGGTCTCTATATCTCTAGACTACGTTACTTTACATACAGTGGTGAAGTTCTGGTGGGTGCAGTTCCCCCCCCGGAACCTGCATTCCAGCAACATGTCCTCCAGTTGGTGGCCCAGCCTGCCAATCATCTCAGTTGTGTTGACATGGTAATGTGGAGACGGGGTGTAGCCATTGAAGTCCAGCAGGTTGAGGAGGCTGTACTTGTGGTTGTCCATCAGAAGAGCCAGGCTCTTCTCCATGACCGTGTGGTTCTGGTGCATCAGGTCCATCCAGTAGCCGCTGTGGTATAGATCAGCCTTGGTCAGACTGGACACCCGGAACAGGTTGTGGTTGCAGAAGGTCACGGCCGGGAAGGACATGTTGTGAGCCCACACCATCTTGATCTTTGTGACGGCCGGGTAGGACATCAGGTAGAGGATGCGGTTCCAGGACCAGGTGAACAGGAGACCCATGCACACAAAGAAGGCCAGGAGCCAGAGGACCCGCTGGGGTAAGGTCTTGTCTCGGGAGAAGACAAACTTCAGCCCGTGGACCTTGGTCCTCCTCATGAAGGCTATGGTGATCTCCATCCATGACTGTTTCAGCATGCTCTTCTTCCTCCTTCCTGTTTTGTTCTGGCTAGTGTTTTCCTGGGCATCGTTAGGTAGAGACCCCGGGCTGTTTAATTCTGATGTGGGGGCAGTTAACATAATGATCTCTGTCCAAAGGCGACCTGTAAGGTTCAAGCCAAAATACAGTCTTCTTAGTCAAGCTTTAGGGTTTTCATTTTGCATACAGTGGCTTCCTGGAAAATCATAATGGGTTTTCTGGTTGAATTGGTGTCATCAATTCCAGGAAAAAGTGAAAAATAATATCCTTTTCGATGCTCCAGATAGACTCAGCTGTCCAGTACACAGGCTTGTTAACTTCACGATTTAATAAAAAAACTAAACGTAATTACAATTTTTTAAGAGAAGATAACCAACACCAGTCTCTCATCAACAGATGGGTGTGATAATACTTTGTTGCAGGTGCAGGCATGTAGTTCCATTCCTTAAGCAATCAGTCATTTAGGAAATGTGTAAAGACGTACCCCTGTTGCTCAGATGTTGTCTCTCTTTTTTCTCATCACCTTCCTCTTCAACTCCATAATGAGACAATAGTTCTCCCAGTTTTCAGTGGTTTGTGCCTTTTGTGCATAAGCTTCCTAGAAAGCTATCAACTCCTCCCTTCTGCTCAGCTGGAAGAGATGCTTTTTGTCTGTGGACTTGCAGCAGGAATATAGAGCTACTTTCCCCCCTCACTCTCTTTTCTCTACAGTCGAATGGGAATGAGGTGGAGCCACTGAGTGAAATTGTTTTCCTCCAGTGATAGAATAGGCACAGATGTGAGGAGGGGAAGGGGAACGGTATTTCTACCCCACGCATAAATATTAAGAGAACTCGAAAATACAAGCAAAAATACAGCAAAAAGTCCTACTGCAACAGGGAATGCCTTGGTTCCATTTCCATCTACTGCTACCTACACTCTGCTACAGTGGTGCTGCAACAGTAGCAGCTTGTTTACTGGGATCCATGACAACTGTATTATTGATAAACCAGAGAACAGTAAATCAGATACTAGCCAATAATCATGAACTCAAATTACACCCTCAGAATTCTAGTTGAAAATCAATAAAATGCATTTATAAACTTTGATATATCAGTCACAAAGGGCTTTTACCGTAATCAGGCAGTATCAAATGTCACTTTTACTTCTTGTTTGTGATTCTTTGGGTCTTAGACAGTTCTACATGTTAGTTTCACAAATAAAGTGCAATGCAGCCAAGGAGCTCCTACACAATTAACAGATATGAAAGAAGCAGCTTTCTGTTCATTGAATCAGAGCCTCTCAGAACCTCGAGAGCCAGTCAGGCAGAGGAAATTGGACCCAAGAGTATTGAGATTCATGTCATTTTACGACATAATCAGCACAACATGCGTGGTACAAGTTTTTCCCCACTGGAGTATAATAGACATAATATTCTGTTAATTGGGAAATGTCCTACAGTATTTGTAGAAGATATTTATTGAGGGCTCAAAACACTGAGACAGATGTTCAAAGACTGCAGCAAAAACTCTCTTGAACTACCCAGTCACCTGTATCTAAGCGGTTACAAGTTGGGAGTATGTCATGCATTTGTTACTGCAATGGTTCAAACATATTTTTATCAATTTTAAATCAAGTTTAGGGTAGTGGAGAGTGAGTCAAAGGGTTAGTTGAGCCACACCTTGTTTCTAGGAAACCATACACAAAATCAATCATGTGACCAAACATTATATGGAGTCTGTGAAGGAAGAAACTACATGGACAAAGTGGTACGCAATTTAGGTTTAAAAAACACATTTTCACAAAGTCAAATGAATGTAGTTTTTTAAAGGTTTCATGATGCTTGTTTCCAAACCAAAGTAAATACACAGTAGTTTTATACATGATTTGGGCTCTCTAAAATTCACAATATGAGGTCCTAAACCAAGCATGAAAGTGCATCCTTGTAGCTGTGTGGGCTAATATAGTCAAACTGTTGTTTTTCAACCACTCCACTAATTTATTGTTAACAAACTATAGTTTTGGCAAGTCGGTTAGGACATCTACTTTGTGCACGACACAAGTAATTTTTTCAACAATTGTTTACAGACAGATTATTTCACTTCCAGTGGGTCAGAAGTGTACATACTCTAAGTTGACTGTGCCTTTAATCAGCTTGGAAAATTCCAGAAAATGATGTCATGGCTTTAGAAGCTTCTGATAGGCTAATTGACATCATTTGAGTCAATTGGAGGTGTACCTGTGGATGTATTTCAAGGCCTACCTTCAAACTCAGTTCCTTTTCGTTTGACATCATGGGAAAATCAAAAGAAATCAGCCAAGACCTCATAAAATTGTTTGCAGACCTCCACAAGTCTGGTTCATCCGTGGGAGCAATTTCCAAATGACTGAAGGTACCACGTTCATCTGTACAAACAATAGTACGCAAGTATAAACACCATGGGACCACACAGCCGTCATACCGCTGAGGAAAGAGACGCATTCTGTCTCCTAGCGATGAATGTACTTTGGTGCGAAAAGTGCAAATCAATCCCAGAACAACAGCAAAGGACCTTGTGAAGATGCTGGAGAAAACAGGTACAAAATGATCTATATCCACAGTAAAACGAGATCAATATCGACATAACCTGAAAGGCCGCTCAGCAAGGAAGAAGCCACTGCTCCAAAATAGCCATAACAAAGCCAGACTACGGTTTGCAACTGCACATGGGGACAAAGATCGTACTTCTTGGAGAAATGTCCTCTGGTTTGATGAAACAAAAATAGAACTGTTTGGCCATAATGACCATCATTATGTTTGTAGGGAAAAAGGGGGAGGCTTGCAAGCCTAAGAACACCATCCCAACCGTGGCAGCATCATGTTGTGGGGGTGCTTTGCTGCAGGAGGGACTGGTGCACTTCACAAAATAGATGGCATCATGAGGGAGGAAAATTATGTGGATATATTGAAGCAACATCTCAAGACATCAGTCAGGAAGTTAAAGCTTGGTCGCAAATGGGTCTTCCAAATGGACAATGACCCCAAGCATGCTTCCAAACTTGTGACAAAATGGCTTAAGGACAACAAAGTCAAGGTATTGGAGTGGCCATCACAAAGCCCTGACCTCAGTCCTATAGAAAATGTGTGGGAAGAACTGAAAAAGCATGTGCGAGCAAGGAGGCCTACAAACCTGACTCAGTTACACCAACTCTGTCAGGAGGAATGGGCCAAAATTCACCCAACTTATTGTGGGAATCTTGTGGAAGGCTACCCAAAACGTTTGACCCAAGATAAACAATTTAAAGGCAATGCTACCAAATACTAATTGAGTGTATGTAAACTTCTGACCCACTAGGAATGTGATGAAAGAAATAAAAGCTTAAATAAATTATTCTCTCTACTATTATTCTGACATTTCACATTCTTAAAATAAAGTGGTGATCCTAACTGACCTAAGACAGGGAATGTTTACTAGGATTAAACGTCAGTAATTGTGAAAAACTGAGTTTAAATGTATTTGGCTAAGGTGTATGTAAACTCCCGACTTCAACTGTATATCTGAATGTAGGCATACATTTAAGATATACAGTACAATATACCACACTCCCATTCTATGAATTAAACTTTGATTTACCATCACCCACTGTTGCACATACACCAAGGCGGCTCAACTTACCCTGTCCCTATGCTCAACTTAACCCATTCCCAGGGTAAATGGTGCCAACAAACCAACAAGCTACAGTCTTAGAAAAAATAGTTCCAAAACGGTTCTTTGGTTGTACCCATAGGAGAACCCTTTTTGGTTCCACGTAGTAGCCTTTTCAGTTCCATGTCGAACCCTCTGTGGAAAGGGTCCTACGTGGAACCAAGAAGGGTTCTACCTGGAACCATAACAGGGTTTTCAAAAGGTTATGCTATGGGGACAGTTGAAGAACCCTTTTTGGATCTAGATAGCACCTTTCTTTCTAAGAGTGTATGTTTTCAAAACTGTTAAATTTACATGAATTCTGATTATTTCCAGAGATACACATTATCCTGAAATATATGTAGATATATCTGTTAGAAAAAATACCATATTTCCCTTGATGTAGTGATGCTGAATGTAAAAAATGGCTCAACATACCCCACTCTCCCCCACAGCAAATAATCATTGGATATACTTCTGTGACTTTCTTCCTGCCAAATCTCCTTGGAACCAGGTGTCTGTCTGTGTTTGTAATGTTGAGCTGATCATCCCTGTGGTGAGTGTACTACTGAAATAAAGCATCCATTTAATAGTAAAAGATGCCCATCTCCTATATTCATAAACAGGCAAGACTAATTCTTTAAACCATACTTTGTGGATTCCACAAATCTCATAAAGCAAAAAGGCTGTGTCAGTCCATAGTCCTGAATATTAAACAGGATATGATAAAATCTCTCCTGGTTAGGAGGGGAAGACTGGGTGAAGAGTTGACTGGAGTTCGAGGGCTTACAATAAATATTTGTTAGAGCTATAAAACCATAAGCGATTTGAAGCACTGCCTAAATCTTTAGCTTCAATCACCCTTTTCTTGCACAGTCCAATAGAGTTCTTAACAAACACAATTTCTTATCTGATCATTAAATGCCTGCCTGTGGTCTTGTCTAACCAGCTTTTTAATTATGCTTTCCCTCCCCGTTCTTTTTGCTACAAGAAAAAAGTACACTTGAATATTTAACGAGCCCAGATTACATTTTTTTCTCTGATAATTTTGTCTAAAAACAATTTGAATAAAAATGAATGGCATGAAAACATCTGTAGATGGGGGCTGATGCGGTGACCGTATTATCGCCACCCCATGGTTGCGAGTCATGAAGGCAGTCAAATTCCACATGACCTTTTAGTCACAGTAATTTGGCTTCTCCAAGCTCTGATGCTGCTGCTGGTCATTAGTAGCCTACCAAACTTGCTAACTGCCTGGTCCCTCTAATCACTCTGACATCAATGCAAATGTATTTGAAAATTGAATCAAACACTTCATGAGGGCTCATGAGCTCATGTTGCGCAACATTTCTATTGGCTATGCCGGTTATTCCCAAACTGGGATCCGTGCAATGCCGTCAGGGGTGCGCCAAATAAAAATGTGATTCACATTTTCAAACATTTTTTTCTCGCCTGAGTAGCCTCGTCTCTGCCTAAAATAAAATTAAACCATCTTGTGTTCAGCCAAATAACAACACAATTTCAAATACAGGTAGCCTAGTCAAATAATTAACATCCAATCACATTAACCGTTACTCTCTCACGGGAATTCCACTAATGGTCCATATGTAGCCAAACGTAGCTGCTGCTCATTCCGTTTTCTCAAAAATAGATAAATACGGGGAAAAAAGTAAGGCCCGCGTCCATAGAGATACATACCAGCTCTACTGGTAGTATTAATCCTACCAGCAGTACGACACCTGCACCTGTCGACGACACAAGTTGTTCTGCTTCCATGAGCACATCCAATGCTAGCATCAGTAATTCTACATTTGTTGTTAACCCAGCTAGCATGGACACTGACAGTTGTGAATCTGATGCAGCCGAAGAGCTACTGCCCCCTTACCCGGGACAGCGCCGAACAACAGACAGGGACATTGGACCATCGAAGAGGCACAAATATGATGATAACTAAATTGATTTGGGGTTCACTTATATTGGGAGTAGTGCCTTTCCTCAGCCATAGTGTGTTATATGTGCAAAAGTACTTTCTCACATCTCGCCGAAACCATCACTCATGCGCAGAAACATGCCAATTTGAAAAATAAGCCAGTTTTTTTTAACAAGAATTAAGAGGACTTTGGAGTAGTAAGACATGTATAACAGCAACATATACCATTAATAAGAAGGGTCTAGAAGCGTCTTATATGGTGAGCTACTGAGTGGCTAGGACAGACAAGCCCCATACTATTGTGGAGGACTTACTTCTTCCTGCTGCCGCGGATATGGCTGGGACAATGTTGGGTGAAAAGGCAAAAGAAAATATATACAGACGTTTTCATCAAACAACAATTTTTCACGACAAAATCAGTGACATGGCAGATGTTTTGAAACAATTACTGCTTCACATACAAGCCAGTGAATTCTATGCATTACAGCTGGATGAGTCAACAGACATGGCGGGCCTGGCATTAACATGGACAACACACAGGTATTTCCATCATTGTATGATTTTTTTGTGTGCAAATGAACTCAAGCTTACAATGTCAATGTCGAATGTGATATAGCGAAGCACCTGAGTGAGCTGGGTGCAGGTACTTTCCCGAAACGGACAATACAAACAACTGGATTTGTTATTCGTTTCATGCCCTGCCTCTGTGAACATTTAATTTACAGTAAATTCCGGACAATAAGCCGCAACTTTTTTCCCAGGCTTTGAATCTCGCGGCTTAAACAATGACGCGGCTAATATATGGATTTTTCCCGCTTTCAATTTTTTTTCTCCCAAAAAAACACTTTCTGTGACGTGCTTAGTTTTTGGGCGGCATGACGATTTCATTAGACCAATGAAATTGCCGAACGGGTTAAGGTCAAACAACTTGTTTGTTTACTGTTTAGATTAAATCGAGCGCTCTCAAACTTCCCATCATTCTGATTACGGTAGTCATTTTGTCACCCTCATCATGCCAAAGACACGGAGAAATGCATATGTTGCAGCTTTCAAGTTGAAGGCGATTGATCTGGCTGTAGGAAAAGGAAATAGAGCTGCTGCACGGGAGCTTGGTCGTAATGAGTTGATGATAAGACGTTGGAAACAGCAGCGTGAAGAATTGACTCAGTGCAAAAAGACAACTAAAGCTTACTGCAAATTTTTTCTTTTTTGTTACAAGCTGTGTTTTGTTAAAGCCTGTGTAAAGTTAATTTGTTTCAATGTACCGGTAGGCACCTGCGGCTTATAGACATGTGCTGCTTATTTACGTTCAAAATAATATTTATTTTTAAATTCAGTGGGTGCGGCTTATATTCAGGTGCGCTTAATAGTCCGGAAATTACGGTAATCAAAAGCCACTGCCAGATTTCTGGATAGGGCTGCGCTCAGAGTTTCCTGCATTGCAGAGTTATGTGCATCCTTTCAAGCACACCCTTCTCATTAACCTGTGGTGAGTTATTCACAATTTTCGATGAACAAATAAGGTTTTATATGTAAGATGGCTAAATAAAGAGCAAAATGATTGATTATAATTATATTATTATTTGTGCTGTGGTCTTATAAGAGCTCTTTATCACTTCCCACGAGCCGGGTTGTGACAAAAACTCACATTCATTCTTATGTTTAATAAATGTATCGTATGGTGTGTGTGCGTGCGGTAGGCTTACAATGATGGCAAAAAACTACATTTGAGAGCGCACTGACCCTTGTGCTAGAGGCTGTACGCAGCTGGAGGTTGAATATTTGAAGGGTTACGGGACTATAAAAAGTTTGGGAACCTCTGGGCTATGCATTTGCAGGAGAAAACAGAGTGAAGACGCTAATAAGAGACGAGGATCCCATCAGCTTTCTATAGGCTAAGCCTACTATATTTATTTCTCAGCTTTCCTAATATTAAGCTCATTGCTTCTCTTTACAGCAGGAGTATAGCCTACCTGGCTGGCATGAAAATAAACCACTGAGAAAAGCGTCCTACTTTCGCTATTTAAGTGCATAAATGACATGTATTTCTTCCCGCTGCCCCTGTTTCCATACAGTTGCAGGATAATGGTACATTCTAAATCAAAACAAATGTCACACATATATTATTTAGTATATAAAATACAATATTAAATCAAGAATTGTCTATGATTCGAACAAGTCGCAAAAAAATATTGTGCTGGGCATCATTCACAACTCATTAGAACATATAGGCCTATGGGCTAGGCAACATGATGTGTGCGACTATGATTCAAACAAGTCGCAAAAAAATCTTGTGATAAGTGCTCAGGCTAATATATTATCACTTGTGAATGATGCCCAGCACAAGATACAAGATTTTTTTGCGACTTGTTCGAATCATAGTCGCACACATCATGTTGCGTAGCCCATAGGCCTAAATGTTCTAATGAGTTTTGTATCACAACTAAGGTGGCCAAATAACTTCTTAAAATTAGGCACATTAATCTGCTTTACAAGGGGTGTAGAGCCTAACTGGCATATATAAGCAGGGCGTGAGTTTCAAGTTAGGGGAAGATAATTGTCACCATAAAAATGCACCTTTATAATACAGTGAGGGAAGAAAGTATTTCATCCCCTGCTGATTTTGTACGTTTGCCCACTGACAAAGAAATGATCAGTCTATAATTTTAATGGTAGGTTTATTTGAACAGTGAGAGACAGAATAACAACAAAAAAATCCAGAAAAACGCATGTAAAAAATGTTATAAATTTATTTGCATTTTAATGAGGGAAATAAGTATTTGACCCCTCTGCAAAACATGACTTAGTACTTGGTGGCAAAACCCTTGTTGGCAATCACAGAGGTCAGACGTTTCTTGTAGTTGGCCACCAGGTTTGCACACATCTCAGGAGGGATTTTGTCCCACTCCTCTTTGCAGATCTTCTCCAAGTCATTAAGGTTTCGAGGCTGACGTTTGGCAACTCGAACCTTCAGCTCCCTCCACAGATTTTCTATGGGATTAAGGTCTGGAGACTGGCTAGGCCACTCCAGGACCTTCATGTGCTTCTTCTTGAGCCACTCCTTTGTTGCCTTGGCCGTGTGTTTTGGGTTATTGTCATGCTGGAATACCCATCAACGACCCATTTTCAAAGCCCTGGCTGAGGGAAGGAGGTTCTCACCCAAGATTTGACAGTACATGGCCTCGTCCATCGTCCCTTTGATGCGGTGAAGTTGTCCTGTCCCCTTAGCAGAAAAACAAGCTTAAAATCCAAGCTAGTGCTTCACTATCCAAGTTGGTACTCATGGTACCAATACACTTTACAACGAGAAGGATTAAATCCAGTTAATCTATTCCAACATTCCCAGTCATCTACTCATAACTGTATATAATCACATCTTTCAATCATTTTCTGCACTGATCAAGTCAAATCTAATTTTATTTGTCACGCTCGCCGAATATAACTTACTTACAAGCCCTTAACCAAGCCCCAGTTTTAAGAAATGAGTTAAGAAAATATTTACTAAATAAACTGTAGATAATAAACAGCGAGCAGCAGCAGTATAAAAACAAAGGGGTGGTCAATGCAAATAGTCCATGTGGCCATTTAATTAATTGTTCAGCAGTCTTTTGGCATAGGGGTAGAAGCTGTTAAGGAGCCTTTTGGACCAAGACTTGGAGCTCCGATACCGCTTGCCGTGTGGTAGCAGAGAGGACTGGAGTCTTTGACCATTTTTTGGGGCCTTCCTCTGACACCATCTAGTGTATAGGTTCTTGATGGCAGGAAGCTTGGCCCCAGTGATGTACTAGGCCGTATGCGCTACCCTCTGTAGCGCCTTGCGATCTGATTTTTATTTACTTTTATTTCACCTTTATTTAACCAGGTAGGCTAGTTGAAAACAAGTTCTCATTTACAACTGCGACCTGGCCAAGATAAAGCAAAGCAGTGCGACACAAACAACACATGGTTCCACATGGGATAAACAAACATACAGTCAATAACACAATATAAAAATATATATACAGATGCCAAGGAGTTGCCATACCAGGCGGTGATGCAACCGGTAAGGATGCTCTTAATGGGGCAGCTGTAGAACTTTTTGAGGATCTGGGGACCCATGCCAAATCTTTTCAGTCTCAGGAGGTGGAAAAGGCATTGTCGTGCCTTCGTCATGACTTTCTTGGTGTGTTTGGACCATGATAGTTCGTTGGTGATGTGGACACCAAGAAACTCTCGACCCGCTCCACTACAGCCCTGCCGATGTGAATGGGGGCGTATTCGGCCCTCCTTTTCCTGTAGTCCACAATCATCTTCTTTGTCTTACTCACATTAAGGGAGAGGTTGTTGTCCTTGCACCACACTGCCAAGTCTCTGACCTCCTCCCCATAGGCTGTCTCATCAACGTCGGTGATCAGGCCTACCTCCGTTGTGTCGTCAGCAAACTTAATAATGGTGTTGGAGTCTTGCTTGGCCACGCAGTCGTGGGTGAACAGAGAGTATAGGAGGGGACTAAGCACAACTGAGACAGACAATTGTTGTGAAATTCCTGCAGCTCAGCCCAACACACAAAGCCAAGGCACTTCTTAATAAGCAAAGTGGCATCTCAAAATTTTAACAGATATTCAAGTGGATTTTAACTTTCCACATCTCAAGCTACAAACTCCCAGCAGCTATTTTTTTGACATTTCCAGAAGGGTCTTTTTTTCCAGTGATATCATTTAATGACACTTGCCTCAGCCTCACTGTGGAAAAAGACATCCAGGCTGTAGCATAAAACTGAGTGTGGAAGATGGATCGATTCACAGGGTGCTCCCACCCTCCATGATGCCTTTTCTTTTGCAAGTTGCAGTTTTTATGGTGAATCTTAAAAAAAAAATGAAATAACAGTGAACAACTGCTTTCATTAATAATCTGCAAAATGTTTATACCTGTCTTTTCCCACATGCTTGAAATACCATAAAGATTTCACAACTTCCATTTCTGCATTTTCTTCAGACAACAATTGACTATTGTCTTCATAGCTTAATCTAACTCTAACTATAAATCATGTGTTAAGAGTTTGTTATCCATAACTGGCAAGTGGATTGGTCAAAATTGGTCCAAACACTTACTGTATTCTGTGTTTATGTTCGAAAATCATTTTTACGGATGAGACTGTCATCCAAACTGAGATTTTTCTGTTATGAGATCTTCTCAAAGGCAGCGTTCAATTTATTCAGGAATATTACCAGCTCAAGGGCAATCGTTAATGAGTTTTCTGCTCTTTAAAATTTGAACCGCTACCCCAGCTATTGAAAATACATTTCTATTGCCTAAACATTTGCATTGTCATTTTTCAAAGTGGGTCTAACAATAAATTACCATTTAATTAAACATTTACACAGTATGCATAATTTGAAGACTATCTTGTAAACCGATTTACCATCATCAATGCATAATCAACTGTCTTGATTGTTGTTTAAAACACAGGCAAAAGGAAAGAATCCTTAGAAATTAAACACCATTGAAGTCTGCAATGCTAAAGGTAAGGGCGCATTTAGGGCCATATATGAAGCCAATCAAGCCATAGAACCCTTCTTTGTTCTATCTAGCACCATTTCTTCTACAGTAGCAGCGTGATTTAAATTCCAGTACTGTGTCCACACCTTGAGAGTAACTCAACCTCAACCATACCTGTTCTGTGTGTCAGACAGAATCCTCCCTGATCATGCACAGTTGGTTTGAAGACCCAGAGGACTCATTAAAAGGCCAGAGGAGCAGAACATGGTTTGTACTGTATGGAGAGGAGAGAGCTAGCTCCTTCAAGGGCCAGTGAGAAGGAATGCTAGTTGCTTCACACATCCTTCCCTAGCTGGCACCAATTAGACCACCTCAGAAATACAGAGAGAGGGGGGTAGGGGGGAGAGAGAGAGAGGGGGATGGAGAAAGGAGGGAGGGAGATGGAGGAGGTGAAGTGTGGAGAATGCAGTCATGTTGCTAGAAATGGTTTAGGACTCATTCATTCTCTGATGATAGTCTGCTGTCTGAACCTCAATACAAATATTCTTGGAAATTAATCTGCAAACCTAGAAAGAAAAACATCTCACATGTGGTCCTAACTACTGGGATTTATAGAGTTCCAATACATCACATACAATTAAAAAGAGAAAACAAAAAACTGTGAAAGTGCATCATGTACCATCAACCTGTCAATTCATTCTAGCAGATTGTGACTCTGGCCTCTTCTTTTGTCGAAGAGGGACATCTTGTGGCCTGTTTTTAAATTAACCTAACCTCCTCTGGCCAAGAGAGGGATCAACACATCCACTCTACACTCTACAGATGGAACGCAGGGAAACAAATAATAAATTCACTTCAAAGACTACTTCCTGCTGTAATGTTATTTATGTAAAATGTACAGTTAGGGTGAATATTGAACCATCCTACCTCAGAAAAATCAAGTACATTTCAAGGAAGAGGACATTTGACATTGTTGGGGATATTATGCAACCGCACAGAACATTTATTTGGAACTGTTGCTATTTGAAAGATTCACTTGAAGCTATCTACAGTGCAGAACATATTTGTTAAAAGCTTCTTGAAGACAACAAAAACTGTCATCTTTGAAAAGGCTCCTATTTAGTTATTCAGTGGGGAACTGGGTCTAAATTCAAAATAATTACTATGTTGCTCTCAAGTCTAAAATGATCTCTCTCCCAGACAGAGAGAGGTTTTTTCAGGTAAGAAGAGGCCAGGAGTCAGCAGCCAGCAGCGTTACTTATTTGAAATCAAATTGCCAACATCTCTGCCTGAGTGGGTGTTGTGTGTATTCCCTGGGTGAACTGAGCCTGAGCCCCGAGCAGAGCAGAGCAGAGGCAGTCTATATCAATAAATACCAGATGCAGTTGCCTTCACACACCCAGCAGGCAGCATTCATCTAAAGGAAACATAACCCACTGGGCACAGACATCAGTTCAACATCTAGTTTGATTTACATTTGATTGAGTTGTCAACAAACCTGAATTCAACGTGAAATCAACAAAATATTTCACCATGTCATTGGATTTAGGTTAAAAGTTGGGTAAAAAAAAATAAGACATGTTGATTCAACGGCATCACAACATTGATTCAACCAGGGTTTTTTTCACCAGTGGAAAGTGTTCTGTCTGTCAAAGACTTCTAGTCCATAGCCTGCAGTCACACTTTGAAAGATTCCTCATTCCTTGAATTCTCTCATCCTCTCCAACACATCATCTATTACATGGATCAAGCCCCTTCTGGTGTGGTAGTGCGGTAGTGCTTTCAGATATCCCCATGCATTGGGTTTGGGTTGTTCACATTCAACTTTTGAGGTTTCTTCTTGAGATCTGACTTTGAAAACTAGTTTGCTCATTCTACACAAAATCAAGTGGACTAAGCACTTGCCTTGTGCATAGTATGCTGTAGCTATTTAAAATCCAATAATATACAGTTATGATTTGACAGGCACTTGTAGCCACAAAACCTGCGTATTAACAATATTTCATTGCCTAATCTAAATGTAAAGCATTTGAAAGAGCATCAGTTACTATAAGTACCTCATCAGTCAATGCTACCAAACTAGGGGAAGTGGGTTCGGAATAATGTGAACTTTCTGCTCATTGTCTCATCTCCCACTTCCCCACAGTACAAGGCCATGGAACCCCTTGGGGAATCTCAATTTACAGGGAAGTAGATACACAATACCACGGAAGGTGCTACAAGGCTTTCTTATTGGCTGAGAGGGCTGTGCATGGATCGGCGATTCCATTAGAGGGAAACCAAAGCCAAATATTGACCTGAAGTGATAACAGAGGTAACTCTATATCAAAGGTGATTTGATATCAAATGATGAGGAAGACTCCAGTCTAGTGATTCTGCCCAATGGTAATCTGAGGAAAACATTATGTTCAAGGTAGACAGTGGATATTGAGCCAACTTTATAAAAACTATAATCTATCTAATATGATAAAATAGTGGTGTGACTGCTATTTGTTGTGGATGAACGTACTCATGCTTGGGTCTAATGTCTCAACCTTACAACATAATGAGGTTAAATGGTCTTGTCACTTAGCTCTTCCACAGTCTGACCTCTGTTCGATGTCTCTGTCTCTCTCTCTCTCTCTCACTCTCATAGTCATTGCACTTACACTAAGAGTAACCATAGCTCACTAGTTCTATGGCTTTGTCTTCATTCTATCTCTGTTGAGTCCTGTCAGCTTGTACCCATCCAGTTCTCCTTCTCGTATGCTGTAGACATCACAACCTTATAATCCTTAGACTCCTTCACTCTATTCTGTCCTTCATCTCACTTAATGCCTGTTTCCAGTTGTTTGTAGTTCCCTGGACGGCTGGGCTGCTGGCTGAGCTGCCAGCATTGCTGAGTCACCATGTGCCTGTCAGGCCTAAGCCTCCGTCCCACTTCTCTCACTGGGTCTGTGTCTCTGTGTGTGTGTGTGTGTGTGTGTGTGTGTGTGTGTGTGTGTGTCTGTGTGTGTGTGTCTCTGTGTGTGTGTGTCTCTGTGTGTGTGTCTCTGTGTGTCTGTCTCTCTGTGTGTGTGTGTGTGTCTCTGTGTGTGTGTGTGTGTGTCTCTGTGTGTGTGTGTGTGTGTGTCTCTCTGTGTGTGTGTGTCTCTGTGTGTGTGTGTGTCTCTCTGTGTGTGTGTGTGTCTCTGTGTGTGTATCTCTGTGTCTCTCTCTCTCTCTCTCTCTGTGTGTGTGTGTGTGTCTCTCTGTGTGTGTGTCTCTGTGTGTGTGTCTCTGTGTGTCTCTCTCTCTCTCTCTCTGTGTGTGTGTGTGTGTGTGTGTCTGTGTTTGTGTGTCTGTGTGTGTGTGTGTCTCTGTGTGTGTGTGTGTGTGTCTCTCTGTGTGTGTGTCTCTCTCTCTCTCTCTCTCCATCTCTCTCCCTCTCTCTCTCTCTCTCTCTCTCTCGCTCTCTCTTTCTCTCTCTCTCTCTCTCTCTCTCAATTCAATTTTCAATTTAAGGGATTTATTGGCATGGGAACATGTATTTACATTGCCAAAGCAAGTTAATTAGATAATAAACAAAAGTGATAAAGACATTTCAAATGTCAGATTATGTGCAAATAGTTAAAATACAAAAGGGAAAATAAATCTTTCTGCTGTGATGGCACACTATGGTATTTCACCCAATAGATATGGGAGTTTATCAAAATTGGGTTTGTTTTCATATTCTTTGTGGGTCTGTGTAATCTGATGGAAATATGTTTCTCTAACATGGTCATACATTGGGCAGGAGGTTGGGAAGTGCAGCTCAGTTTTGTGGGCAGTGTGCACATAGCCTGCCTTCTCTTGAGAGCCAGGTCTGCCTACGGCGGCCTTTCTCAATAGCAAGGCTATGCTCGCTGAGTCTGTACATAGTCAAAGCTTTCCTTAAGTTTGGGTCAGTCACAGTGGTCAGGTATTCTGCCACTGTGTACTATCTGTTTAGGGCCAAATAGCTTCTAGTTTGCGCAATTTTTTTGTTGATTCCTTCCAATGTGTCAAGTATCTTTTTATCTCATGATTTGGTTGTGTCTAATTGTGTTGCTGTCATGGGGCTCTGCCCGGTCTGTTTGTGTTTGTGAACAGAGCCCCAGGACCAGCTTTCTTAGGGGACTCTTCTCCAAGTCCATCTCTCTGTAGGTGATGGCTTTGTTATGGAATGTTTGGGAATTGCTTTGGTTGGTCCTGGTCAGTCCCTGGATGGGGGACCAGATGCTGCTGGAAGTGGTATTGGAGGGCCAGTAGGAGGCTCTCTTTCCTCTGGTCTAAAAAATATCCCAATGCCCCAGGGCAGTGATTGGGGACACTGCCCTGTGTAGGGTGCCGTCTTTCGGATGGGACGTTAAACGGGTGTCCTGACTCTCTGAGGTCATTAAAGATCCCATTGCACTTATCGTAAGAGTAGGGGTGTTAACCCCGGTGTCCTGGCTAAATTCCCAATCTGGCACTCATACCATCACGGCTGTCTAATCATCCCCAGCTTACAATTGGCTCATTCATCCCCCTCCTCTCCCCTGAAACTATTCCCCAGGTCGTTGCTGTAAATGAGAATGTGTTCTCAGTCAACTTACCTGGTAAAATAACGGTAAAATAAATAAATAAAAAGGTGGTTGTAGAATTTAATGGTCAATTTCTGGATTTTGATAATTAGCGGTTATTGGCCTAATTCTACTCTGCATGCATTATTTGGTGTTTTACACTGTACAATTTGGTGTTTGTCCCATTTTGTGAATTCTTAGTTGGTGAGCGGACCCCAGACCTCACAACCATAAAGGGCAATGGGTTCTATAACTGATTCAAGCATTTTTTGCCAGATCCTAATTAGTATGTTGAATTTTATGCACCTTTTGATGGCATAGAAGGCCCTTCTGCCTTGTCTCTCAGATCGTTCACATCTTCGTGGAAGTTACCTACGCCCTGATGTTTAGGCTGAGGTATGTATAGGTTTTTGTGTGCTCTAGGGCAACGATGTCTAGATGGAATTTGTATTTGTGGTCCTGACAACTGGACCTTTTTTGGAACACCATTAGTTTTGTCTTACTGAGATTTACTGTCAGGGCCCAGGTCTGACAGAATCTGTGCAGAAGATCTAGGTGCTGCTGTAGGCCCTCCTTGGTTGGGGACAGAAGCACCAGGTCATCAGAAAACAGTAGACATTTGACTTCAGATTCTAGTAGGGTGAGGCCGGGTGCTGCAGAGTGTTCTAGTGCCCTCGCCAATTTGTTGATATATATGTTGAAGAGAGTGGGGCTTAAGCTGGGCCTGTGGAAAGAAATGTGTGTGTTTTTTGCACATTTTAACTGCACACTTGTGTGTGAGGTACTCAGAGTGGTCTTCTGGTCCGACTTAGGAGGCGCGCACACCACCCACCACTTTCAAGTATATTACTCGCTAATGTTCAGCCTCTGGATAATAAAGTTGACAAGCTTAAAGTTGACATACTCTGTTTCACGGAAACATGGCTCTCTCGGGATATACTGTCTGAGTACGTCCAGCCAGTTCGGTTCTCAGTTTATCGCACAGACAGGAATAAATATCTCTCCGGGAAGAGGAAGGCCGGGGGTGTATGTTTCATGATTAACGACTCATGGTGTGATTGTGATAACATACAGGAACTCAAGTCCTTTTGTTCACCCGACATAGAATACCTCACAATCAAATGCCGACTGTATTATCTCCCAAGATAATTCTCTTCAGTTATAGTTACAGCCGTGTATATCCCCCCTCAAGCAGATACCACGATGGCCCTCCAAGAACTTCACTGGACTTTATGAAAACTGGAAACCACATATCCTGAGGCCACATTTATTGTAGCTGGGGATTTTAACAAAGCAAATTTGAGAAAAAGGCTGCTGAAGTTCTATCAACACATTGACTGAGTACTCGTGTTGCTAAAACACTCGATCACTGCTACTCCAACTTCTGAGATGCCTACAAGGCCTTCCCCCAAACCTCCTTTCGTCAAATCTGACCACAACTCCATTTTTCTCCTCCCTTTTTATAGGCAGAAACGCAAACAGGAAGTACCCGTGCTAAGGACTATCCAACGGTGGTCTGACCAATCGGAATCCACGCTTCAAGATTGTTTTGATCATGCAGACTGGGATATGTTCCATGTAGCCTCCGATAATAACATTGACGATTATACTGATACGGTGACTGAGTGTATCAGGAAGTGTATAGGAGATGTTGTACCCACTGTGACTATTAAAACCTACCCTAACCAGAAACCGTGGATAGATGGTAGCATTCACACAAAACTGAAAGCGCAAACCACCTCATTTAACCATGGCAAGGTGACTCGGAATATGGCAGAATACAAACAGTGTAGTTATTCCCTCCGCAAGGCAATCAAACAGGCAAAATGTCAGTATAGAGACAAATTGGGGTCACAATTCAACAGCTTAGAAATGAGACGTATGTGTCAGGGTCTACAGACAATCACGGACTACTAAAGGAAAACCAGCCATGTCGAGGACACCGACGTCTTGCGTCCGGACAAGCTAAACCTCCTTCTTCGCCTGCTTTACGGATAACACAATGCCATCGACACGGTCTGCTACCAAGGACTGTGGGCTCTCATTCTCCGTGGCCGACGTGAGTAAGATGTTTAAGCATGTTAACCCTCGCAAGGCTGCCGGCCCAAACAGCAACCCTAGCCACATCCTTTGCTTCAAGATGGCCACCATTGTTCCTGTACCCAAGAAAGCAAAGGTAACTGAACCAAATTACTATCGCCCCTTAGCACTCACTTCTGTCATCATGAAGTGCTTTGAGAGTCAAGGATCATATCACCTCTACCTTACCTGCCACCCTAGACCCTCTTCAATTTGCTTACCACTCCAACAGATCCACAGACGATGCAATCGCCATCACACTGCACACTGCCCTATCCCATCTGGACAAGAGGAATACCTAAGTAAGAATGCTGTTCATTGACTATAGCTCATCATTCAACACCATAGTACCTTCCAAGCTCATCATTAAGCTCGAGGCCCTGGGTCTGAACCCCACCCTGTGCAACTGGGTCCTGGAATTCCTGATGGGCCGCCCCCCCAGGTGGTGTAGGTAAAAAACAACACCTCCACTTCGCTGATCCTCAACACTGGGGCCCAACAAGGGTGCATGCTCAGCCCCCTCCTGCACTCCCTGTTCACCCATGACTGTGTGGTGCCAGGAAAATAACCTCTTACTCAACATCAACAAAACAAAGAAGATGATTGTGGACTTCAGGAAAGAGCAGAAGAAGCACCCCCATATCCACATCGATGGGATCGCTGTGGAGAAAGTGGAAAGCTTGAAGTTCCATGGCGTACACATCACTGACAAACTGAAATGGTCCACCCACACAGACAGTGTGGTGAAGAAGGCGCAACAGCGCCTCTTCAACCTCAGGAGGCTGAAGAAATTTGTCTTGACACCTAAAACCCTCACAAACCATTACAGATGCACAATTGAGAGCATCCTGTCAGTCTCTATCACCGCCTGGTACGGCAACTGCACCGCCTGCAACTGCAGGGCTCTCCAGTGGGTGGTGCGGTCTGCCCAACGCAGCACCGGGGGCAAACACCTACCCTCCAGGACACCTACAGCATCCGATGTCACAGGAAGGCCAAAAAGATCATCAAGGACAACAACCACCCGAGCCACTGCCTGTTCACCCCGCTATCATCCAGAAGGCAAGGTCATTACAGGTGCATCAAAGCTAGGACAGAGAGACTGAAAAACAGCTTCTATCTCAAGGCCATCAGACTGTTAAATAACCTATATACATAGACTTGAAATCACTGGCCACTTTAAATGGAACACTAGTCACTTTAATTATGTTTACATATTTTGCATTACTCACCTCATACTGTAATCTATTCAATTCTACTGTATCTTAGTCTATGCCGCTCTGACATTGCTCGTCCATATATTTATATATTCTTAATTCCATTCATTTACTTAGATTGTGTGTATTGGAAGGGAAAGGGAAAGGGGGTACCTAGTCAGTTGTACAACTGAATGCCTTCAACTGAAATGTGTCTTCCGCATTTAACCCAACCCCTCTGAATCAGAGAGGTGCGGGGGGCTGCCTTAATCGACATTCACGTCTTTGGGTCCCGGGGAACAGTGCCTTGCTCAGGGGCAAAACGACAGATTGTTACCTTACTGGCTTGGGGATTCGATCCAGCAGCCTTTTGGTTACTGGCCCAGTGCTCTGGGTATATGTTGTGAAATTGTTAGATATTACTTGTTAGATATCACTGCACTATCAGAGCTAGAATCACAAGCATTTTGTTAAACCCACAATAACATCTGCTAAACATGTGTATGTGACCAATATAATTTGATTTGATTTGTGTATATGGATTTTATAATGTTTTTCCCCCAACAACACTTTGCATCCATTTGTATAGTAGACACACATGCCAAATTGAGTCAAAAGCTTTTTGAAATAAGCAAAGCATGAGAAGACTGCCTTTGTTTTGGTTTGTTTGTTTGTCAATTAGGGTTTGCAGGGTGAATACGTGGTCTGTCGTACGCTAACTTGGTAAAATGCCAATTTGACATTTGCTCAGTACATTGTTTGAGTGTATGAGCGTGCTAATGATAAGGCAGAGGATTTTCCCAAGGTTGCTGTTGACACATATCCCACAGTAGTTATTGGGGTCAAATTTGTCTCCACTTTTGTGGGTTGGGGTGATCAGTCCTTAGTTCCAAATATTGGGGAAGATGCCAGAGCTGAGGATGATGTAAAAGAGCTTAAGTATAGCCAATTGGAATTTGAGGTCTGTATATTTTACCATTTCATTTAGGATACCATCAACACCACAGGCCTTTTTGGGTTGTAGTTTTTGCATTTTGTCTTGTAGTTCATTCAACGTAATTGGAGAATCCAGTGGGTTCTGGTAGTCTTAAATAGTTCATTCTAAGATTTGTATTTGATCATGTTTATGTTTTTGCTGTTTGTTCTTTGTTATGGTGCCAAAAAGATTGGAGAAGTGATTTATCCATACATCTCCATTTTGGATAGCTAAATCTTTTCCAGAAGTGGTTAGAGTCTATGGATTCTTCTTCTTCAGCTGATTTCTGACGTGCTGTTCCTTCTTTTTCTGTAGTGTATTTCTGTATTGTTTTAGTGATTCACCATAGTAAAGGCGTAGGCTCAGGTTTTCTGGGTCTCTATGTTTTTGGTTGGATAGGTTTCCCAATTTCTTTCTTAGGTTTTTGCGTTCTTCATCAAACAATTTGTCATTGTTTGTCACGCCCTGATGTTAGAGATCCTTATTATTCTCTATGTTTGGTTAGGTCAGGGGGTGACTCGGGTGGGAAAGTCTATGTTTTCTATTTCTTTGTTTTTGGCCGAGTGTGGTTCCCAATCAGAGGCAGCTGTCTATCGTTGTCTCTGATTGGGGATCATATATAAGTTGTCATTTTCCTTTTGGTTTTTGGGGGATCTTGTTTTCTGTTTAGTATCTGTGCCTGACAGAACTGTTCACTTTCGTTTTGTTGCTGTAGTTATTTTGTTTTAGTGTTTTTTGAATAAACGAATCATGAACACTTACCACACTGCGCCTTGGTCTACTTCTACCACCAATGAGAGCCGTTACAGAAGATCCCACCAAAAACAGACCAAGCAGCGTGGCCAGGATGAGTGGACATGGGAGAAAATCCTGAATGGAGAAGGGCCCTGGACACGGATTGGAGAGTATCGTCGTTCAAGGGAGGAGATGGAGGCAGCAAGAGATGAACGGCGACGATACGAGGAATTAGAACAACGGAAGCCCGAGAGGCAGCTCCCCCAAATATTTTTTTTTGGGGGGGCACACAGGGAGATTGGCGGAGTCAGGGTTTAGACCTGAGCCAACTCCCCGTGCTTACCGTGGGGAGCGTGTAACCGGTCAGGCACCGTGTTATGCGGTGATGCGCATTGTATCTCCAGTGCACATTCACAGCCCGGTGCGCTCGTTGCCGGCTCCCCGCATTTGCCGGGCTAGAGTGGGCATTCAGCCAGGACGGGTTGTGCTGGCTCAGCGCTCCTGGTCTCCAGTACACCTCGTCAGTCCAGGATATCCTGCGCCGGCTCTACGCACTGTGTCGCCAGTGTGCCTTCACAGCCCAGTGCGTCCTGTGCCAGTGCCCCGCACTTGCCGGACTAAAGTGAGCATCCAGCCAGGAAGGGTTGTGCCAGCCCTACGCTCCAGACCTCCAGTTCGCCTCCACGGTCCAGTATATCCTGTGCCAGCTCCGCGCACCCGGTCTCCAGTGCATCTCCCCAGCCCAGTACATCTTGTGCCTGCTCCACGCACTCGGCCTCCAGTGCGTCTCTCCAGCCTGGTACGCCCTGTGCCTGCTCCACGCACCCAGTCTCCAGTGCGTCTCCCCAGCCTGGTAAGCCCTGTGCCAGCTCCACGCATTAGGCCTCCAGTGCGCCTTCCCAGTCCAGAGCTTCCGGCGACAGTACCCAGTCCAGAGCTTCTGGCGACAGTTCCCAGTCCAGAGCTTCCGGCGACGTTTCACAGTCCAGAACCTCCAGCGACGGTCCCCAGTCCGGAGCCTGCAGCGACGGTTCCCAGTCCAGAGCCTCCAGCGAGGGTCTCCAGTCCGGAGCTTACAGGGGGGGTTCCTAGCCTGGAGTCCCCGACGACGATCTATGGTCCGGAGGTCCCGGCGACGATCCCTGCACCAGATGCGCCATCGAAGTGGGGGGAGCCTCAAGCGGAGCGGGGTCTGCGTCCCGCACCGGAGCCTCCACCGAGAGTAGATGCCCACCCGGACCCTCCCCTATAGGTTCAGGTTTGCGGCCGGAGTCCGCACCTTTGGGGGGGGGGGGGGGGGGTACTGTCACACCCTGACCTTAGAGATCCTTATTATTCTCTATGTTTGGTTAGGTCAGTGGGTGACTCGGGTGGGAAAGTCTATGTTTTCTATTTCTTTGTTTTTGGCCGAGTGTGGTTCCCAATCAGAGGCAGCTGTCTATCGTTGTCTCTGATTGGGGATCATATATAAGTTGTCATTTTCCTTTTGGTTTTTGTGGGATCTTGTTTTCTGTTTAGTGTCTGTATAATAATATAATAAATAATCGATAACAGATAAATGCGTTAGTGTATTTACCCACCATCTTGGCACATCGTTGGTACACTGATGCGCAAACCCAACGTTTGATAGCGATGACATTACGCAACTCCAACTTCAGCCTGATCACAGCATGTATTCACTGACAGCCAGGCTGATTTATGTGATCAGGGTTCTCGCTCTCTGCTTCAGACCTGTGAGTCAGGTTGAGCCGAACACAGATGCCTCTGAGTATTAATGAGCCTATCCATCAAACTCCACCTCAGAAGACAGCAGATCTGGGTTTAAATACTATTTGAAATCCCTCCCATCTGCCTAGAGGGCCAGATGGGAGGGATTTATTGTGTTGTGAATATTCTATTGGATCCATTGCGCCAGCCAAGCTAAATCATGCCCTGATAAAGTATTTGAAATTGCTTCAAATAGTATTTGAACCCAGGTCTGGAAGACAGCCGCTGTGTGATACAATGATTGGGCAGTGTGAGATAGGTTCACTTTGATAATTAAACAAGGGGTTAGGAAATTTACTTTGGGCCGATCAACAAACATCTCTGTTTAAATGTTTGGAGACTCATGCAATCTTTTTGCTTAATTTAAGATGGAATACTTCATAAGACCTATCAGAAAGGGCATGTACACACCCGAACGCGCACACACACACACACACACACACACGCGCACACACGTACTGTACAAAACACACACACACCTTTGCTGCAGATATAAAATGCTTACTGTGGCATTACAGTAAAATGTACATGACACCAAAAATAAGTCACAGATTCACATTTGTAAAACCAGGCAGTAGGATATATTTTAGTTTCTCTAATAATGACTACAACAGTGTCCAGGGAGAGACAATATCATTGAAGCGTTTGTACTTAATACGGTAACACATTTATATTTAGCTCTTGGCTGAGATACATCTCTGCCATCTGCCAGCATCTTTCTACTTGATACTGTTTCTTCTCCAGTGAATTCCTGCACCCAGAAACATTCCTTCACTACTTGCAGAGGAAATAATTATTCCTGGTGCCCTGATATATCTCTCCCAGACTCCTCAATATTATCGCACCAATATCTAACTCATTAACGGAAACATCTGCCGTTTTCCCAACTGCTGTAGTCATGCTGTGACATGGCTCATGCTTCCTCTCTATCTCTCTCTCTCTCTCTCTCTCTCACACACACACACACACACACACACACACACACACACACACACACACACACACACACACACACACACAAACGCGACCACACACAAATCAAATGTATTTGTCACATGCTTCGTAAACAACAGTGAAATGTTTACTTACGGGTTCTTTTCCAACATAGCAGAGTTAAAGATGAAACATATATTTTTAAATAATGTGAAAATGTATGCATGCACATGTTATCACATTTTATTGGTTGCATACACATATTTAGCATATGTTATTGCTGGTGTCGAGAAATGCTTGGGTGCCTAGCTCCAACAGGGCAGTAATATCTAACAATACACAAAAAAACACACAAATCTTATAAGCAAAAGAATGGAAAAAAGAAATATAGCAATATTAGGACAAGCAATGTTGTATTCCGAGTGTGTGTGTGTGAATATATAAATATACACATATACAGTACCAGTCAAAAGTTTGGACACACTATTGTAAGTCGCTCTGCATAAGAGCGTCTGCTAAATGACTAAACTGTAAACTGTAAATAACACATATGGAATCATGTAGTAACCAAAAAATAAATCAATCTATATTTTATATTTTAGGTTCTTCAAAGTAGCCACCCTTTGCCTCGATGACAGCTTTGCACACTCTTGGCATTCTTTGAACCAGCTTCACCTGGAATGCTTTTCCAACAGTCTTGAAGGACTTCCCACATATGCTGAGCACTTGTTGGCTGCTTTTCCTTCAAGCTGCGGTCCAACACATCCCAAAACATCTCAATTGGGTTGAGGTCGGTGATTGTGGAGGCCAGGTCATCTTATGCAGCACTCCATCACTCTCCTTCTGGTCAAATAGCCTTTACACAGCCTGGAGGTGTTTTTTTGGTCATTGATTATCCTGTTGGAAAAAAATGACAGTCCCACTAAGCGCAAACCAGATGGGATGGCGTATTGCTGCAGAATGCTGTGGTAGCCATGCTGGTTAAGTGTGCCTTGAATTTTAAATAAATCACTAACAGTGTCACCAACAAAGCACCCCCACACCATCACACCTCCTCCTCCATGCTTCACGATGGGAACCACACATGCGGAGATCATCCATTCACCTACTTTGCGTCTCACAAAGATACGGCAGTTGGAACCAAAAATCTCAAATTTAGACTCATCAGACCTAAGGACAGATTTCCACCGGTCTAATATCCATTGCTCGTGTTTCTTGGCCCAAGCAAGTCTCTTCTTCTTATTGGTGTCCTTTACTAGTGGTTTCTTTGAAGCAATTCGACCATGAAGGCCTGATTCACGAAGTCTCCTCTGAACCGTTGATGTTGAGATGTGTCTGTGAAACATTTATTTGGGGTCAATTTCTGAGGCTGGTAACTCTAATTAACATCCTCTGAAGCAGAGGTAATTCTGGGTCTACCTTTCCTCATGAGATCCAGTTTCAACATAGCGCCTGATGATTTTTGCGACTGCACTTGAAGAAACATTCAAAGTTCTTGAAATGTTCCGTATTGATTGACCTTAAAGTAATGATGGACTGTCGTTTCTCTTTACTTACAGTATTTGAGCTATCTTCTGTATACCACCCTGTATACCACCCCTATTGCACAAATTAACTTTTAACAAGGCACAGCTTGTTAAAATGCATTCCAGGTGAATACCTCATGAAGCTGGTTGAGAGAATACCAAGAGTGTGCAAAGCTGTCATCAAGGCAAAGGGTGGATACTTTGAAGTATCGCAAATATTGAATATATTTTGATTTGTTTAACACTTTTTGGTTACTACATGATTCCAAATGTATTATTTCATAGCTATGTGTTCACTATTATTCCATAATATAGAAAATAGTGAAAATTAAGAAAAACCCTTGAATGAGTAGGTGTGTCCAAACTTTTGACTGGTACTATATACTGTATGTACACTACCATTCAAAAGTTTGGGGTCACTTAGAAATGTCCTTGTTTTTGAAAGAAA
Organism: Salmo trutta; assembly: GCF_901001165.1. NCBI lineage: Eukaryota > Metazoa > Chordata > Actinopteri > Salmoniformes > Salmonidae > Salmo > Salmo trutta. The sequence continues at coordinate 32,477,244 of NC_042977.1, read as the reverse complement.
AGCAATAACATCAAATTGATCAGAAAAACAGTGTAGACATTGTTAATGTTGCAAATGACTACTGTAGCTGGAAACAGCAGATTTTTAATGGAATATCTACATAGGAGTACAGAGGCTCATTATCAGCAACCCTCACTCCTGTGTTCCAATGGCACGTTGTGTTAGCTAATCCAAGTTTATCATTTTAAAAGGCTAAGTGATCATTAGAAGCCCTTTTGCAATTATGTTAGCACAGTTGAAAACTGTTGTCCTGATTAAAGAAGCATTAAAACTGGCCTTCTTTAGACTAGTTCAGTATCTGGAGCATCAGCATTTGTGGGTTCGATTTCAGGCTCAAAATGGCCAGAAACAAAGACATTTCTTCTGAAACTCGTCAGGCTATTCTTGTTCTGAGAAATGAAAGCTATTCCATAAAATAAATTGTCAAGAAACTGAAGATCTCGTACATCGCTGTGTACTAATCCCTTCACAGAACAGCAAACTGGCTCTAACCAGAATAGAAAGAGGTGTGGGAGGCTATAAATATAATCAATATGTATTCTATATTATAGAAACCAGAAATGTAAGCGGTTCCACAACATAAACAGTCTCCCATTAATCAAAGTCCCACATTCATACAATATCACACAGTCCCTAAAACTAGGCCCTGAAAGTCTCCCTCCATGTTCCTCCTAGTTTGATTTGACTAGTTTGATTTGTCCTCCTCCAGGCTCCTTTACATCTCATTTTACTTAAAGTGGCACTCCAGTCTCCTTTTCAAGTAATTTAACAGCTGATTTACTTAACAAAAGGCACATCTCAATAGGTGGTCCAGGTAAGTCATGACATGGTTCAAGTAGGGGGGTGGTCCTTTCCTCTTTTGTTCTATATTGCTCCTCTATTGTTCCTCAAGCAACCCCTTGAATTCCCTACTCCTTGAAGTCTGCGGTTGTCTAAAAAACAAAACAAAAAATGTACCCTTTAGTGTGTGTACTTGACTATTTATTTATACAAAAATCGCTGGATGATGTCTTGAACAAAAGGCACATCTGAATGGGTGCATCAGGTCAGACATGACAGATGGGGTGGTGTGTAGTGGAAGTGGGTCAGCTGTTTGTTCACCCACACCCGCTCACAATTGCTAATAACCCATCCGCAACCGCCCTAATATAGGTGATAAAGTGAAAATCTGAAGCTCACACCCGACCCTAACCTGGAAATATAGAAAATGCGCTGTATGCTACAGTCAGAGACGGCAGAAATATTTTTGGGGGCCCAATTTAGATATGGTCTGCTTATACTTTCCAACATTTCAGTAGGCTATTTGTTAGTCAACTTGTCTATAATTAGATACATGCAGCGTCTCTTCGGTCATTACTTGTTGCAGTATAAGACTAAATAAACACTTGCTCATCCAGAATAATGTCATAAATCAATAGAATGCTTCAATCTAGTTGACATCAGTCAAGTTCTCTGTCATCTCTGCTTCTTTCGTTTAAGGACCGAGGAAAAAGCCAATAATAAAAAAAAAAAAGAAACATTTCTAAAGGACATCAGTTTGACTGGTTCTAAGTAAATAGAAACCCGTGAAAATGACCAGACATGTTTCTGATAAGATTTTAGTTTGGCTTGGATGCATATTTTATTGAAATACTGTCAGCTTTTATGATGCTGATAATGATAGCACTTCTACAGATGTTCTGTGCATTCACATTCTCTCAAGATGCTGAAAGAAAGAAATCATTTTTCTCCACTGCTGTTCCTGAGTCAAAATGTACATTTGGTGTAGAATGTTACTGCAAGAAATTATTTATTCTGCAGAAGTTCATATTAAGGCTATGTGAGAGGAATTACAATTGGTGTCCAGATTTCATTTTCCATTTAACACATCTGAACAGTAGACCTAGGCAACAGTTCCCTTGACATGCCAAAAGCCAATTTGAAGAGTGTCTTGTGACTTTTGAATTTGTATGGCACCTCACAATCATCACACACACAGCCAGCACTGCTATCATCCTCTTTTACCACTTCACAAATCTTTCCCAAACATTACTTTTCTGGCCCTCTAGGTGTCCTCTAGGTCAGTGAGATGTGTTTCACACATAATTGGCCATAATGATTGCGGGTCTGGGCTTCCGGTGCTCAATGGTACACCCGATGACCGCATCCGGTGTACTGACAGGGTGGACAAGATCTGAAAATGAATGTAGTCCTGCTTTTCTGTCTTTTTGCAAAGCCTCTATGTTATACTGATCACACTATACAGTGCATTTGGAAAGTATTCAGACCACTTGACTTTTTCCACATTTTGTTACATTACAGCCTTATTCTAAAATGGATTAAATTGTTATTTTTCCCTAAACAATCTTCACACAATATACCATAATGACAAAACAAAAACAGGTTGGTAGAAATGTTTGCTAATTTATTAAAAATAAAAAACAGAAATATCACATTTACGTAAGTATTCAGACCCCTTACTCAGTACTTCGTTGAAGCACCTTTGGCAGCAATTACAGCCTTGAGTCTTCTTGGGTATGGCACTATAAGCTTGGCACATCTGTATTTGGGGAGTTTCTCCCATTCATCTCTGCAGTTACTCTCAAGCTCTATGAAGCATGGTGGTGGCAGCATCATGCTGCACAGCTATTTCCAGGTCTTTCCAGAGATATTTGATTGGGTTCAATTCCGGGCTCTGGCTTGGCCACTCAAGGACATTCAGAGGCCACACCTGCGTTGTCTTGGCTGTGTGCTTAGGGTCGTTGTCCTGTTGGAAGGTGAACCTTCACCCCAGTCTGAGGTCCTTAGCACACACCGGTCTAATATCCATTGCTTGTGTTTCTTGGCCCAAGCAAGTCTCTTCTTCTTATTGGTGTCCTTTACTAGTGGTTTCTTTGAAGCAATTCGACCATGAAGGCCTGATTCACGAAGTCTCCTCTGAACCGTTGATGTTGAGATGTGTCTGTGAAACATTTATTTGGGGTCAATTTCTGAGGCTGGTAACTCTAATTAACATCCTCTGAAGCAGAGGTAATTCTGGGTCTACCTTTCCTCATGAGATCCAGTTTCAACATAGCGCCTGATGGTTTTTCCGACTGCACTTGAAGAAACATTCAAAGTTCTTGAAATGTTCCGTATTGATTGACCTTAAAGTAATGATGGACTGTCGTTTCTCTTTACTTACAGTATTTGAGCTATCTTCTGTATACCACCCTGTATACCACCCCTATTGCACAAATTAACTTTTAACAAGGCACAGCTTGTTAAAATGCATTCCAGGTGAATACCTCATGAAGCTGGTTGAGAGAATACCAAGAGTGTGCAAAGCTGTCATCAAGGCAAAGGGTGGATACTTTGAAGTATCGCAAATATTGAATATATTTTGATTTGTTTAACACTTTTTGGTTACTACATGATTCCAAATGTATTATTTCATAGCTATGTGTTCACTATTATTCCATAATATAGAAAATAGTGAAAATTAAGAAAAACCCTTGAATGAGTAGGTGTGTCCAAACTTTTGACTGGTACTATATACTGTATGTACACTACCATTCAAAAGTTTGGGGTCACTTAGAAATGTCCTTGTTTTTGAAAGAAAAGCAATAACATCAAATTGATCAGAAAAACAGTGTAGACATTGTTAATGTTGCAAATGACTACTGTAGCTGGAAACAGCAGATTTTTAATGGAATATCTACATAGGAGTACAGAGGCTCATTATCAGCAACCCTCACTCCTGTGTTCCAATGGCACGTTGTGTTAGCTAATCCAAGTTTATCATTTTAAAAGGCTAAGTGATCATTAGAAACCCTTTTGCAATTATGTTAGCACAGTTGAAAACTGTTGTCCTGATTAAAGGAGCATTAAAACTGGCCTTCTTTAGACTAGTTCAGTATCTGGAGCATCAGCATTTGTGGGTTCGATTTCAGGCTCAAAATGGCCAGAAACAAAGACATTTCTTCTGAAACTCGTCAGGCTATTCTTGTTCTGAGAAATGAAAGCTATTCCATAAAAGAAATTGTCAAGAAACTGAAGATCTCGTACATCGCTGTGTACTAATCCCTTCACAGAACAGCAAACTGGCTCTAACCAGAATAGAAAGAGGTGTGGGAGGCTATAAATATAATCAATATGTATTCTATATTATAGAAACCAGAAATGTAAGCGGTTCCACAACATAAACAGTCTCCCATTAATCAAAGTCCCACATTCATACAATATCACACAGTCCCTAAAACTAGGCCCTGAAAGTCTCCCTCCATGTTCCTCCTAGTTTGATTTGACTAGTTTGATTTGTCCTCCTCCAGGCTCCTTTACATCTCATTTTACTTAAAGTGGCACTCCAGTCTCCTTTTCAAGTAATTTAACAGCTGATTTACTTAACAAAAGGCACATCTCAATAGGTGGTCCAGGTAAGTCATGACATGGTTCAAGTAGGGGGGTGGTCCTTTCCTCTTTTGTTCTATATTGCTCCTCTATTGTTCCTCAAGCAACCCCTTGAATTCCCTACTTCTTGAAGTCTGCGGTTGTCTAAAAAACAAAACAAAAAATGTACCCTTTAGTGTGTGTACTTGACTATTTATTTATACAAAAATCGCTGGATGATGTCTTGAACAAAAGGCACATCTGAATAGGTGCATCAGGTCAGACATGACAGATGGGGTGGTGTGTAGTGGAAGTGGGTCAGCTGTTTGTTCACCCACACCCGCTCACAATAATCCCGTCACGGTATCTCTGTGCATTCAAATTGCCATCGATAAAATGGAATTATGTTTGTTTTCCGTAGCTCATGCTTGCCCACACCATAACCCCACCGCCACCAAGGAGCACTCTGTTCATAATGGTTGACATCAGCAGGCCGGTTGGACGTAGTGACAAATTCTAAAACGACGTCAGAGGCGGCTTATGGTAGAGAAATTAATATTAAATTCTCTGGCAACAGCTCTGGTGGACAATCCTACAGTCAGCATGCCAATTGCATGCACCCTCAACCTGAAAGATCTGTGGCATTGTGTTGTGTGACAAAACTGCACATTTTAGAGTGGCCTTTTATTGTCCCCTGCACGAGGTGCACCTGTGTAATGATTATCCTGTTTAATCAGATACTTGATATACCACACCTGTCAAGTGGATGGATTATCTTGGCAAAAGAGAAATGTTCACTTACAGAGATGTAAACACAGTTGTACACACAATTTGAGAGAAATTACCTTTTTGTAAATATACAACATTTCTGGGATATTTTATTTCAGCTCTTGAAATATGGGACCAGCACTACGTGTTGCGTTTATGTTTTTGTTCAATGTACAGTACCAGTCAAACGTTTGGATACACCTACTCAGTCAAGGGTTTTTCTTTATTTTTACTATTTTCTACATTGTAGAATAATAGTGAATACATCACAACTATGAAATAACACATATGGAATCATGTAGTAACCAAAAAAGTTTTAAACAAATTTAAATATATTTTAGATTTGAGATTATTCAAAGTAGCCTTTGCCTTGATGACAGCTTTGCACACTCTTGGCATTCTCTCAACCAGCTTCATGAGGTAGTCACCTGGAATGTATTTCAATTAACAGGTATAGCTTGTTAAAAGTTAATCTGCAGAATTTCTTTCCTTCTTAATGCCTTTGAGCCAATCAGATGTGTTGTGACACTTTTAAAGTTTCTTCAAGTGCAGTCGCAAAAACCATCATGCGCTATGATGAAATTGGCTCTCATGAGGACTGCCACAGGAAAGGAAGACCCAGAGTTTCCTTTGCTGCAGAGGATACGTTCATTAGAGTTACCAGCCTCAGAAATTGCAGCCCAAATAAATGCTTCACAGAGTTCAAGTAACAGACACATCTCAACATCAACGATTCAGAGGAGACTGTGTGAATCAGGCCTTCATGGTCAAATTACTGCAGAGAAACCACTACTAAATGGCACCAATAAGAAGAATATACTTGCTTAGGCCAAGAAACACGAACAATGAACAGTGACCGGTGGAAATATGTCCTTTGTTCTGATGATTCCAAATGTAAGATTTTTTTGTGTCTTTGTGAGACGCAGAGTAGGTGAACTGATGATCTCCCCGTGTGTGGTTCCCACCGTGAAGCATGGAGGAGGAGGTGTGATGGTGTGGGGGTGCTTTGCTGGTGACAGATTTATTTAGATTTCAAGGCACACAGAACCAGCATTCTGCCACAGCATTCTGCAGCAATACGCCATCCAATCCAACTTAGTTGCACTATCATTTGTTTTTCAACAGGACAATTATCCAACACACCTCCTGGGCTATTTGACCAAGAAGGAGAGTGATGGAGTATTGCATAAGATGACCTGGCCTCCACAATCACCCGAACTTAACCCAATTGAGATGGTTTGGGACGAGATGGACCGCAGAGTGAAGGGAAGCAGCCAACAAGTGTTCTGCATATGTGGGAACTCCTTCAAGACTGTTGGAAAAGCATTGAGAGAATGCCAAGAAGTCATGTATTTGTACCTTTATTTAACTAGGCAAGTCAGTTAAGGCAAGTCAGCAAGTCAGTTAGGCAAGTCAGTTATTTTCAATGACAGCCTAGGAACAGTGGGTTAACTGCCTGTTCAGGAGCAGAATGACAGATTTGTACCTTGTCAGCTCAGGGATTTGAACTTGCAACCTTTCGGTTACTAGTCCAACGCGCTAACCACTAGGCTACCCTGCCACCCCAGGACTCTATGTCATCAAGGCAAAAGGTGGCTACTTTGAAGAATCTCAAATATAAAATATATTTTGATTTGTTTAACACTTTTTTAATAGTTTTGATGTCTTCACTATTATTCTACAATGTAGAAAATAGTCCCAATAGTCATGAGTCGGTGTCCAAACTTTTGAATGGCAATGTATATCAATCAATCAATCAATCTTTATTGTCCCAATTTGGAACTTTGTTGTGCAGTCACGTTTCAGCAATAAAAACAATATTAAAAACAGTGACAACCATACAACAGATATGCACATAAGATAAATAATGAGCTCGGTTTCAGTCTTAAAATCATATTGGTCTAAACGGTGACATGTGGGGGGTGATTCCTGCTCTGGCCTCATCGTGCATTGTCCATTCACAATGAATGCCGGAACCTTGTGTTACACTATGAGCAGACAAATAAACAGGAAGTTGAAACTTCCTGATTCTACCAGTGAAATGCGCTTGTTCTAGGTTGGGTTGAGGAGATTTTTAATGTTTATGACAAAACATAATGTTGTTAATATAATAATGACTGTATACAGTGGCAGAGCTAAGATGAATTGTCCCTTTAACCTTAGCTCCATGATGCACGTTAGACGAGTCATCTGAATTCATTCACCTCTTACTGTATCTCCTCACCACTGTCAGATCATCAGGCAGAGGAGAGGAGGAGGAGGAGGAGGAGAAGATGAGAAATGAGAAGGAGAGAAGGAGAAGGAGAGGATGAGAAAGGAGTAGGAGAGGATGAGGAGGAGGAGAGATGAGATAGAGGAGAGGAGGAAAAATGAGTAGGAGAGGAGATGGAGGAGAAAGAGGAGTAGGTGGAGAAGAGAAGGAAGAGGGGAGGAGGAGAGGAGAAGGGAAGGAGGAAGGAGAGGAGAAGTGGGAGAAGGAGGAGAAGAAGGAGAGGAGGAGGAGGAGGAGGAGAGGATTCATGCAGCCAGAACCTGGCTGAGACAGAGAGAGGAGATCTTCATGAATCTTTAATCAGGCTCCTCTATACTTAGGCCTTCTCAGCTTCTCCAGTTTCGGACATTTAGATGAAATCTGCTCTTCATATTGTGAGGACGTGATAAGCCAAGGTCAGCACACTGACTAACCACAGACATAAAAACCTGCTTCTTCTGACCCATCTATATGCCTCAGTTAGCTTAGTACTGTAAGTGCTGTATTTATCTCACTTCATTTAGCTCAACAGCAAACAGCATTATAGTTATTTTTAGAGTTCTGGAAGTGAAAAGAATAATGCTCCATTACAATACCTACAAAACCCAATTTTTAATTGTCTGTCTTAATGGACTTACTATACACGGATTCAAATACTTGCCTATTATTTCTATGTGAATGGTGACAATGCATGGAACACTAGAGGAGTCTGTGTCGGCACGCGTTTAAAAGTGGGGAATCATTTTTCAATTTAGACCTTTGTCTCCCCACACAGAACCTTAATGGCCACGGTGAGGCGTCTATGTAATTATGATAAGTCATTTGCCTCTCAGTTTCACTTCTGCTGCTGTACAAAGACACTGCACTGCATGACAAACTCCTCCTGGTTCTAGGCTTTCATCACTCAAATCAATGGCCCATTTCATCGAAATACAATCCTTCCCCTGTCTCCGCAGCAGGACGATTAAGTTCCATTCAAATTCTGCTGACATGATTTTATCTCCTCTGCAGGGGGTTGTGGGTAAAGAAAAAACCTGAACCAGACAGAAATGACAGGTGAAATGTTGGAGAAAATAAATGTTCCTCAGCTTACTGTAAATCAAAATGCTGTGTTGTAAAAGAAAATAAAATGTACCTGAAATGTTTTAAGTTCCTAAGATACAGTAGTTTAAATATCTGATTGCTTGTCTTAGTTACTGCTGACAAAGCCTTTGAGATGATTAAAAGATTTCCATGGGCTTTTTCAAAAGAATAACAGTGATATATTGAAACCTCTACTGTACTGGAAATCAGCATATGTTTGCTTCATAATGCATGATGAATGGGCTCAGAAGAGATTTGGTCCGGCCATCTGACACCTTAACAGTTTACATTTCAGAGCAGATACAATTTTAGAAATAGCTAGTATTCCCAACTGTTAAGAAAAAATGACCATAAAATGAGGGACAAAAACTTGTGGCAACTGTTTAAAAAAGTGGTTTGGCATTGCACCATATAGGGAATGGCATCACACCGTAGGAACTGGCATTGCCTACTAGGGATAATAATCACGCCTGAGACAGAAAAATGCACACTTTGTCTCGTACCTGAATTTTAATCACCCCAGAGCTACGTACAATATTCCTTTAATCAACATGCCAGGAATGCTTTCCAACAATGCCAAATGCTTAATCCTAATGAGCAGCTTGTGAATTTTAATCATCTACTCCACAATTTGAAAAGGAAGACATATTTAACATATTTGTTAACCTATTTGTTAACATATTTTGAATGTTTAAGTCATATTTACCCCAAAAGGTATTACTGTACTGTAAAATACGTAGTCTGCATCTACTGAGCTCATTTACTTTTTTTATTCTCATATTTTCTTATTGTTGAAGCGTTATTGAGAGGGAACCCACAAGTAAACATTTTGTTGCACTGTGTATACCAGATGTATCCTGTGCGAGAATAAACTTGAACTTGAACTTAAGGTGTGGTGGGCATCTCTTCTCATGACCGCTTTGGACACAGCTGGAATGACGTAGAACAAAATTCATCTTGGCCACAATAAATCTCCTAATTTAAATCTCCTGACATTCATAAACATCATCCATAAACATAAATTAAATTATAATTAAACTCACCATCTGGTATATCTTCAAAACCATCTCTTGAAGCAACAAACTACTTGAATTACTACAATTAAACAAAAAGACCCCCTACAGACTTTAAAAGTGCCAACACAATTATATTACCTTATATTCAAATTTATTCATAACTTAAGCAAGAGACAGGATCCTCTTTCAAAGAATTAATTACAACAATCCATCGCCTGGGTGCTTAAGCTCGGTAAGGCTTTAATTCTTCAACTCATTGACAGCATCTGTCTGGTTTTAATATATTTCATAACTGAGTGTACCCAATTAGATCCCTGATTTAGATATATTATAACATTGTTGGAAATGTTATGTAGCTCTTTCTATCTGGAATTCTGGAGACTCGGAAAGATCAAAAGTCCTCCGTGGATCAGTGCTTACTACTTTACTCTGACAGATCCCCTTCAGTTAAAGCCGCTGATACCCCTAGACTGCCTCTGAGACTGCCCCATCCATCCATTCTTACCGTTGTAAAGTTCTCCGGACCGCACTCCCTCCCTCTGTATTTGCAGTCGAGCAGCATCTCGTCTATGTTGTGACTCGTCCGCTGCACAAACTCCAGCATGTTGAATGTCTTGCTGGGGAAGAACTTACTGTTGTCTGTGGGCTTCCCCAGTGCAGCCAGGAAGTCATCAAAGTCTCCCTGCTCCACGCCGAGCATCCCGGCCATCCAGAACAGGTCGTTCCTCGTCATCTGGGACTTACGGAAGCTGTTATAGTTACAGAGAGTAATGGCTGGGAAGGGCATAACAGGGCTGTCCATCTCATCCAGGATGGTGACGTGGGGGTACTGGTAGTACAGCATCACCATTCCTGCCACCTGGTAGAGGAAGGAAGACAGGGAGCTGGTGAACGCGACGGACCAGAGAAGACGCCGGATGGTCACCCCGCCGGGAAGGAAGATGTGGCTGAGGCCGTGGAGGGTGCAGTTGGCCCCGAACACCGTGATGTCAGAGGGCCCCCGGGGCTGCTCTTCTTCCTCTGTCGGGGAACCCATCCTCCTAAATCAAGTAGCGAATTTGATTTGATTTTTGATTTGAATGTAGGAGTTCCTTCACAACCACAATGTCTGCTCTGTTGGCCTGGGAAAGCTCTAAAAGACAGTTCCATTCAACCACAACTTCTGCTACTGTACACAAACTCCTGGTGCTCCTGTGAAGCTCAGAGAGACCGTTGATGGCAGGGAGGTTGTCCAAAAGTAAAAGGGGCGAAGGCAATAGAACCAGGAAGGGTCCAGTTTCCACAGCACCCAAGGGAGGACAAGGGGTGGGTTATCATCAGAAGCAGGAAAGGAGAAATGGATTGCTGAATCAGCCAATCCTTTGCGAGATCTTAGAGGTCACATTGAAGAGCAGGAGATAGAGTTTCATTAGGATATGAGACATAGGGCTGGGTGGGGCAGAGGGTTCAATCAGAGACACAGACTCCACAGCAATGACGCACATTGAATTGAATTATAGGAGATACGGGACTAGAAATTCACAGGCGGCACATATAAGAAAGTACTATATGCCTAGAAGAAACGTAAAGAAACGTCTTTGGATCTCAATGTTCTCTGCATGATGTGGCTACAAGGCCATGATCAACATGGAGTTATGTTATTGAATAGACAGACACTGGAATTCATATTTTCACTGGCAGCATAACGGTACTATGCTACAGAATACAGGAGAAGTTAGGTATCAATATTTGAATAAATGTATCATTTAGATATTTTTTTATTTTTTGCTACTTCAATGATTTTAACAAGTCATCTGTCTGGCCTGACTCATCTAGCAAACCAGTTCCATCCAATGACTTTAAGGCTGTTCCACAATCTAATGAAAAAAACATGTCTGCATCGCCTGTATGCTTCTCCAAAACCAAAACGTCAACTAGAGGGAGCTGGACTCTTAACTTTGCTCAGCAGTTTACAGCGTGTCTTATTCTGCAGTCTCCCTACAACATACATAATTAATGAACCTCCCTCCCTGCTACAGACGAAGGTAAGGTATAATGGGGACTAGGCCGATGTGATGCAAGCCTGGCTAAGGCCATTATTATAGGCATCTATTCCCATTCAAAATTTGATTTGGTGCAGACATCCTAGGGCAGATATTCAGGTTAAAGAAATGTCGAGGTTACTGAGGAGCTCTTTCAAATTGTTTATGAGCTTTATGTTTTACCAAACATAACTATATATAGACATGTTCAATCTTTATTATTATTATTATGTTTATAATTGTAATTCAGTGTGATGTAGATCGTAGGTGGGCAAGAGAATTTGGTCAAAGACCTTGGTGAACTGTATCAAATATACTCTTGTATTTGAAGAGCTAATGTTTGAGTTGGTTTTACAGCCACTGTGGTGAAGTGAATTTCCTGTGGAGAATTTCAACAGTGGGAAAGGGCTTAGAATAATCTCTGTTCCCTTTGTCCCAACGCAGGGAACAGACAGGACTGTGCAGGAGGGTGGCTGTGAACACTATCTTTACAATAGTCAGAAAATAAATCCCATTCCACCTTGGGCTGGCAGCACAGACCATAGAGTTTGTATGAAAAGTGGTTGTAACTGAATTAAGGTTTAGGTGAGGGTTATCAGGGTTCCAATCAGAATGCTGTTGTGAACCCATAAATTATAGTATATGATTTTGGGTGACATGTTTACATTGAGTTGCTCTTATACCTGTGTAATAACGCTGTAAATACTCTAGTAAAAACATAACAGTGAAGCTGGCCTATACAACAGTAAGTACAATGAACAGAAATATAAACGCAACATGTAAAGTGTTGGTCACATGTTTCGTTGGTTGAAATAAAAGATCCCAGAAATGTTCCAGATGCACAAAAAGTTCATTTCTCTCAAATGTTGTGCACAAATCTGTTTACATCCCTTTTAGTGAGCATTTCCATCCACCTGACAGGTGTGGCATATCAAGAAGCTGATTAAACAGCATGATCATTACACAGGTGCACCTTGTGCTGGGGACAATAAAAGGTCACTATAAAATGTGCGGTTTTGTCACACAGAGCAATGCCACAGAAGTCACAAGTTATGAGGGATCGTGCAATTGGCATAATGACTGCATTAATGTCCACCAGAGCTGTTGCCAGAGAATGCAATATTAATTTCTCTACAAACGTTGTTTTAGAGAATTTGGTAGTATGTCCAACCGGGCACACAACCGCAGACCATGTGTAACCATACCAGCCCAGGACCTCCACATCCAGCTTCTTCACCTGTGGGATCACCTGAGGCCAGCCACCCGGATAGCTGATGAAACTGTGGGTTTGCACAACCAAATCATTTCTGCACAAACTGTCAGAAACAGTCTCAGGGAAGCTCATCTGAGTGCTTGTTGTCCTCACAAGGGTCTTGACCTGACTGTAGTTTGGCGTCATAACCAACTTCAGTGGGCAAATGCTCACCTTTGATGGCCACTGGCATGCTGGAGAAGTGTGCCCTTCACGGATGAATCCTGGTTTCAACTGTACCAGGCAGATGGCAGACAGCGTGTATGTCCCAGTTCTTCCATGGCCTGCATATTCACCAGACATGTCACCCATTGAGCATTTTTTGGCATGCTCTGGATCGACATGTACTACAGCATGTTCCAGTTCCTACGAATTTCCAGCAACTTCCCACAGCCATTGAAGAGGAGTGGGACAACAATGAACAGCACACAATCAACAGCCTGATCAATTCTATGCGAAGGAGATGTGTCGCGCTGCATGAGGCCAATGTTGGTCACACCAGATACTGACTGGTTTTCTGATCCACGCCCCTACCTTTTTTTAAAGTTATCTTTGAACGACAAGTGCATATCTGTATTTCCAGTTACAGTTGAAGTTGGAAGTTTACATACACCTTAGCCAAATACATTTAATCCCAGTAAAAATTCTCACTCTTAGGTCAGTTAGGATCTCCACTTTATTTTAAGAATGTGAAATGCCAGAATAATAGTAGACAGAATTATTTATTTCAGCTTTAATTTCTTTCATCACATTCCCAGTGGGTCAGAGGTTTACATACACTCAATTAGTTTTTGGTAGCATTGCCTTTAAATTGTTTATCTTGGGTCAAATGTTTTGGGTAGCCTTCCACAAGCTTCCCACAATAAGTTGGGTGAATTTTGGCCCATTCCTCCTGACAGAGCTGGTGTAACTGAGTCAGGTTTGTAGGCCTCCTTGCTCACACACGCTTTTTCAGCTCTGCCAACAAATTTTCAATGGGATTGAGGTCAGGGCTTTGTGACGGCCACTCCAATACCTTGACTTTGTTGTCCTTAAGCTATTTTGTCACAACTTTGGAAGTATGCTTGGGGTCATTGTCCATTTGGAAGACCCATTTGCGACCAAGCTTTAACTTCCTGACTGATGTCTTGGGATGTTGCATTAATTATATCCACATAGTTGTCCTTCCTCATGATGCCATCTATTTTGTGAAGTGCACCAGTCCCTCCTGCGGCAAAGCACCCCCACAACATGATGCTACCACCCCGTGCTCCACGGTTGGGATGATGTTCTTCGGCTTGCAAGCCTCCCCCTTTTTCCTACAAACATAACGATGGTCATTATGGCCAAACAGTTCTATTTTTGTTTCATCAGACCAGAGGACATTTCTCCAAAAAGTACAATCTTTGTCTCCACGTGCAGTTGTAAATCGTAGTCTGGCTTTTTTATGGCAGTTTTGGAGCAGTGGCTTCTTCCTTGCTTCAGGTTAGGTCAATATAGGACTCGTTTTACTGTGGCTATAGATACTTTTGTACCTGTTTCCTCCAGCATCTTCACAAGGTCCTTTGCTGTTGTTCTGGGATTGATTTGCACTTTTCGCACCAAAGTATGTCTAGGAGACAGAACGTGTCTCCTTCCTGAGCGTATGACGGCTGCGTGGTCCCATGGTGTTTATACTTGCGTACGATTGTTTGTACAGATGAACGTGGTACATTCAGGTGTTTGGAAATTGCTCCCATGGATGAACCAGACTTGTTGAGGTCTACAAATCCACTGGTGCACCTCCAATTGACTCAAATTATGTCAATTAGCATATCAGAAGCTTCTAAAACCATGACATCATTTTCTGGAATCATTTTCAGCTTTTCCAAGATGTTTAAAGGCACAATCAACTTAGTGTATTTAAACTTCTGACCCACTGGAATTGTGATACAGTGAATTGTAAGTAAAATAATCTGTCTGTAAATAATTGTTGGAAAAATTTCTTGTGTCATGCACAAAGTAGATGTCCTAACCGACTTGCCAAAACTATAGTTTGTTAACAAGAAATTTGTGGAGTGGTTGAAAAACGAGATGTAATGACTCCAACCTAAGTGTTTGTAAATGTATGACTTCAACTGTATGTGAAATCCATAGATTAGGGCCTAATTTATTTATTTCAATGGACTGTTTTCCTTATATGAACTGTAACTCTGTAAAATCGTTGAAATTGTTGCATGTTGCATGCGTTTATATTTTCTGTTCAGTGTAGATCCGTTTAAACAGCAAACACACACCACATACTTACTCCAAATGGGGCAACACTACTGTGTGTCTCCAGAATACTATCTTTGCAATTATGAGAGCAAACGTCACCCATGGGAGGCCTAATCCTGAGTTTGTGGTGATGTGAAAGCACATTTCAGTAATTAACCTCTGCACCCTGAGTAGAGTACAAGTCCCTGGGACTCTGTGATCGATAGGGCACCAAGAGTTTTTCACACGCTGGAAGTTAGCTATAGGTGCATGGTTAATACCCTGCCTCCAAACATCATCACATCAGTAGATTAGGACTTTTTTGCAGCAGGGCTGGCCGGCCAAACTCTTTTTTTATCTTCTTCCCTACAGTGGGGCGAGAGAAGCTGGAGCAGAGCTGCATTCACACGTGTGGAGATTACTGATCTCTTCGGAGACTAAGTGCCCCTTCTCATCATCCACTTTGTATCCCGGCCCAGCCATGCGATGGGAATGTCAGGGAGATCTGGTGTAGTGTATCTATAACTGGCTGAGCACATGCTATAAGCAAACTACAAGGCTGCCATTTTCATAATGCTGAAAGGGCATTTGAATAAGCAGCATTGAGGGAGATGTTCTTTCTCTCTATTCTTTACATGATAATTACTTTCTCACCTGTTTTGTACAAGACCCCATCATCATCATCATCTGGAGAAACACCTTAGAAACTATGTGTCCCCAACCGTGCCCCCAACAGATTGTGTTTTTTGTTCGTTTATCTGCAATGTTTGTAACTTATTTCTTTACTATTTTTGTACATAATGTTGCTGCTACCATCTCCTATGACTGAAAATAACTTCTAGACATCAGGACTGTGATTACTCACCACAGACTTTTACGATTCTGACGAGCCGATATACGGCTCCCCCGGGAACAGGCCCCGACCCCAGAGATCTGCGTGAAGAGGAGGTCGGAGAAAGAGAGGCCGGAGGGCAGGCTGCCTTCTGAGGAGTAAGAGGCGATCGAATAAACCCCCACTCCCCTCAGTTCTGCTCCAAACATGCAATCTTTGGACAATAAAATGGACAAGTTATTGGGAAGATTGAACTACCAACGGGACATTAACAACTGTAACATCTTATGCTTCACGGAGTCATTGCTGAACGACAACAATATCAACATACAGCTGGCTGGTTATACGATGTACCGGCAGGATAGAACAGCGGCGTCTGGGAGGACAAGGGGCAGCAGTCTATGTATCTTTGTAAACAACAGCTGGTGCACGATATCTAAGGAAGTCTCGAACCATTGCTCGCCTGAGGTAGAGTTTCTCATGATAAGCTGCAGACCACATTACCTACCGAGAGAGTTCTCATCTATATTCTTTGTAGCTGTTTACATACCACCACAGTCAGAGGCTGGCACCAAGATAGCATTGAATGAGCTGTATTCCTCCATAAGCAAACAAGAAAATGCTCACCCAGAGCTGGCGCTCCTAGTAGCCGGGGACTTTAATGCAGGGAAACTTAAATCAGTTTGACCTAATTTCTATCAAAATGTTAAATGTGCAACCAGAGGGAAAAGAACTCTGGACCACCTATACTCCACACACACAGATACATACAAAGATCTCTCTCGCCCTCCATTTGGCAAATCTGACCATAATTATATCTGGGGTTATATCCTGGGGTTATATCCTGCCTGTTTGGCCCTGTCCGGGGGTATCATCGGATGGGGCCACAGTGTCTCCTGCCCCCTCCTGTCTCAGCCTCTAGTATTTATGCTGCAGTAGTTTATGTGTCGGGGGGCTAGGGTCAGTCTGTTATATCTGGAGTATTTCTTCTGTCTTATCCGGTGTCCTGTGTGAATTTAAGTACGCTCTCTCAAATTCTCTCTTTCTTTCTTTTTCTCTCTCGGAGGACCTGAGCCCTAGGACCATGCCTCAGAACTACCTGGCATGAGGACCCCTTGTTTTCCCCAGTCCACCTGGCCGTGCTGCTGCTCCAGTTTCAACTGTTCTGCCTGCGGCTATGGAACCCTGACCTGTTCACTATGATTACTATTTTTTGAGCATGCTGGTCATTTATGAACATTTGAACATCTTGGCCATGTTCTGTTATAATCTCCACCCGGCACAGCCAGAAGAGGACTGGCCACCTCTCATAGCCTGGTTCCTCTCTAGGTTTCTTCCTAGGTTTTGGCCTTTCTAGGGAGTTTTTCCTAGCCACCGTGCTTCTACACCTGCATTGCTTGCTGTTTGGGGTTTTAGGCTGGGTTTCTGTACAGCACTTTGATATATCAGCTGATGTAAGAAGGGCTATATAAATACATTTGATTTTGATATCTTCCTGATTCCTGCTTACAAGCAAAAATTAAAGCAGGAAGCACCAGTGACTAGATCAATAAAAAGTGGTCAGATGAAGCAGATGCTAAGCTACAGGACTGTTTTGCTAGCACAGACTGAAATATGTTCCGGGATTCCTCCAATGGCATTGAGGAGTACACCACATCAGTCATTGGCTTCATCAATAAGTGCATTGATGACATCATCCCCACAGTGACCGTACATACATATCCCATCCAGAAACCATGGATTACAGGCAGCATCCGCACTGAGCTAAAGGCTAGAGCTGCCGCTTTCAAGGAGCTGGACACTAATTTATAAGCTTATAAGAAACTTACAAGAAATCCCGCTATGCCCTCCGACGAACCATCAAACAGGTAAAGCGTCAATACAGGACTAAGATCGAGTCATACTACACTGGCTCTGACACTCGTCGGATGTGACAGGGCCTGTAAACCATTACAGACTACAAAGGGAAGCACAGCCGAGAGCTGCCCAGTGACACGAGCCTACCGGACGAGCTAAACTACTTCTACGCTCGCTTTGAGGCAAATAACACTGAAACATGCATGAGAGCACCAGCTGTACCGGAAGACTCTATGTTCACGCTCTCCGCAGCTGATGTGAGTAAGACCTTTAGACAGGTCGACATTCACAAGGCCGCAGGGCCAGACGGATTACCAGGACATGTACTGTGAGCATGCGCTAACCAACTAGTGTCTTCACTGACATTTTCAACTTCACCCTGTCCGAGTCTGTAATATCAACATGTTTTAAGCAGACCACCATAGTGCCTGTGCCCAAGAACACTAAGGTAACCTGCCTAAATGACTACTGACCCATAGCACTCATGTCTGTAGCCATGAAGTGCTTTGAAAGGCTGGTCATGGCTTACATCAACACCATCATCCCAGAAACCCTAGACCCACTCCAATTTGCATACCGCCCCAACAGATCCACAGATGATGCAGTCTCTATTGCACTCCACACTGCTCTTTCCCACCTGGACAGAAGGAACACCTATGTGAGAATGCTATTCATTGACTCCAGCTCAGCATTCAACACCATAGTGCCCTCAAAGCTCATCAATAAGCTAAGGACCCTGGGACTAAACACCTCCCTCTGCAACTCGATCCTGGACTTCCGGACGGGCCGCCCCCAGGTGGTAAGGGTAGGTAGCAACACATCTGCCATGCTGATCCTCAACACAGGGGCCCCTCCTGTACTCCCTGTTCACTCATGACTACACAGCCAGGCACGACTCCAACACCATCATTAAATTTGCATTAAATCACTGACAGCCTATAGGGAGGAGGTCAGAGACCTGGCCGTGTGGTGCCAGGACAACAACCTCTCCCTCAACGTGATCAAGACAAAGGAGATTATTGTGGACTACAGGAAAAAGAGGAACGAGCACGCCCCCATTCTCATCGACGCGGCTGCAGTGGAGCAGGTTGAGAGCTTCCACATCACCAACAAACTAACATGGTCCAAGCACACCATGACAGTGAAGTGGTCACGACAAAACCTATTCCCCCTCAGGAGACTGAAAAGATTTGGCATGGGTCCTCAGATCTTCAGAAGGTTCTACAGCTACACCATCAAGAGCACCCTGACTGGTTGCAACACTGCCTGGTATGGAAACTGCTCGGCCTCCTACTGCAAGGCACTTCAGAGGGTAGTGCTAACGGCCCAGTACATCACTGGGGCCAAGCTTCCTGTCATCCAGGACCTCTATATCAGGCGGTGTCAGAGGAAGGCCATGAAAATTGTCAGAGATTCCAGCCACTCTAGTCATAGACTGTTCTCTCTGCTACCACACGGCGAGCGGTACCGGAGTGCCAAGTCTAGGACCAAGAGGCTTCTAAACAGGTTCTAATCCCAAGCCATAAGACTCCTGAACATCTAGTCAAATGGCTACCCAGACTATTCACATTGCCCCCCCTCCCCTCTCCACACCACTGCCACTCTCTGTTGTCATCTATGCATAGTCACTTTAATTAACTCTACCTACATGTACATACTACCTCAACTAACCGGTACCCCCACACATTGACTCTGTACCGGCACCCCCCTGTTATTTTTTTACTGCTATTCCTGTTACTTGTTACTTTTACCTCTTATTCTTATCTGTATTTTTTGAAACTGCACTGTCGGTTAGGGGCTCGTTGTCACGTCCTGACCAGTATAGGGGTTATTTGTTATTGTAGTTTGGTCAGGACGTGGCAGGGGGTATTTGGTTTATGTGGTTCGGGGTGTGTGTCTATGTAGAGGGGTAGTTGATTTATGTGTTCCGGGGTTTTTGGTCACTGTTCTATGTTTATGTATTTCTATGTTCTATCTAGTTTAGTCTATTTCTATGTGTAGGTAATTGGGGTGTGGACTCTCAATTGGAGGCAGGTGTTTTCTAGTTGCCTCTGATTGAGAGTCCTATAAATAGGTATGTGTTTGTGGTTGTAGTTTGTGAGAGGTTGTTCTTGTATTGCTGTATGTTGCGTTCAAGACTGGGTTTCGGCGGTCATTGTTTTGTTGGTTATAAGTGTTCACATTCAAAGTTTAATTATGAGCACTCAACCCGCTGCACCTTGGTCCATTCCTCACGCCGAACGTTACACTCGTAAGCATTTCACTACAACACAACACCTGTTGTATTCGGCGCATGTGACTAATAAAATTTGATTTGATCTATCTAGAACCTAAAAGGTGAGAAACCTTTTAGGTTCTAGATAGATCAAATCAGCTGTCCCCATAGGATAACCATTTGAAAACCCTTTTCGGTTCCAGGTAGAACCCTTTCCATGTAGAACCCCCTGTACAAACGGCTCCACATGGAACCCAAAAGGGTTCTACATTGAACCAAAAAAGGTTATCCTATGGGGACACCCGAAGAACCCTTTTGGAACCCTTTTTTTTAAGAGTTTACTGACTATAAACCTTGAGTATGCATTTAAAAAAACGTATAATCATGAACTACTCACCTACAGTATAAAATCCCTGTTCTCAGATGTGCTGCTAAAGTCAAAGCAGGGTAAATTAGCTGAATTAAAAAGTGCTGATAAATATGATAATACACTTTTCACACCCTTGAATCTTATTGAGAAAATTATGAACAAATATGCAAAACAACAAATTAGAAGAGCCAATAAGGCAAGATGAAAATAAAGACAGAGCTCAGCGAGTGATCGACCCTCCCACTGGATACCTATACGTCAGCAAGCATCTGCTAATATCTCCTTCTTTCATGTTCAGATGACACCTCTACTGAATAAGTTGAGGTATTTTCTTTATCTTTTAAAGGTTCAAGCCACTTCCTGTCAGGACTCTAAATGGCAATTATTTGTGATCACACCCAAATTGCAGGGCCTTTGGGATTTCAGTGTAGGAGGACGGAAGATACAGTGCCTTCAGAAAGTATTCACACCCCTTTATTTTTCCACATTTCATTGTTACAAAATGGGATTAAAATGTATTTAATTGTAATTTTTTGTCAACGATCTACACAAAGTACTTTAATGTCAAAGTGGAAGAAAAATGTATTACATAGAGTAAGTATTCAACCCCCTGAGCCAATACATGTTAGAATCACCTTTGGCAGCGATTACAGCTGAGAGTCTTTCTGGGTAAGCCTCTAAGAGCTATCAACACCTGGATTGTGCAACATTTGCCCATTATTGTTTTCAAAATTCTTCAATCTTTATCAAATTGGTTGTTGATCATTGCTAGACAAGCATTTTCAAGTCATGCCATAGATTTTCAAGCAGATTTTAAACTGTAACTCGGCCACTCAGGAACATTCACTGTCTTCTTGGTAAGCAATTCCAGTGTAGACTTGGCCTTGTGTTTTAGGTTATTGTCCTGCTGAAAGGTGAATTCATCTCCCAGTGTCTGGTAGAAAGCAGCTGAACCAGGTTTTCCTCTAGGATTTTGCCTGTGCTTAGCTCCATACGGGTGATTTATTTTATAATTTTTTCTCCTGAAAAGGACTGGGGAGTTAACTATTACAAGCATACCCATAACATGATGCCGCCACCACTATGATTGAAAACATGGAGAATAGTACTCGGTAATGTTGTGGCAAATCCAATGCAACACATAACACTTTGAATTGAGGACAAAAAGTGAATTGCTTTACCACATTGTTTGCAGTATTACTTTAGTCCCTTGTTGCAAACCAGATGCTTGTTCAGGATTTTTGTTTTGACTGTACAGGCTTCCTTCTTTTCACTCTGTCAATTAGGTTAGTATTGTCAAGTAACTACAATGTTGTTGATCTATCCTCAGTTTTCTCCTATCACAGCATTAAACTCTGTTTTAAAGTCAACATTGGCCTCATGGTGAAATCCCTGAGCGGATTCCTTCCTCTCCGACAACTGAGTTAGGAAGGACGCCTGTATCTTTGTAGTGACTGGATGCATTGATACACCATCCAAAGTGTAATTAATAACGTCACCATGCTCTAAGGGATATTTAATGTATGCTTTTTTTTATTTAATGTGTGCATTGGAAAACCTCCCTGGTCTTTGTGGTTGAATCTGTGTTTGAAATTCACTGCTCGACTAAGGGACCCTACAGATAATTGTATGTGTGGGGTACAGAGATGAGGTAGTCATTAAAAAATCATGTTAAACACTATTATTGCACAGAGTGAGTCCATGCAACTTATTATGTGACTTGTTAAGCACATTTTCACTCCTGAACTTGTTTAGGTTTGCCATAACAAAGGGTTTGAATACTTATTGACTCAAGACCTTTCAGCTATTCATTTGTAACTAATTTGTAAAAATTATATTTTGACATGATGTGGTATTGCGTGTAGGCCAGTTACAAAATCTCACTGTATTGTATTTTAAATTCAGGCTGTAACACAACAAAACGTGGAAAAACTCAATGAGTGTGAATACTTTCTGAAGACACTGTAGCTAGTAGTATCTCTTGAGGTTGGATGGGAAAATAAATGGTGAACACAAATTGACTCATTATCATAGTACAGTATGTCCATAGAAGAGACTGAGCTAAGTGTGTCTGTGTATCTTTATATAGATTTGCTTTACTAGGAGCTACAGTTGCTTGATTCCACCATCCCTCTGTGTTAGTACGTTATAGTAATAAGAGCATTCCTTGCCCAGAATGATGTAATGCTTTAAATCTGCATTGGAAGTCATTCATCAGAGGGCCACAGGAGACTTCATAAAGCTGCTAAAGTACTCAAACAGAGGCAAGCAAAGGCTTCAATGTGGTTACTTCAAAGGTCCCTCTCCAAAAGAAATTCCTCCCAGTCAGAGAAACCAATTAACTAGAACAGACAGCAAGCATAATATGAAAATAAAAGGTGACTTTTCATCCCCACTTAAGGGGATGATACAGTATTTTATTCTGACAAAATTAGAATTGGAAGAAGTGCTCCTAAACCTTGACTCTTTCCTTTCACTTTACATCACCCTCCCAATCAATGGTATTGAAAGCAGTGTTTTTATACTGACTGTCCGGGGGACTCTTTTCCAATTACATAGTAAATTGGCTTGGTGTAACTGTCATCAGGCTACTGCTACAGACTTCAGTTAACTTATTAGGCCCACTTCATCCTGTAATGGGTATGTTCAAATGCATGAGCAATTAAATTAAAGAGCCCCAGTAAACATCCTCTCGTATAACCTGTGACATCCACTCATGTGAACACTGATAGACCTTGCTTCTCTTATTCCCCCTTCCAATTACAAAAGTCACTCTTTTAGCTAACTACATTACTTACTGTGGTTCCGGTTGCTCAGTGGTTTAGAGTGTTGGTATCATCAGGATTGTGGGCTTATCTACAGTGGGGGAAAAATGTATTTGATCCCCTGCTGATTTTGTACGTTTGCCCACTGATAAAGAAAGGATCAGTCTATAATTTTAATGGTAGGTTTATTTGAACAGTGAGAGACAGAATAACAACAAAAATATCCAGAAAAACGCATGTCAAAAATATTATAAATTGATTTGCATTTTAATGAGGGAAATAAGTATTTGACCCCCTCTCAATCAAAAAAATGTCTGTCTCCCAGCTGTCTTTTATACAGGCAGCGAGCTGATATTAGGAGCACACTCTTAAAGGGAATGCTCTTAACCGCAGCTTGTTACCTGTAAAAAAGACACCTGTCCACAGAAGCAATCAATCAATCAGATTCCAAACTCTCCACCATGGCCAAGACCAAAGAGCTCTCCAAGGATGTCAGGGACAAGACTGTAGACCTACACAAGGCTGGAATGGGCTACAAGACCATCGCCAAGCAGCTTGGTGAGAAGGTTACAACAGTTGGTGCGATTATTCGCAAATGGAAGAAACACAAAATAACTGTCAATCTCCCTCGACCTGGGGCTCCATGCAAGATCTCACCTCGTGGGGTTGCAATGATCATGAGAACGGTGAGGAATCAGCCCAGAACTACACGGGAGGATCTTGTCAATGATCTCAAGGCAGCTGGGACCATAGTCACCAAGAAAACAATTGGTAACACACTACGCCGTGAAGGGCTGAAATCCTGCAGCACCTGCAAGGTCCCCCTGCTCAAGAATACATATACATGCCCGTCTGAAGTTTGCCAATGATCATCTGAAGGATTCAGAGAACAACTGGGTGAAAGTGTTGTGGTCAGATCAGACCAAAATGGAGCTCTTTGGCATCAACTCAACTTGCCGTGTTTGGAGGAGGAGGAATGCTGCCTATGACCCCAAGAACACCATCTCCACCGTCAAACATGGAGGTGAAAACATTATGCTTTGGGGGAGTTTTTCTGCTAAGGGGACAGGACAACTTCACCGCATCATTTGACGGGGCCATGTACTGTCAAATCTTGGGTGAGAACCTCCTTCCCTCAGCCAGGGCATTGAAAATGGGTCGTGGATGGGTATTCCAGCATGACAATGACCCAAAACACACGGCCAAGGCAACAAAGGAGTGGCTCAAGAAGAAGCACATTAAGGTCCTGGAGTGGCCTAGCCAGTCTCCAGATCTTAATCCCATAGAAAATCTGTTGAGGGAGCTCAAGGTTCGAGTTGCCAAACGTCAGCCTCGAAACCTTAATGACTTGGAGAAGATCTGCAAAGAGGAGTGGGACAAAATCCCTCCTGAGATGTGTGCAAACCTGGTGGCCAACTACAAGAAACGTCTGACCTCTGATTGCCAACAAGGGTTTTGCCACCAAGTACAAAGTAATGTTTTGCAGAGGGGTCAAATACTTATTTCCCTCATCAAAATGCAAATAATTGTAACATTTTTGACATGCGTTTTTCTGGATTTTTTTGTTACTCTGTCTCTCACGGTCCAAATAAACCTACCATTAAAATTATAGACTGATCCTTTCTTTGTAAGTGGGCAAACGTACAAAATCAGCAGGGGATCAAATACTTTTTTCCCCCACTGTACAGTATCTTGCAATAACAACTACAGTACTTTGAAACCATGTAAATATACACAGAACAAAAATATAAACGCAACATGCCACAATTTCAAAGATGTTACTGAGTTACAGTTCATATAAGGAAATCAGTCAATTGAAATAAATGAACTAGGCCATAATCTATGGATTTCACATGACTGGGAATACAGATATGCATCTGTTGGTCACAGACACCTTTTAAAAAAGTTAGGGGCGTGGATTACAAAACCAGTCAGTGTCACAACCATTTGCCTCACTCAGCATGACACAACTCCTTCACATAGAGTTTATCAGACTGTTGACTGTGGCCTGTAGAATGTTGTCACACTCCTCTTCAATGGCTGTGGGAAGTTTCTGGATATTGGTTGGGAACTGGAACACGCTGTCGTACAAGTCGATCCAAATCATCCCAAACAGGTTCAATGGGTGACATGTCTGGTGAGTATACAGGCCATGGAAGAACTGGGACATTTTCAGCTTCCAGGAATTGTGTACAGATCCTTGCGACATGAGGCTGCGTATTATCAGGCTGAACCATGAGGTGATGGCGGCTGATGAATGGCACGACAATAGGCCTCAGGATCTCGTCACGGTATCTCTGTGCATTCAAATTGCTCTCGATAAAATGCAATTGTGTTCGTTGTCCGTAGCTTTTGCCTACCTATACCATAACCCCACCGCCACCATGGGGCACTCTGTTCACAATGTTGACATCAGCAAACTGCTCACCCACGACACCATGTACCCTGTCTGCCATCTACCCTTACAGTTGAAACCGGGATTCATCCGTGAAGAGCACACTTCTCCAGCTTGCCAGTGGCCATCAAAGGTGAGCATTTGCCCATTGGAGTTGGTTATGACAACAAACTGCAGTCAGGTGAAGACCCTGGTGAGGCCAACGAGCATTCATCAGCTATCCGGGTGGCTGGTCTCAGACAATGAAGTGAAAAAATTTGGAGATCCTGGGCTGGACTGGTTACACGGGGTCTGTGGTTGTGAGTCCAGTTGGGTGTACCGCCAAATGCTCTAGAATTCTCTTATGGTAAAGAAATTAACATTAAATTATCTGGCAACAGCTCTGGGGGACATTCCTGCAGTAAGACATTCCTGTGGCATTGTGTTGTGTGACAAAACTGCACATTTTAGAGTGGCCTTTTATTGTCCCCACCACAAGGTGCACCTATGTAATGATCATGCTGTTTAATCAGTTTCTTGATATACCACACCTGTCAGGTGGATGGATTATCTTGGCAAAGGAGAAATGCTCGTGAACAGGGATGTAAACAAATGTGTGAACAAAATTTGAGAGAAATAAGCTTTTTTTGGGATCTTTTATTTGAGCTCATGAAACATGGGACCTACGCTTTACATGTTGCGTTTATATTAGTAAAACAGTAAAACCATAATCTGAAAATGTTCTCTGTGGATTGGAAGATTTCACCCCCCCAATAATGGACATCATTTTGGTTAAAACAGTAGGATAAATAGACACGTGGGTAGAGTCCATTCTTGTAAATTATTTTTCTCCCACACCCACAAAGTGTCCTACAGTAAAGGACATCTACAGTAATATTATTTATGAGGAGGTACTATCAGATGTTTCCCTTCTTGTTGCCCCACAACTTTTCTCTCGTCACAGTCCAGGTGCTGTAACGTCACTGAGGACAGTTACGAACACAAAGGCAACTCATTACTTCAGACGTGGTCACACTGTTCAGGAAAACATTTTGCCGTTGCTTGGTTGGCCTTAGTTCACACCGGTCTTCGTTGTATTGGGTGCATGTGGGCTGATCAGCTGTGTTGTGCTGGACCCCTCAGAAGACAGACAGTGCAGAGAGAGAGAGAGGCATCAACTCGTTCTCCTTCCAAGAGCTGCCTCCTTAACAAGCTCTCTAGTGAGCCTAACAGATATCCTGCTTCTTCACTGAACATCCACCAAGTACATACTGACAGTATCTCAATCCAATTCTGTCTTCCACACAAGACCTAAGACACGCACGCACACACACTGACACACAGAGACGCACACAAACACACACACACGCTCCTTCTCTACTCCCCAGTAAATAGCCTAACATTCTCAACAGCCACCCACTCCAACCCTAAGTCTCCTACAGGGACTGATACTATTGGCATTCAAACACATTACAGTATTTAGCATGATATGTACAACTCATATGTCCTGGGGCTAAGTTACTAAATCTTTACCATTCTTTATACACACATACATTAATAGGATTTACATGAGCATTAGCAGGGTTACTAGCTTGACATTTGTATCCACTGAATAAGCCTGTCGAGTTAATCCATGGACGATGGGAAGAGAGGATGGCTGTCGTTCACTACATCTCTGTAGCAGAATCAAAAAGCAATTATTTTGTGCCCAAACCTGAATTAATAGAGTCTGGCAGCAGGTGGCAATGTTTATTTAGTGAGGGGACACAGACAGTGGAACTGTCCTCGCTTTGTTTCTGGCTTGATGAATAGACAGACATTGAGACACTCCTACAGGAGTCGTGCTATGACTAATTGATATAAAAATGTATATAAAAACAAAACATTTGGCATATTTTGCCAGATCAACGTTATCGACATTGGAAACACTGCAGCTGTAGAAGGCTATTCAAGTCAAGATGACAGTGACATTTCCCACACCCACAAGGTGTTCTATAAGTAGTTCATTTTAAATTGTATGCTGATCGATTCGACAGCGGCCGGCCTTTCCATCTTCCATCTAGGCTGGTCTGAATCTCAAGAGTTGCCTTATTTAAGCAATAAGGGGTGTGGTATTTGGCCAATATACCACGGCTAAGGGCTGTTCTTAAGCACGAGGCAATGCAGAGGTCCTGGATAAAGCTCTTAGCCGTGGTATATTGGCCATATACCACAAATCCCTGAGGTTCCTTATTGCTATTATAAACTGGTTACCAATGTAATAAGAGCAGTATAAAGAAATGTTTTGTCATACCCATGGTATACGGTCTGATGTACCATGGCTGTTAGCCAATCAGCATTCAGTGCTCGAACCACCCAGTTTATAATAAGCTTTAAACACCTCACAGGTGGTCTTATCCTTGATTTAGTCGAAGTAGATGACGTTTATAAAAATATGGTGTTTTTTCATTCATAATGGAAATGCACACATCTAAAACATTACACAGGCAATAGATGACAAATGCATGGGCTAGATGGACATGATGCCAGCCCCGACTTTATTCACTAATAAACCATGGCTCTAGGACAAATACCAAAGTATTCCATCATAGTGCAACTATTGAGCCACAAATCATTCTGTTAGCATTCACAAACAAGCTATCTATCCTCCCAACACAGGATATGCCCATGTCAGAACAAACAAGTGTGTAGATGCTCTATTTTCCCCCAGTCTTACTCGTAATGCCTTTTCCCTGTATGCTTGTATTAACACAAAGGGTCCAATTTTGAGGTCTAGATGCATAAAAGATGCATTGCATTAGAAGTTTACCTTCGCCATGCATACCCCGCCTGCTCTCAAGCCTCCATGACCAATACCAGAAAAGCTGGAAAACAAGCCTGTCCAGCATTGATAAATGCTATCAGGGAAAAACTGTGAATGTGCCTGTCTGTCTGACAGAAAAGCCATTTACTGCCTCCACATAAACACTGCAGGCAATTTGAGGGGCTATCACCATCTTCTCTTATGTCCATGTCACTGTCAAGGAGAGAGAATAGAATTTAATATCAATATCTTGGTCGCTCCCTAGTGTATGTGCATATATAAATAGAGCCTTTCATCATATACACACTGTAAATGTCAAAGATGACATACATTTTCAACCATGCCTGTTCAAGTTCATGATCAATTGGCCTTTTGATCTCTTTGTCTTTACACCAATCATGTGTGAGGCTGCAGCTGTTGGTTGTCAGATAGGGAATACACAGGATTACTAGCCCTGTTTTAAAGGCCCAATCTGTGTTATTCACAACCATTTTGGATCATTCAAATGAATGATATGTACCCATCATTAGATACATAGTTCCATCTATGAATTTGACATTGTCTCCATTTCTCCAGCCCTATTCCTCAGCTTTATATCAAATCAAATTGTATTAGTCACATGCGCCAAATACAACAGTGAAATACTTACTTACGAGCCCCTAACCAACAATGGAGTTAAAAAAAATTGGAATAAGCAATAAAAGTAACAAGTAACTAAAGAGCATCAAAAAAAGAACAATAGCATGGTGGGGCTGACGTTTTGTCGTTTTTCCAAACAAGGAGTTTACCTTTAATAAAGATGGACCACTGATGGGCCAAGCGCTGATGGATGGGAGATTGGATGGATTTGGTTTCAGGGCTGAAGCTTTTTAATTTGTGCGAGATCTTTAACGGAGAACGCTCTCTTGCTTGTGGCTCTGGAGAAGAGAGAGAGATCAAAGTGACGCAACAGAAGTAAAGCCCCTGATCTATCTAGCAGCTATTCATTCCTTGGTTTCAGACCGCTAAACAATTCCACACACAATATAACAACATTCTATACATTCATATAATATATTCTATGCACATACATAGTTTATTAATGCTGTACAAATGTGACTGTATACATTGCAGAGGAAGAATACCAACCAACCAGATTTTCTAAGAAGTACAAGCTGATTTATCCTGTATTTGTCATTGGATCCCACTCCTACGCTTGCAGCAAGGTGTGTGGGCTTTAAGTGTTGAACCGGGGTCTTTTATAGTGCTGCAGTCACTATGTCAAGTAGATGCATATACATAAACAGTGGTACACATCTGAGCTGGATTTGCCTGGCGGGGTAAAAATAGACGTGTGGTGCTGTAACCTCGAGTCTCTTTCCTTCCTGTTGCACTCTTTAAATGGTGCGTCATTCAGGGTTGCTCAACACCTAAGGAAATGTGTTAGCATGACTAAACTGAGTTTACTTTACTCTGCATAACTTATCATGGGCATTTCTGAGTCACACTATCATCCCCAGTAGGGCAATCATTGGCATAATGGATTTGATTCACACAGCAGCATTTTTTTTCATGAGTTTGAAGCTCTTTAGTGTAGGCTACATTGTATGAGGGTATCTCACCTCATCCACTATCAATGTGTAGCACCCACCCAAATCCTCATAATAACACCTATGGGTATTGTGTGCTGAAGTGCTCTAACTAAAACACACCACCTACTCAGATAGATGTAAGCCATAGCCTGCGGATTAGGATTCAATAGAACTGCCTGCCAGTGGAGACAGGGTGGTTGTTGATACATTGACAATGTATTCAAATGAATGATGGCTTCCAATCTGAAGTCCTTTTGACAGTTTTAATGATATAAAGGAAACTCCCATTCTGGTGATCTTGATGCTTCCAAACATGTCAGTGTTTCAGTGATAAAATAGGTGTTGGATTTCCTCTAAATGGGGACAGACGTTCCATATTCCTATGTGAAGCTGACTCTAGCACAATGCTCTTCACTGGTTAAAGATTGAATCCGCAGTATTGGGAAACAGCACCACTGTTCGCCTCACGAATGTTGTTATTGTTTTTGTTTTGTTGACAACCAGAGGTGGGGAGCATCGCGTATTCAAGGTATCGCACGTACAATTACCGGCGGCAGGTAGCCTAGTGGTTAGAGCGTTGGAGGTTGCAAGATCGAATGGTTGAAAGATCGAATCCCCAGGCTGACAAGGAAAACATCTGTCATTCTGCCGCTGAACAAGGCAGTTAACCCACTGTTCCTAGGCCGTCACTGAAAATCAGAATTTGTTCTTAACTGACTTAATAATTACATTACAGCTTTAAGGAAGTGGTTAAATGAACAGTTTCTGTTAGCTTTGTCTGCTAGAAGTGAATACCCCATGAGTCAGTGGGTGTTTCCCCTCCCCCTAACCCCAGCCCACCCAATGGATGCCTCTTGATTTCCCCCAAATCAATATAATACAACCAAGTATTGAACACGTCTCAATTGTGATTGCTCTTGGAGATCAAATGTTATCATAGCCAGGCTTTTTTAACTAACTAGGTTGGCTGCATGAGAATTAATTACGAAGGTGTTGCATTTGGTTTGTTACCCAACATTATCCTTTGTTACATTAAAATGTAATAAGGAAGATGAATCTAGCATCTTCTATTGGCAAGTAGCTAGAAGACCGTTATCGACGATTGTCTTTGAGTGGGCAATCTTCGGAAATTCTCGAATGTCTTCTCCAAACGCAACTGAATGAAAAAATGCTGACAAAGCAGTAATGGATGAGTCTGGTACATAAGGTTAGTTTGTCGTTTTGTTGAAGCTAATATTTATGCCATGGTTCCAATGGAATTTCTCTGCTGCAGAGAGGGAGACGGGGAGAGCAGTTCTGCTGCGTCAGTCATATTAGATGTAAATGGAAAGTATGGTGGTGAATAATGTAGGTATTGAGGAGAAGGTATGTGTGAGAGAGTGGTAACTGATGTTGAATGCCGCAATGAATGGAGCTGCAAATCAGTCAGTTATTTTGCTTAGTCGTCATTTACGTTATTATTACCATAATTCAAATGTCTAATAGTTTGTTAAGCTACAGGTTACTACATGTGATAAGAAGACTCTAATCTCCAACATGGGAACAGAGAATAACAAGACAATAAACAGTAAATAGCTCAACCCTAACTTCAGTTCCTTTTCATCATTTCCTATTTCACTTTTCCAACATATTCGGTAATTATTCAGTCTATAACCTACTAATCCTCACAATAAAAGCTCAATTAGTTTTACACAGAGAACCATATTCCCCAACACTTCCCTGCTGCTAATCCTTCCAAAACTTTGCCATTATGCAGAATTTATGATTCATTAAATTGACACTCATCTCAATTAAACAATGTGCATTCATCTTTGCTAACATTGTTTTCACAAACAACCCCTTTTCATTTCCACCTTCTCCTATCTGTGATAACTTATCAAGGTGAAACTACCCGGGTTAGCGCCTGTTTAACATGCATCGGATGGCAATCTCAAAGCAGCCAATCTTAATTCCCATGTTACAGTATATTTTGATGTCTGTTCGTGTGTACGTAGTACAACATTGACACTGTAGTATCTGAAAACGATCTGAGCAACAATGAAGCTCATTACATTGAGGTAATAAATAAATGGGGGTTCTCGAAACGCTATTTGAATGGGTGTAGTCAAACATAATGTTCCAGAGACATTCCGACAAGGTCACAGCAAAACATGACATTGTTTTCAGTTCCTGGAGCTGAGAGAATGTTTTCCTCAAGTGTTTAGGGTTGGATATTACGTGAACAGCGCGTGGTTCAATTAGTAATTAAACTACATTTTGCTGTAGCTTGGTGGTAGTTCAAATCTAGGTGGTGTTTTCACTAGTTTTTTTCCCATGTAGTGGTGTAGCTAACTACTGAAAGTACTCACAATTGTTTTTGCAAAAAGAAAATAAAGTATGAGTAAAGTAGACAAGAATGTGCTTTCTTTCTCGACATCAGACCTGCCTAATTCTCATTTGAAACATAGTTTGTGTGTTTAAACTGATGGATTTTGATGGGGATTTTTTTAATATGTTACTTAGATTAATGCACAGGTGCGTCAATAGACTCTTAAGAATTTTTTACAGAATGTGTAATTTAGCCTATTAAGCTAGAGATATCTGCATGGGCTGCGTCTCAATCTACCATATCGGCATTCCGCATCTGCGGTGGATGGTGGCTGAGCTACTGCGGTGTTTGTCAGACCATGAGACATCCCAAAAATCGGTCATCTCACAAACACGATGGTGTTCTCCGTTTTGCTCTACAACCCTCGTTGCTCTACAACCCCCACGTGACTCGTCTGACGTCGGTAACGCTGATGTGCCAACTTCTGTCTGTAGCATTCGAACATTTGGGCTACAAACTTTCCACTGTGGAAAGGGGAGAATCTCTCAAACACGATGATGTTCTCCGTTTTGCTCTATGACCCCAACAATGTTCCAGTGGTGTAAAGTGCTTATTAAAACTGCTTTAAAGTACTACTTAAGTAGTTTCTGGGGGTATCTGTACTTTGCTATTTATATTTTTTGACAACTTTTGCTTTTACTTCACTACATACCTAAAGAAAATGATATACTTTTTACTCCATACATTTTCCCTGACACCCAAAAGTAGTCATTACATTTTGAAGGCTTAGCAGGGCAGGAAAATGGTCCAATTCACCCACTTATCAAGAGAACATCCCTGGTCTTTCCTACTGCCTGTGATCTGGTGGACTCACTAAACAGAAATGCTGTGTTTGTAAATTATGTCTGAGTGTTGGAGTGGGCCCCGGCTATCTATAAATAAAATGCAAAAATAAGAAAATTGTGCCGTTTGGTGTGCTTAATATAAGCAATTTCTAATTAATTATACTTTTACTTTTGATTCAGTACTTAAGTATATTTTTGCAATTACGTTTACTTTTGATACTTAAGTATATTTAAAACCAATACTTTTAGACTTATACTCAAGTAGTATTTTACTGGGTTACTTTCACTTTTACTTCAGTCATTTTCTATTAAGGTATCTTTACTTTTACTCAGGTATGACAATTGGGTACTTTTTCCACCACTGCAATTGTCACGGGACCCATCTGAAGGTAACCCATACAAATTAATGGAAGTGTGGAGGTAGTTTTGTGCCAACTAAAATAAAGGGTTAAATGTGTGTCCAAATCTTTTTTCCTGAGCTGTCCTACATCTCCTAGATATAAGACAGACTTCAAAATCGTATTCCTTATGATTTATTTATATTTTTTGCCATTTATGGATGTGTTATTCAGTACATTCCAATGGGCTTTTTATATACCTAAAGGGGTCCTACAATTCAAAATAAAATGGCTAAATGACCCATGGTATGACTATGTTAAAACAATTCCATATGTTAACTCAGCAGAGTCCAACAAACAAACAACAACCAGTCTACTTGATCCAAAAGGATAGCTTTGCTTACCCCCAGGGAGGTAAGCAAATGCTGTCGGGGCAATGCCGTCGGGGGTACGAGGCTACTCATGTAACCGATGTGAAATGGCTAGTTAGTTAGCGGTGGTGCGCACTAATAGCGTTTCAATCAGTGACGTCACTCGCTCTGAGACCTGAAGTGGTTGTTCCCCTTGCGTTGCAAGGGCCATGGCTTTTGTGGCGCGATGGGTAACGATGCTTCGTAGGTGTCAGTTGTTGATGTGTGCAAGGGTCCCTGGTTCGAGCCCAGGTTGGGGCGAAGAGAGGGATGGAACCAGCACTGTTACACTCAGTCCATTTATATTTTCCAACAGGGCTACACATTTGGGTGAGGTTTTTTTCTGGCCTGAGTAGCCTCGTTTCACTGCCAAAAATGTGGCCATCTAGTGTTCAGTGAAATAACAACACAATGTCAAATACAGGTAGCCTCGTCAATCACATTAACCGTTAGTGGAATTTGACTAACGGTCCGTATGTAGCCAAACGTAGCTGCTGCTCATTCCGTTTGCTTGAAAACAGATAAATGGCTAAAAAAAAGTAAGGCTTGCGTCCATAGAGATACATACCAGCTCTACTGGTAGTACTAATACTACCAGCAGTACTACACCTGCACCTGTCGACGACACAAGTTGTTCTGCTTCCACGAGCCCATCCAATGCTAACATCAGTAATTGTACATTTGTTGCTAGCCCAGCTAGCATGGACACTGACAGTTGTGAATCTGATGCAGCCGAAGAGCTACTGCCCCCTTACCCGGGAAAGCACCGAACAACAGACAGAGATGTTGGACCATCGTAGAGGCGCAAATATGATGCAAGACTACTGTACATTGATTTGGGGTTCACTTATTTTGGGAGTAGTGCCTTTCCTCAGCCACAGTGTGTTATGTGCAAAGTACTATCTCACAACTAGATTAAACCTTCACTCTTGTGCAGACATTTAGAAACAAAACATGCCAATTTGAAAAATAAGCCACGGGAGTTTTTGGAGCGAGAATTAAGACAACTTTCGAGTAGGAAGACATGTATAACAGCAACAGATAACATTAATAAGAAGGGGCTAGAAGCATCTTATATGGTGAGCTACCGGGTGGCTAGGACAGGCAAGCCCCATACTATTGTGGAGGACTTAATTATTCCTGCTTCCGCAGATATGGCTGGAACAATACTGGGGGAAAATCCCCAAAAAACTATACAGCCAAAGTATTCATCAAACAACACTGTTTCACGACGCATCAGTGACATGGCAGGAGATGTTTTGAAACAGTTACTGCTTCCCATACAAGCCAGTGAATTCTATGCATTACTGCTGGATGAGTCAACAGACGTGGTGGGCCTGGCACAGCTCCTGGTATATGTCTGTTACATTTATGGGGGGTCAATTAAGGAAGACATCCTCTTCTGCAAACCACTGGAAACCAGGACAACAGGAGAATATATTTTTTTAAGTAGTGGACAGCTTTGTGATATCAAATGGACTTTGGTGGCCAAGATGTGTTGGTAGCTGTACTGATGGTGCAAAAGCCATGACAGGGAGACATAGTGGAGTGGTAATGCGCGTGCAAGCAGTTGCTCCCGACGCCACTTGCGTACACCGCAGAATCCACCGAGAGGCTCTTGCTGCCAAGTGAATGCATGACAGCTTGAAAGACGTTTTGGCCACTACAGTGAAAATGGTTAACTTTGTTAAATCAAGGCCCCTGAACTCTTGTGTATTTTCTGCATTATGCAATGATATGGGCAGTGGCCATGTAACGCTTTTACAACGTGCAGTTTATCAAGGGGCAAAGTATTGACACATTTTTTTGAATTGAGAGACGAGCTTAAAGTTTTCTTTACTGACCATAATGTTCACTTGTCTGACTGCTGCATGATGATGAGTTTCTCACACGACTGTCCTATCTGGGTGATGTTTTTTCTTGCCTGAATAATCTGAGTCAAGGATTACAGGGACTCTCTGCAACTATATTCAATGTGCGGGACAAAATTGAGGCTATGATTAAGAAATTGGAGCTCTTCTCTGTCTGCATTAACAAGGACAACACACAGGTCTTTCCATCATTGTATGATTTTTTTTGTGTGCAAATGAACTCAAGCTTATGGACAATGTCAAAAGGGATAGCACCTGAGTGAGTTGAGTGAGTGAGTGGAGTTGGGTGCGCATTTACGCAGGTACTTTCCCGAAACGGATGACACAAACAACTGGATTTGTTATCCCTTTCACGCCCTGCCTCCAGTCCACTTACCGATATTTGAACAAGAGAGCCTCATCGAAATTGCAACAAGCGGTTCTATGAAAATTTAATTTAATCAGAAGCCACTGACATATTTCTGGATTTGGCTGCGCTCAGAGTGTCCTGCTTTGGCAAATCGTGCTGTTAACTTCTTCGGGCTAGGGGGCAGTATTCGGAAGTTTGGATGAATGAGGTGCCCAAAGTAAACTGCCTGTTACTCAGGCCCAGAAGCTAGGATATGCATATAATTTGTAGTATTGGATAGAAAACACTCTAAAGTTACCAAAACTGTTAAAATCATGTCTGAGTTTAACAGAACTAATATAGCAGGCAAAAACCCAAGGAGAATCCATCTAGGAAAATATTTGTTGGGCTAAACACTAATTACATTGGCTGTCTATGGGAATATAAAAGGAATACCTCCCAGATTGCAGTTCCCAGGGCTTCCAGTAGATCAACAGTCTTTAGAAAGAGTTTCAGGCTTATTTTTTTGAAAAATGAGCTAGAATTTGTAGTTTTTGTAAGTGGCTCCCATGTTGGCTGTAGTGTTTGTAGCGTGCTCCGTTGAAGGCGCGCACTTCGTTATTTATCTTCGGTAATGAAAATATTATTCTCTGTCTTAAATTTGATCATTTATTTACATATTAGGGTACCTGAGGATTGATTAGAAATGTTGTTTGACTTGTTTGGACGAAGTGTATTGGTAACTTTCGGGATTCATTTGTATGCATTTTGAACGAAGGAAACGGGTGGATTACTGAGTCAAGCGTGCCAACTAAACTGACTTATTTGGGATATGAAGAAGGACTTTATCGAACAAAAGGACCATTTGTTATGTAGCTGGGACCCTTGTGATTGCAACCAGATGAAGATCTTCAAAGGTAAGTGATTTATTTTATCTATTTTTCTGACTTTTGTGACGCCTCTGCTTGGTTGGAAAATGTATGTAATGCTTTTGTGTGCGGGGCGCTGTCCTCAGATAATCGCATGGTGTGCTTTCGCCGTAAAGCCTTTTTGAAATCTGACAAAGCGGCTGGATTAACAAGAAGTTAAGCTTTTAAACAATGTAAGACACTTGTATTTTCATGAATGTTTAATATTACAAATTTTGTATTTTGAATTTCACGCTCTGCTATTTCATCGGATGTTGTCGAGGCTGGGCGCAAGTGGTACGCCTATTAACCTGTGGTGAGTTATTCACAATTTCGGATGAACAAATAAGGTTTTATATGTAAGACGGTTAAATATTGAGCCAAATTATTGATTATTATGTTATTATTTGTGCCCTGGTCCTAAAAGAGCTCTTTGTCACTTCCCACGAGCCGGGTTGTGACAAACTTACACTCATTCTTACATTTATTAAACATATCATATAGTGTGTGTGTGTGTGGCAGGCTTACAATGATGGCAAAACTACATTTGAGAGTGCGCAGACCCTGGTGTTAGAGGGGGCACGCAGCTGGAGGCTGAATGTTTGAAGGGGTACAGGACTATAAAAAGTTTGGGAATCAATGACCTAGAGGGAGCCAAATACCATGCTCATGACTTATTTGTTGATTTCTCTTCAACGTTTCATACAATCCTGCCCTCCACCTTGGCTCAGAGACTTATGGACAAAGCCTGGTGCTGAGGATCCTTAAGTTCTTGAGCATCAGAACACAGGAGGTCAACGTGGCACAGTGGATTTCGGACAAGCGCACCACTAGCATGATCTCTCCTCAAGACTATGTGCTTTCTCTTCTGTTGTACATCTTTTATACCCAGAGTCGGCTCTAGCCGGTGGGCAGCCTCGCAGCAAAACATTTTAGTGGCCCCTGTCTTGACGGAGGAGGTTAATTTCCTGCAATTCTCCACATTTTTCCATGGGCAATAGAGAAAATGTTGCCGTTTTAAAGCAATTTTTCTGAAATTCTACACATTTTATAATTACTTTTGCCATGTTAATATATATCATGCTCGGCTATGAAAAGCCAACTGACATTTACTCCTGAGGTGCTGACCTGTTGCACCCACTACAACCACTGTGATTATTATTTGACCCTGCTGGTCATCTATGAACATTTTAACGTCTTGAAGAACAATCCGGCCTTACTGGCCATGTACTTTTATAATCTCCACCCGGCACAGCCAGAAGAGGACAGGCCACCTCTCAAAGCTTGACTAGTTGAATAAAGGTACAAAAAAAGGGCATTCCAGCTGGTGTCTATTCCACAAGTTACCACTGGCTAAATCTACGATGTTAAAATGCCTATTTACTCTGTTCCATGTGACTGCGCAATCCACTGTCTCATCATCCCAGGCAGGGAAGTTATAAACTTGATCTCCACTATAAAAGCATCTAGATATAATCTCACATTTCTTTTAGATTAACATTTAGTTTTCAACAGCGATTTGTATAAACCTTGCTGTCTGTCTCTCCGACATTTGCAACATTGTTTCAATATTCAAATTCAATCTCCAACTGTCCCATAGTTATGAACGTGTAAGGGTCGGGAGTCGGGACGAGAGAGGCAGGCAGCGTTTATCAGCCAGTCGAAATCATGAATCAGCTGGCATCATTTTTATGGATATATATATATATATATATATATATATATATATATATATATATATATATATATCACGGTTGTCGTCTTCGTCTTCTGACGATATAACGAAATCATCGTCGGAAAAGGTAGACCAATACGCAGCAGGTACGTGTATGCTCATTTTGACTTTTATTTAACAATCAAAAGAACACTCCAAAACAAACAAACCACGAAAACGAACGAACAACAAAACAGTCTGGCAAAGCCTAGGGCTGAACACAGAACAATCAAAGGCAGATAGACAACACCTGCCTTCAACTGAGAGTCCCAACCCCAATTAACCAACATAGAAACACACTCACCAGACTAGACATAGAAATACATACACATAGACTATAAACCAAAACCCCGGAAATACTAAATCAAACACACCACCCTGAACCACATAAAACAAATACCCTCTGTCACGCCCTGACCAAACTACAAAACAATTAACCTTATATACTGGCCAGGACGTGACAATATATATATATACACAAAGAAATGTCAATTGAAAAAAGTTAAAACAAAGCGAAGTGCAGCTAGTTTGCAGTCTTTCCAGCTTCAGTTTGATGCGATTGTGTTAGCTGTGTTGTTGGCTAGCTCCTCTGAACAGTGTCCTGACGAGAGAGAACATTTTCTATGCCAGGCGAAATCGTGCCTCATTAGCTCATTGTTATGGATGTATCCAAAAAAATTCACTAGCAAACAGCTTAAACAAATGCAACTAATGTTGTTATTCTGTCTGCACTGTTTGGCAATGGAACATTTAGAACGAACCACTGGGTTGCATCTGTAGATACAGAACAAAAAGACTAAAAGACTGGGTCGCGTCTCTGGCTCCCGAAAGAATAGAACGAACGACCAGCTGGTGTCAGTGTATAGGAGATGAGAAATAGTCAGTTGCAGGACACCAAACTGAGTAAAACATACGTATTTTACTCTAAGAAAAGTTCATCATACAAAATCCACGCAGGGATAAAACAATAACTATACATATGACGAACACGACCAACAGTAAAACAATAATGCACAAAACATCATGAATATCAGAGGGTTTAAATAGGGAAGTAATCACGACGAAATGGGAACCAGGTGTGAACAATCAAGACACAACAAATGGACAAAGAAACATGGATCGGTGGCAGCTAGAAAGCCGGTGACGATGCCCACCGAACGCCGCCCGAACAAGGAGAGGCACCAACTTCGGCGGAAGTCGTGACAGCTGGCTTGGGTAGCAACCCTAGATTTGTTTTGTGACTATACTATATCTTGTGGAAGGATGAAATAGTATTAATAAACTCATAAAAATAATGTTTTTTTATGAAAATATGTCAATCATTATTTGAATATGTTGGCAACCCATTGTATAAAAGTGATAATGACCGCAAAGTCGGGGTTTGTAGGATAAATTGGCATGGTTTGCTGGCCATCGACGAACAACACCCATGCCAATATATCCTCCAAACACCGGCTTCTCTGGCATTGTCACTTAAATGATTACTACAAATTTAGATAGCTGGCTAGATAGGTAGTTAATCTAAAAATGGTTAGCTGACATGGCTAATTGAGTGACTGTCAGTGACTGATATAACAAGAGAAAAACTGCTGATGCACAACCACATTTCTAAATTATGCCTGGTGTATCTACTATTCTTGCTCTCAATAGTAAGTTGAGACCCGGACTGAGTTCCCCCTAACGGCTAGGGGCCCTAAGCGACCGCTTATGTCGCTTATGCCTGCAACCGTCTCTGTGTACACCAATGACTGTAAAAGCTTCTACCCTGGTAGACACCTGGCAAAGTTTGCAGACGACACAACCCTAGCCAGTCTACTCTAGGATGAGGAGGAGGAGCATGGCCCAGTCTTGGAGGACTTTCTGAAGTGGTGCGAAGACTCTCACTTAGTGATCAACACAAGGAAGACCAAAAAGATGCACATTGACTTTAGGAAAAATGTAACAGCCCCCCCACTGACTGTTGTTAAGAGACATAGAGGTAGTGAAAGAGTATAAATAGACTATATGACCAAAAGTATGTGGACACCTGCTCATCAAAAATCTAATTCCAAAATCATGGCCATTAATATGGAGTTGGTACCACTTTTGCTGCTATAAAAGCCTCCACTCTTCTAGGAAGGCTTTCCACTAGATGTTGGAATATTGCTGCAGGGACTTTCTTCCATTCAGCCACAAGAGCATAAGTGAGGTCGGGCACTGATGTTGGGTGATTAGGCCTGGCTTGCTGTCGGTGTTCCAATTCATCCCATAGGTGTTTGAAGGGGTTTTCAGTCAGGGCTCTGTGCAGCCCAGTCAAGTATTTTTACGCCGATCTCGACAAACCATTTCTGTATTGACCTCGCTTTGTGCATGGGGGCACTGTCATGCTGAAACAGGAAAGGGACTTCCCCAACTGTTGCCTCAAAGTTGGAAGCACAGAATCGTCTAGAATGTCATTGTATGCTGTAGTGTTAAGATTTCCCTTCACTGGAACTAAGGGGCCTGAACCATGAAAAACAGCCCCAGACCATTCTTCCTCCTCCACGAAACTTTACAGTTGGTACTATTCATTCGGGCAGGTAGCGTTCTCCTGGCATCCGCCAAACCCAGATTTGTCCGTCAGACTGCCAGATGGTCAAGCTTAATTCATCACTCTAGAGAATGCGTTTCAACTGCTACATGGTCCAATGGCGGCGAGCAGTACACCACTCCAGCCAATGTTTGGCATTGAGCACGGTGATCTAAGGCTTGCTGCTCGGCCATGGAAACCCATTCCATGAAGCTCCTCACTAATAGCTATTGTGCTGACGTTGCTTTCAGTGGCAGTTTGGAAGTCGGTAGTGAGTGCTGCAACCAAAAACAGACAATTTTTCCACGCTACGTGCTTCAGCACTCGCTGGTGCCGTTCTGTGAGGTTGTGGCCTACCACTTCACGGCTGAGGCGTTGTTACTCGTAGACATTTCCACTTCACAATAACAGCACTTACAGTTGACCGGGGCAGCTCTAGCAGAGCATAAATTTGTTGAACTGACTTGTTGGAAAGGTGACATCCTATGACGGTGCCACGTTGAAAGTCACTGAACTCTTCACCAAGGCCATTCTACTGCCAATGTTTCTCTATGGCGATTGCATTGGCTGTGTGCTCGATTTTATGTACAGCAACAGGTGTGGCTGAAATAGTCCAATCCACTAATTTTAAGTGGTGTCCACATTATTGTAGATGCAGTGTACTTGGGTGTCATACTTGACCACAAGCTACAATGGTTAAATGAGAGCAGATTTATAACAAATAACAGCAAAGTTTCTATTTTTTAGGGAAGCTAAGCTCTTTTAATCGTGTTTTATTATCGCTGTTCTACAAGTCATTAATTGAGAGTGTCTTAACATATCATCTGCTGGTAGTCTGGTGGTTAAGAGCGTTGGCCCAGTACCCGAAAGGTCACTGGTTTGAATCTCCAGCCTGACTAGGTGAAAAATCTGTTGATGTACCCTTGAACAAGGCACTTAACCCCAATTGCTCTGGATAAGAATGTCTGTTAAATGACTAAAATGTAAAATGTCTTAAGAAAAATTGCTAGCTCTGCAAGTAAGGTGCTGGGGGTCAAGCAGATGAGTCTGGAGTTATGATTAAAGAGCCCTCACTAAAGCCCACAAAGTACTGATGGACACCAGAAATGTTCTTTACCAGGAGTTTGAGATATTCCCCTTGGTTGTTACCAGGGCAACAGGGCATAAATGGAATAGGACCAAACAATAATTTGTCCCAGTGGCAGTAAGGCTCCTGAATATTGACAACCACTAGTAGGACCAGCAGGCTGGCCTACAGTTGACATTGTAGATGACAGAATGTTATGTTGTGTATAGTGTATATAGTGTCCAGACGATCATTGATCATTCATTAACTGCTTTTTCTACCTGTATTGTCTGTACATGTCCTTGTCTATGTTTTTATATGCACAGAGCCACAAACAGTCACAAGAAGCTGAAACACTTTCTCTATGTAATCTAGCAGTAGTCGTTAATCTCTCTAGTCTAATGCAATCATGATTACTGTGCTGCATCTGTATAATATTAAGCTTATACACAATTATCAGAGCTGAGCTACTTTACTTTTAATTTTGTCAATAGTCTAATAATAGAACTGAATAGACAAAAAAACGAATCTAGGAAGAAAAAACATTCAAAGCTTTCTTTCTACAATCAAAGGCAACAATCAATAGAATGAATGAAGTGTATGCCCTAGGACCCTTTGGGTGAATTAAATATCTAGGACTTCTCTATCATCAACAAAACCATCTAAGAAATCATTTGATAAAAGCTGAGAGCCAAAGCAAGCACTGTGACCAAAGGCATGATCTACACAGAATTGTAATAACTTGGGCCACTACACACTGCAGATATTAAAAGTATACACCCAGATTAGAATATATATAAAAACAATTGTAGCAGGCCTATGTAGGCCATATTTATCAAAAATAATAAGCACGACATCATTGTTATTTAGGTATTTTTTAGAATAATGATGTCACCGTTATGGTTTCTTGAGCTGCTCCTAATTATCCACACAGGTCTCGTCACGACGGTTCACCCAACATTCATGATTGAAGGTGGGGGAATGAAAAGAAGCTCATTTTCTGATACAACCTAATATGGCGCCCCCATTTACTCCCTGACATTGAGGGAGAGCACTGGCTTAATCGCTTTATAGTAATTAAATGTTTGAATGAAACATTTTACAGTCGCAGTCAAAGTAAGGAACATATTTCATTTGTAGCTGTGTGGGATACTAACATGTATTTAAGGTGTGTATATAGGCGAGAAAAGGGAAAAAAGGTGTGCTTCAATGGAGCAGAAATCTTAAAACAGGAAATTCCTTTGCCTTCAAGCTTGCTGCAGAGATAAACATATGGATTTTTTTTCCCACCGCCTTCACTCTCTCTTAATTAAATGCAAAGCTCTCCGCAAAGTGATTTAATGTACAACCACAAGTCAATAAGAATGGATGGTGTGCACATTTCTCACGAGGGGAAAAAATAAAGAGTTCAAAAGATTCCAGATTGACCATGACAAGCGTTCATACACTGCTTTCAGAACCAGGCTGCTACAGGCAGAAGGTTGATAGGCCTACGACTGTATTAAAAGAGAACAATTCTACAAACAGCTCAGATTATCATATAGTCACATGAAAGTGAATTAATTTATCACATAGACCTAGCTGTTGGTAACTGTGTTTATAGATTGGCCATTTGATTTGTCATATGCTAACATAGCTATCTGTATCTCTAAAATTGTAAGATATTTGAGTCTGTTTACGAGTTAAAATCAGCTAGGAAAATATAATATACACCGAGTGTACAAAACATTATGAACACCCAGTGCTCAGTGGTGGAAAAAGTACCCAACTGTCATACTTGAGTAAAAGTAAAGATACCTTAATAGAAAATGACTCAAATAAAAGTAAAAATCACCAGAAAAATTCTACTTGAGTAAAAGTCTGAAAGTATTTGGTTTAAAATATACTTAAGTATCAAAAGTAAATGTAATTGCTAAAATATACTTAAGTACCAAAAGTAAAAGTATAAATAATTTCAAAGTCCAGATGGCACCATTTTCTTTTTTATTTCTTTTTTATTTACGGAAAGCCAGGGGCACACTCCAACATTCAGACATAATTTATAAATGAAGCAAGTGTGTTTAGTGAGTCCGCCAGATCAGAGGCAGTATGGTTGACCAGGGATGTTCGGTTGACAAGTGTGTGAATTGGACTTTTCCTGTCCTGCAAAGCATTCAAAGTGTAACGAGTACTTTTGGGTGTCAGGGAAAATGTATGGAGTAAAAAGTACATCATTTTCTTTAGGTATGTACAGTGAGGGAAAAAAGTATTTGATCCCCTGCTGATTTTGTACGTTTGCCCACTGACAAAGAAATTATCAGTCTATAATTTTAATGGTAGGTTTATTTGAACAGTGAGAGACAGAATAACAACAAAAAAATCCAGAAAAACGCATGTCAACATCTTTATAAATTGATTTGCATTTTAATGAGGGAAATAAGTATTTGACCCCCTCTCAATCAGAAAGATTTCTGTCTCCCAGGTGTCTTTTATACAGGTAACGAGCTGAGATTAGAAGCACACTCTTAAAGGGAGTTCTCCTAATCTCAGCTTGTTACCTGTATAAAAGACACCTGTCCACAGAAGCAATCAATCAATCAGATTCCAAACTCTCCACCATGGCCAAGAACAAAGAGCTCTCCAAGGATGTCAGGGACAAGATTGTAG
This sequence comes from Salmo trutta, assembly GCF_901001165.1. NCBI lineage: Eukaryota > Metazoa > Chordata > Actinopteri > Salmoniformes > Salmonidae > Salmo > Salmo trutta. The sequence goes on along the minus strand of NC_042977.1, from coordinate 32,432,523 downwards.
ACCTACACAAGGCTGGAATGGGCTACAAGACCATCGCCAAGCAGCTTGGTGAGAAGGTGACAACAGTTGGTGAGATTATCCGCAAATAGAAGAAACACAAAAGAACTGTCAATCTCCCTCGGCCTGGGGCTCCATGCAAGATCTCACCTCGTGGAGTTGCAATGATCATGAGAACAGTGAGGAATCAGCCCAGAACTACACGGGAGGATCTTGTCAATGATCTCAAGGCAGCTGGGACCATAGTCACCAAGAAAACAATTGGTAACACACTGCTGTGAAGGACTGAAATCCTGCAGCACCTGCAAGGTCCCCTTGCTCAAGAAAGCACATATACATGCCCGTCTAAAGTTTGCCAATGAACATCTGAACGATTCAGAGGACAACTGGGTGAAAGTGTTGTGGTCAGATGAGACCAAAATGGAGCTCTTTGGCATCAACTCAACTCGACGTGTTTGGAGGAGGAGGAATGCTGCCTATGACCCCAAGAACACCATCCCCACCGTCAAACATGGAGGTGGAAACATTATGCTTTGGGGGTGTTTTTCTGCTAAGGGGACAGGACAACTTCACCGCATCAAAGGGACGATGGACGGGCCACGTACCGTCAAATCTTGGGTGAGAACCTCAGCCAGGGCATTGAAAATGGGTCGTGGATGGGTATTCCAGCATGACAATGACCCAAAACACACGGCCAAGGCAACAAATGAGTGGCTCAAGAAGAAGCACATGAAGGTCCTGGAGTGGCCTAGCCAGTCTCCAGACCTTAATCCCATAGAAAATCTGTGGAGGGAGCTGAAGGTTTGAGTTGCCAAATGTCAGCCTCGAAACCTTAATGACTTGGAGAAGATCTGCAAAGAGGAGTGGGACAAAATCCCTCCTGAGATGTGTGCAAACCTGGTGGCCAACTACAAAGAAACGTCTGACCTCTGTGATTGCCAACAAGGGTTTTGCCACCAAGTACTAAGTCATGTTTTGCAGAGGGGTCAAATACTTATTTCCCTCAATAAAATGCAAATCATTTTTTTGACATGCGTTTTTCTGGATTTTTTTGTTGTTATTCTGTCT